>NC_074672.1:29604867-29950492 GCF_029448725.1 Salvelinus fontinalis
GAAAAAGTCGCAAAAAATGCATTGTTTCTTATGCTGGGCATCATTCACAAGTAATATATAAGTTAAGGGTGACAATATTAGCCAGCAGAAATGTAATCTACGCACTTAATAGCGAATGGAGGACACTTTTCCCTGTGGTTTATTTTCATGCCAGCCAGGTAGGCTATACTCCTGTTGTAAATTAGAAATGTGCTTAACATTAGGAAAGTAAGAGAAATAAATATAGAATGCCTAGCCTATAGAAAGTTGATCCCCCTCTTTTTAGTAGAGGCCATCACTCTGTTCTCTCGCACAATTGCATAGACTACTGAAATGTTGCGCAACATGAGCCATCATGAAGTGTATGATTAGATTTTCGTAACATTTGCATTGATGTCAGAGTGGTTAGAGGGACAATAGAGGAACAATACCAGTGGGGTAAAGTACTTTAGTAAAAATAAAGTACTACTTAAGTCATTTTTTGGGGTATCTGTAGTTTACCATTTATATTTTTCACAACTTTTACTTCACTACATTCCTAAAGAAAATAAATGTACTTCATACTCCATACATTTTCCCTGACACCCAAAAGTACTAGCTACATTTTGACAGGAAAATGGTCCAATTCATACACTTATCAAGAGAACATCCCTGGTCATCCCTACGGCATCTGATCTGGCGTACACACTAACCACAAATGCGTAGTTTGTAAATGATGTCTGAGTGCTGGAGGGCGACACTGGTTATCCGTAAACAATAAAAAATATAATAAAATGTTTAAAAAATGGTGCCATATGTTTTGCTTAATATAACGAATTTGAAATGTATACTTTTACTATTGATACTTAACTACATTTCAGCAATAACAAGTATGACAATTGAGTACTTTTCCCACCACTGGACAATAGAGTGCTGAGTACCAGGCAGTTAGCAAGTTTGGTAGGATACTAATGACCATCAGCAGCAGCAGAGCTTGGAGAAGCCTAATTACCATTTTTTTTCACCTTTATTTAACCAGGTAGGCAAGTTGAGAGCACGTTCTCATTTACAATTGCGACCTGGCCAAGATAAAGCAAAGCAGTTCGACACATACAACAACACATAGTTACACATGGAGTAAAACAAACATAGTCAATAATACAGTGAAAAATAAGTCTATATACAATGTGAGCAAGTGAGGTGAGAAGGGATATATAAATAAAAATATAAAAAAGGCCATGGTGGTGATGTAAATACAATATAGCAAGTAAAAACACTGGAATGGTTGGTTTGCAGTGGAAGAATGTGCAAAGTAGAGATAGAAATAATGGGGTGCAAAGGAGCAAAATAAAATAAATACAGTAGGTAAAGAGGTAGTTGTTTGGGCTAAATTATAGATGGGCTATGTACAGGTGCAGTAATCTATGAGCTGCTCTGACAGCTGGTGCTTAAAGCTAGTGAGGGAGATAAGTGTTTCCAGGTTCAGAGATTTTTGTAGTTCGTTCCAGTCATTGGCAGCAGAGAACTGGAAGGAGAGGCGGCCAAAGTAGGTGTTGGCTTTGGGGATGACCAGTGAAATATACCTGCTGGAGCGCGTGCTACAGGTAGGTGCTGCTATGGTGACCAGTGAGCTGAGATAAGGCGGAGCTTTACCTAGCAAAGACTTATAGATGACCTGGAGCCAGTGGGTTTGGCGACGAGTATGAAGCGAGGGCCAGCCAACGAGAGTGTACAGGTCTCAGTGGTGGGTAGTATATGGGGCTTTGGTGACAAAACGGATGGCACTGTGATAGACTGCATCCAATTTATTGAGTAGGGTTTTGGAGGCTATTTTGTAAATGACATCACCGAAGTCGAGGATTGGTAGGATGGTCAGTTTTACAAGGGTATGTTTGGCAGCATGAGTGAAGGATGCTTTGTTGCGGAATAGGAAGCCAATTCTAGATTTAACTTTGGATTGGAGATGTTTGATGTGAGTCTGGAAGGAGAGTTTACAGTCTAACCAGACACCTAGGTATTTGTAGTTGTCCACATATTCTAAGTCAGAGCCGTCCAGAGTAGTGATGTTGGACAGGCGGGCAGGTAGCGATCGGTTGAAGAGCATGTATTTAGTTTTACTTGTATTTAAGAGCAATTGGAGGCCACGGAAGGAGAGTTGTATGGCATTGAAGCTCGCCTTACCATGACTAAACGGTCACACAGAACTTGACTGCCTTCTTGACAGGAGGTGTGATGGTAATACAGTCACACCAACAGACCTATTCAAGCTACCATTGTGGGCTAAGGGTTAAACATGGCAATACATAAAATATGTCTTATCCAAGACCTGAGTCCATGCAGAGCGGTGTTACCATAGCCAATCAGAGCTACAGTAGGCCTTTATGCAAATAAGCCATTGCCACACAGGCCTGCCATCAGTCCCTTTGAAATGGACTGTGTATACAGGCAGTAGCAACAGCGCAACTTTAGCTCAAAGGCATTCGTGAAAAGCCACAAAATTCACCCAAATGGATTTCTGCAAATACCACAGGAGTCCCCTTACATTTGGGAACTTTACAGTCCTATTGATCAAACCACCATGAAAAAGGTTGGCTCGCTCTCCCTCGGGTACGCACATCAACTAATGCAAGCCAAAGCGAGATGAGCCAAACTAACGAGTGAACATTAGACAAACCCTCTCAATCTTTTCAGCTAGTTGGCTGTCAAAATTGCACTGATAAACAATGGGGTAGCCTAATCTTCCTTATGCAGCTTGCCTGCCAATGCATGCTTGTCCCAACCCACGTTTTGACAACAATGTGAACTTGCCTGCTCGCCCATTTGATTGATGCCAAATACATTGGATTGACAACTAAAGTCATTTTTTTGTAAATTTCCTCCAGTGTGTCAGTAGGCTCGGGGATAGAGGAACAGGAATAATGAAGGTCATTTAAATGTAGTTGGGCCGTGACAGGCCTCACACTCCAGTAAAGTAGATGGTGGTGTATGATCCCAGCGTTCCTCAGCTTGGGTGCTTGACTGCCACTGTAACTGGCTAAAGTTGGCTAGATACTTCCAGACAAATGAGAGAACACCTCACTGACCATAATATGACCAAATGGATAGTAGTCGTTCAAGTGCAGCATAGCGATTCACATTTCTTGCTAGCTAACCAAATGACACCTGCATCTCTAGCTGTAGCCACCGAAAAACAATGAGTGGAAAAAGTTGGTCACTCACCCAGTCCTCCAATGACATGACATCCTCCCAGCAGCTAGCTAGCTAAAGTTAGCAAGCTAAAAACACAGAGCCTACATTCCTCCGTTACATTCCTCCGTTTTTCTGAAAAACAGTGCATCCCAAATGGGTGGAGGCAGCAAACAATGTACCAGGCCAGCTATGATTTACAACCGGATATGACCTATTTTTAAAAACCTCTTATAAAAAGTTGGTTTGGCAGCATAAAAACTCAGAATTTGAGGTTATGGACAATTATGATTGTCTTTAATATTTGCGAAGTACTTAAAACGCTGTCAGTTCCACTTTCAGGCTCTTCTGGAATGTAAGAAAAACACTGTATTCTCCTCAAAGTATTGTATGAATGTGGGATTACCCAGTACCTTTGACTCCTGGTATTGACTTAATGCAACTAGTCCTTTATGCACTAAACCCGAACATGCAGAAATCCAAAGCAACTAAAAAGTAGGCAAATTGATTTTTACAAGTGAACAGCACTTATAGGCTTAAAGAAAGCTTGCACTTAATGCATGTCGGAGGTTCGAGGCCCAAGGTGTCAGTGGTGTTGCGTCCTCCTGGCCCTGTTTACTGTGCGTAATAGGCTTGGGCGATATACTGTTTATCAGGGTATTTCAAAATACCAACTGAATGGTTTTCAATATCGTGGGTGCGTGCTACGCCCCTGCTTATAACTAAGTTATTTATAACTATAAGAAGTGTAAGATGTGTCAAAGCTCCAGCTATGCATTTGGTTTGCTAACTTGTTATCTAAGTGGCAAGATGTCAAGGTAAAGCGTCTTGGCAAAAAAACGTGTGCATAAAAGAAAGATCCATCTATAGTACCAGTCAAAGGTTTGGACACATACTCATTCAAGGGTTTTTCTTTATTCTTGCTATTTTCTACATTGTAGAATACTAGTGAAGACATCAAAACTATGAAATAACACATATGGAATCATGTGGTAACCAAAAAGTGTTAAATCAAAATAGATTTTATATTTGAGTTTCTTCAAAGTAGCCACCCTTTGCCTTGATGACAGCTTTGCACACTCTTGGCATTCTCTCAACCAGCTTCATGAGGAATGCTTTTCCAACAGTCTTGAAGGAGTTCCCATATACGCTGAGCACTTGTCGGCTTAATTTCCTTCACTCTGCGGTCCAACTCATCCCAAACCTTGAGGCCAGGTGGGTTGAGGCCAGGTGATTGTGGAGGCCAGGTCTTCTGATGCAGTACTCCATCACTCTCCTTGGTCAAATAGCCCTTACACAGCCTGGAGGTGTGTTGTGTCATTGTCCTGTTGAAACCAAATGACAGTGGGACTAAGCACAAACCAGATGGGATGGCGTATTACTGCAGAATGCTGAGGTAGCCATGCTGGTTAAGTGTGCCTTTAATTCTAAATTATTCACTGACAGTGTCACCATCAAAGCACACCATCACACCTTCTCCTCCATGCTTCATGGTGGGAACCACACATGCAGAGATCATCCATTTACCTACTCTGCGTCTCACAAAGACACAGCGGTTGGAACCAAAAACTTCAAATTTGTACTCCAGACCAAAGGACAGATTTTTCTAATGCCCATTGCTCGTGTTTCTTGGCCCAAGCAAGTATCTTCTTATTGGTGTCCTTTAGTAGTGGTTTCTTTGCAGCAATTTGACCATGAAGGCCTGATTCATACAGTCTCCTCTGAACAGTTGATGTTGAGATGTGTCTATTACTTGAACTCTGAAGCATTTATTTTGACTGCAATTTCTGAGGCTGGTAACTCTAATGAACTTATCCTCTGCAGCATATGTAACTCTGGGTCTTCCTTTCCTGTGGCAACCCTCATGAGAGCCAGTTTCATCATAGCGCTTGATGGTTTTTGCGACTGTTCAAAGTTCTTGAAATTATCCGCTTTGACTGACCTTCATGTCTTAAAGTAATGATGGACTACCGTTTCTCTTTGCTTATTTGAGATGTTCTTGACATAATATGGACTTGGTCTTTTACCAAATAGGGCTATTTGGTAAAAGCATTAAGGAAAGATTTAGCACAAATTAACTTTCAACAAGGAACACCTGTTAATTGAAATGCATTCCAGGTGACTACCTCATGAAGCTGGTTGAGATAATGCCAAGAGTGTGCAAAGCTGTCATCAAGGCAAAAGGTGGCTACTTGAAGAATCAAATATTTTGAGTTGTTTAACATTTTTTGGTTACTACATGATCTCGTGTGTTATTTCATAGTTTTGATGTCTTTACTATTATTCTACAATGTAGAAAATAGTAAAAATAAAGAAAAACCCTGGAATGAGTAGGTGTCCGAATTTGACTGGTACTGTATATAAAATAAAATGTAATGGTGCCCCTTGCGTGCACTTCCAGTAATAACGTATACCCGGTTTGATACAGAAACGGTTTAAGTTATGAAAATCTGAATAGTGCCAAACCCCAATTTGTAGCCTACCCACTTGCACATCAACAAACAAGAGTCACTCCCTGACGTCATTCAGTATCCCTGGGAGGAGGGGGCTCTGTACAGCTGGCACTGTCATTCCCTCAGCATAACACACACCACCCACGCGTATGTACCCACACACGTCAGACATGTTTATGGGCTACCTGAGCCTTGCAATGAGAACTGCACAAAGAGCAGAATAAATACCAGCCCATGGAGAGAAGCAGGAGATTGAACTTCACTCAACTTTCTAGAGTTTTCCATGTTAGTTAACACTATCAATGTTTCCCTTTACAGTGTCAATTGTGATCGAATCAATGCAATATTAGCCACTTTCAACGCAACATACCGAAACAAACTATGCAAGAAATGTTGTTGTAGGCAGAAGGCATAGGAGTAGGATTCAATTGCACACAATTCAGCCTGTACTCTACACAGACCGGTGCGGCATTGCCAATCAGCGCTGCAGTAGGCTTATATGCAAATAGACCATTGACATATATGGATCTGTGCCATTTACTTTTTTTTTTGTGCCATTTACTTTTTTGGGGGGGCGGTCGTCCTACAATTGCACAAAATGTGCTGATTTCTAGACATCTTTGAAAAGCAAGTCAGGTAAAGAGCTGGTTTGTCTTAATAAAGGGGCAGTGTTGTATTTTGAGACAGCCTTGAATAAGTTAATTAGCCAATAGACAGAGGGGTAGCATAATGTGTCTGATTCTGTTTATTTTATTTTGTAAAGTGTTTTCATGCAAACCAAACATGTTGAGTCACCTTGTCTGAAGGACAAGTGGATAAACAGGTTAATGTGAAGCCCTGCATGTTTTTTTCTCAAATGTCTGATGGAATGTAGGCCTACATTAAACACCACATTGGCTGCAACTGTAGGCTGAATGATAGAACAGCTATTGCCATGTTAAAATTATATGGAATGCATTTTTACCATAGTTTATGGTAGGCCACTCTGGTAGGCCTACACTATGATCAAATAGACACAGTGGCCTACTTGGCCACTTAAAACTAACTTAAAGCAGGAACAGCCAGTGTTCACAGCTGCAGAGAATTTTCACAATGTTCAAGTTTGCGCTCAGCAGACCTGAAATTTGCTCAGTGACTGAAAACATTTGAGGGAATATTGGTCACAACTAGGGATGCACAATATCGGAATCGAACGAAAAATGCCGACATCGGTATTGGCCCGATGTCTAGTTTAATGCCGATGTGCAAAACCAATGTCAAAGCTGCCGTGCATACCTATATAAAATGTAGGTACATGACGTAATGACGCCACATAACATTTTGCGCTACACTGGCAAAACAGAAAATTTCAGCGAGACAACTCAGAGGAAATCCCTTAAATCGCCAAGATAATGAAATTCATTGCCCTTGACAATCAACCGTTCTCTATCGTCGGTGATGTTGGCTTTCGCGACTGGTCGAGCACCGGTACACACTAACAAGTGCACTATTTTTCAGATGTTTCCCTACCAGAGTTACACAGTATTAGCGTCACTGCTATTAGCTTCACAACATACTTTGGAACGCCATTTGGGTCTAAGCGTGTCAAAAAAGATACACGTCAAATAACACTATTTGATGCATTAAATAAGCCTTTAACTTGACACATCAAATAACGACCTGTATGCGACCTGTATGACCTGTATGCCCTAGTCGGCTGGCCCTCGCTACATGTTCGTCGTCAGACCCACTGGCTCCAGGTCATCTACAAGGCTATGCTAGGTAAAGTGCCGCCTTATCTCAGTTCACTGGTCACGATGGCTACACCCACCCGTAGCACCCGCTCCAGCAGGTGTATCTCACTGATCATCCCTAAAGCCAAAACCTCATTTGGACATCTTTCCTTCCAGTTCTCTGCTGCCTGCAACTGGAACGAATTGCAAAAATCTCTGAAGTTGGAGACTTTTCTCTCCCTCAACAACTTTAAAAATCTGCTATCCGAGCAGCTAACCGATCGCTGCAGCTGTACATAGTCCATCTGTAAACTACCCACCCAATTTACCTACCTCACCCCCATACTGCTTTTATTTATTTACTTTTCTGCTCTTTTGCACACCAGAATCTCTTCTTGCACATGATCATCTGATGATTTATCACTCCAGTGTTAATCTGCTAAATTGTAATTATTCGATTTATTGCCTACCTCATGCCTTTTGCACACATTGTATATAGATTCTCTTTTTTCTACCATGTTATTGACTTGTTTATTGTTTACTCCATGTGTAACTCTGTGTTGTCTGTTCACACTGCTATGCTTTATCTTGGCCAGGTCGCAGTTGCAAATGAGAACTTGTTCTCAACTAGCCTACCTGGTTAAATAAAGGTGAAATAAAAATAAAATAAAAAAACTGTTCTATTATAGAATGTTGTGTGTGCAGAATTTGCAATTGCAGGCCAGGCGCCCCCACTACTATCAGTAGCACTGTCAAAGCTGTACAAAAAAGTCTGCAAACAAGCAAAGACCGGCCAGAGTTTACGCAAATATTAGCATTGTAGGTCTTATCGTAGGACTGTGAACGTGTGAAATCACCTCCCCAGTCAGCCTATTGGGTGTATTGACATTCATATTGTACTGTACAGCTTTACCTAAGGATTGGGGATCAATAAAATGGGGTATCAGTCTACTCAATACCCAATATATTTTTTCCCAAAGTGTTCAATACACATAGGTTGAAAATAAATGTGGCTCTACTCCGTTGTTTCAGAGTCCCGCAATAAGAGCTACGATGCTAATGTTTTTCTGGATGTCACTGAGTAGACTGATACCTATGGATTGTTGATCAATGACATGGGGTAAGGCTGTTAAATAAGTATGCCCCCAATGCAATTCTAAAGTAGAATACATCCAGTGTGATTTCAACATTGTCAACTTTACAAAATTGTCTTTTGTTGATTTTACATAACATTCCAGCCTTATTTTGCATGATCTATTCAATTATGGCATAACTATACTATTTGTATTAATTTGCTTCACTGTCAATTACATACTTTAATTTTGAAAGCTAACCGCAAAGTCCACTATTGTGGCTAGCTTCACATAGATGGTCCGACCACCATTAATCAAATAACTGTCTTATAAATTAGGATTATTTTAGATGATACATGGCTATAGCTACTGAAACAGATGTTGTTTTGCTATGTTTATGAGGAAGAACATTGTTTGCATCAATGAGCTAGCTAGCTTTTATTTTATGACCAGCACTGTAGGTGTGCAAGACAACTTTACCAGCATCATAGCATACATATCGATGAATCGTTGTGACATCTAAAATACGAGTGAGCGTAATCAATGTGTAATAACTACGTAAAATTTTTTATGAACGCATTAAATGATGTGACGTGCAGTCATATTCAAGTCCTGATTGGTCAACAAGCTTATTTGACATGTCAAATAGTGTTATTTGTAGAGGTCGACCGATTAATCGGAATGGACGATTAATTAGGGTTGATTTCAAGTTGTCATAATCGGTAATCGGCATTTTTGGACACGGACGAATACATTGCACTCCAAGAGAAGACTGCGTGGCAGGCTGACTACCTGTTATGCGAGTGCAGCAAGGAGCCAAGGTAAGATGCTAGCTAGCATTAAACGTATCTTATGAAAAACAATCAAACTACACATGGTTGATGATATTACTAGTTTTTCTAGCTTGTCCTGCGTTGCATATAATCGATGCGGTGCTTGTTAATTTATCATTGAATCATAGCCTACTTCACCAAACGGGTGATTTAACAAGCGCATTCGCGAAAAAAGCACTGTCGTTGCACCAATGTGTACCTAACCATAAACATCAATGCCTTTCTTAAAATAAATACACAAGTAAATATTTTTTCAACCTGCATATTTAGTTAATATTGCCTGCTAACATGAATTTCTTTTAACTAGGGAAATTGTGTAACTTCTCTTGCGTTCTGTGCAACAGTCAGGGTATATGCAGCAGTTTGGGCCACCTGGCTCGTGGCAAACATGTGTGAAGACCATTTCTTCCTAACAAAGACAGCCAACTTCGCCAAACGGGGGATGATTTAACAAAAGTGCATTTGCGAAAAAAGCACAATCGTTGCACGAATGTACCTAACCATAAACCTCAATGCCTTTCTTAAAATCAATACACAGAAGAATATATTTTTAAACCTGCATATATAGTTAAAAGAAATTCATGTTAGCAGGCAATATTAAACTAGGGAAATTGTGTCACTTCTCTTGCGTTCATTGCACGCAGAGTCAGGGTATATGCAACAGTTTGGGCCACCTGTCTCGTTGTGAACTAATTTGCTAATCCAATGACATAACATTGAAGGTTGTGCAATGTAACAGCAATATTTAGACTTAGATAAAATACGGAACCGTTCCGTATTTCACTGAAAGAATAAACATTTTGTTTTCGAAATTATAGTTTCCAGATTTGACCATATTAATGACCTAAGGCTCGTATTTCTGTGTGTTATCATAACTATGTCTATGATTTCATAGAGCAGTCTGATTGAGCGGTGGTAGGCAGCAGCAGGCTCGTAAGCATTCATTCAAACAGCACACCTGCGTTTGCCAGCAGCTCTTCGCAATGTTTATGACTTCAAGCCTATCAACTCCCGAGATTAGGCTGGCAATAAAGTACCTATTAGAACATCCAATAGTCAAAGGTATATGAAATACAAATGGTATAGAGAAAAATAGTCCTGTAATAACTACAAACTAAAACTTCTTACCTGGGAATATTGAAGACTCATGTTAAAAGGAACCACCAGCTTTCATATGTTCTCATGTTCTGAGCAAGGAACTTAAACGTTAGCTTTTTTACATGGCACATATTGCACTTTTACTTTCTTCTCCAACACTTACATGCTGACCAGACCGGACCTGTCGTGTGCGCGAGCGTCGCAAAATAAATTTAGAAATCCATGTTATTCAATTATTGCGCCAACGAGCATCTGCGACGCCAAGGGCTAAAATAGAACTCATTGCAATTTCTGACGCAGATCACGCTGCAAGTCCTGCCTCTCCCCATCTCCTCATTGGTTCATAGAAGCAGGTACCTACGTGCCATCTCCTCATTGGTTATACCCACGTGGGTGATTGAAAGACAAACTTTGTTGCCGGTTGTCGTGGAAATACAATGAAAGTTTAGATGCAAATCGCCATATAAGTTCAAAGATGAAAAAGCCTGGAAGGAGGAGAGATGACTAGAAACGATTCGGTTGGCCGTTTAATGTGTGGATTAATTGTCGGAGTAGAGGTCCTTGAGTTATTTTAACTGAAATGCACAATGTTTATATCCCAGGACAAATTAGCTAGCAACAGCAAGCTAGCTAAATAGGACAAATTAACGTTAGCTAGCAAGAGCAAGCTAAATTGCCATACATGTTTAATGCTTTTTGACCTGTCCCCAAATTAATGTCATTGGTTCAGAGTTTGTTTTGATATTTTAACCTGCTTGTCGTGATCGCGTTTGGTGTGGGGGGCAAAATACATTTATGCACGATAGCGCAGCTGGTTTGGGTTCCTTGTTAGTTTTTGCATTATTTAAACCAAATTGAACACGTTTCATGATTTATTTGAGACTAAATTGATTTTATTGATGTATTATATGAAGTTAAAATAAAAGTGTTCATTGTTCATTCAGTAATGTTGTAATTGTCATTATTACAAGTATATATTTCAACGGCGATACCGATTTATTGGAGGATCAAAAAAAGCTGATACCGATTAAATCAGACGATTTTTTATATAAAGCAAGTGAAGTGAAATATATATATAAAATGTATATATACAGCAAGAAATAGGTTTTGATGATGTTTTACTGGTAAATGGGGATATACGTAAATGCCAACAAAATAACTTTTTGGTCAGTGTGGTGTGAGCAAACTTTATTTAACTAGGCAAGTCAGTTAAGAACAAATTCTTATTTACAATGACGGCCTACCCCGGCCAAACCCAGACGACGCTGGGCCAATTATGCGCCGCCCTATGGGACTCCCAATCACAGCCTGATGTGATACAGCCTGGATTCGAACCAGGGACTGTAGTGACACCTCTTGCACTGAGATGCGTTGCCTTAGACCGCTGCGTCCAAGTGTGTGTGTGTTAACTATTTAACTGTACTAGAACGCTTAAAAAGGTCACAAAGTTTTTGGCAAGGAACATAACCGGACATCGATATCGGCCAAAAATGTCATATCGGCGCATCACTAGTCACAACATCTATATTTTTTTTAGATATCGTGACCAATGTTCCGTCCCCCAAAAAATTGGGCACTGACCAAATTTCAGGTCTGCTGAAATGTATTTTAAATCAGGGGAGAACACAACCAGCCCAGTCAGTTTTAAATCGTAAGATTCAGTATTCTGCTATTCCGGTTAGCTGATAATTCATACAGGCAAAAACAGGAAGGAGTCTCATCCCTCCTCACAGACAGCCTAGCCATTGGCCGTATACCGACAGGCATTTGCAGACAGGGAAGAATCTGCTCTGCTTACACAACAGCCCCTGAAAGGACACTGTCGGGAAGGGCAATGTTGTTCCATTTCCAGCACAGAATCTCTGACACATATATACACACACACAGCAGGCGATTCATACAGTACTATGCTCAAGAGCCCACTTGATAAGAGGCTAAAGCACGTACAGATCTGAGGGTAGGCTAGTAGGCAAACCCCTATCCAAAGAGGGAAAGGCCATCTAAAATGGTGGTTCGTCATTCTAGGGAGGTCTCTCCTCTGGTTTGCCTGTCTCAGGACACCTGCCCAATAAAAGTTGAGTGTCTGCGTGGAGCATGGTGCTGTACAAATCCAGACCGAATAATCCTCCAGTCATCTCTGGCCTCTCGCGCCAGGCTACTTTTAGAGCTCAAACACACCGGAACGACTGTCAAAATATTTGCCTGCCGACAGTACTTAGCACCTCTGTACAGAGTGTCAGCCGTCAATGTCTTTTGTGTTCACACAGCAAATACCTTAAAGTCGTCAGCCAAAGCCCTGTTAAAATACTCCAAACCAGATGGCAGTAGCATTGTTTGGCAATGGATGTCTGTGTTGCTTTAGGGTCTAGTCCCCTCAAACTCAACTCTGGACCTTGGCGCCAGTTCCACAGAGTTTCTTCATTTTCCCCCTCTAAAATCCAGGACCGATTTAGACCTGGGACAGGTTGATTTAATTTTCAGATAGAACAGAAAACCATCAGGATCCGGACCTCGTAGGGTAAGAGTTGAATACCCCTGGTCTAGTCAATGTTTTCTAGCTAGCTGATATATATCATTCAAAAATCATTCAAGGAGAATACATCTTATATGTCTAAGGAGTTAAGAATTGCTCTAGAATTGTTTTGCAGCTTTATTGTTCTAGTTAGAACAATGCTGTCAGTTCCCCCACACGGAGGTTCCTACCCTCTGATTGGCTCGAAGTCAAGTTATCGGCCACTGCCGAGCATTGTGAATCCACAAGTAAAAACAGCAGGTTCGTCGGTACACAGCAGGTACATCTTTTGTTCTAGCAAAAGAAGGCCTCCTACTGTGATGCACCAACCAATAGTCAGATTCTCAGGTTGTTTTATGCTTTAGACATAGGCTTTTTCTCCCCCAGCTAATAGTATAACGACAGTCCAAGCAGGGAAGGAAGAGACAGCAAGGGTGGGGTTACTAATAGCAAACCTTTCAGCTTCAGATCGTAGATGAACTCGACTTTGAGCGACTAAACGCACCGATTCCACATGTTCTCTCTGTCGCTCTTTAAAGAAAAACATTTCAGTCTGGGGGGGTTCAATGTGGCAGTTAATGGTGTTAGTCCACCCATGAGACATAGGAACAAAGCCAGTATCACTTCCTCAAAACAGTCAGAATGAATCTAGGATACTTAAAAACACAAAAAAACAAAAACAAATCTGTCATTGACATTTTTGCAGAGGTTTTAGTCACTCAAATTTACATCAAGTAAATAAGTGAACATTGCTGCTGGGCTGGTCTGTCCTACTGTCTGTGTTCTGCGGTAGGATTGTATAGAGCACAATCACTGCAGCTGTGTATCGTGGTGTTATTGGGCAAGTGAGCATTGTCAAAATCAAAACCCAACCCTAAAGTAACTCAAGACAAAACTCAATTTTGGATGAGACTGACCAAAATTATGCTACTTACTTCGTAGTCAATTTTGACACTAGAATAAATGTTTGACTAATATTGATGCCACATAGGCCGTTTTTGATCAGAAAAGTTGTTTATTGATTTCAGTTGCACTTTAAGGTAGAGTAAGAACAAAGCAGTGGCCAATTACTCAAATGTTTTAAGGGAACATGTGCTCTTCTCTCTATCCCCATTAGGCCTAATAGTATTAGCCTGGCCCGGGCAGCGGAGGAAAGGGTCTAGACTAAGCCTAAAAGCAAAGCTCTCATCCTCAAGACTTTGAACGCAGTAGAAAAGGAAGGATTTGAGAGGTCACAAATATTCAGAGGTTCATGATCTTGAGTCTTTATTCAGATATATAAATCTTTAGCCTTATATAGACTATGTGGGAAAGAAAGAATGACATCTGTTCTTGTGCAATTCCTCCTAAAGGCAACTTGTAAAATACAGCACTGAATGAAGCCCTTCTCCAGCATACCGGTTTAAGGGGCCTGAGAGTCAAAGCCCTGGTCACAATTAGAGCTGGTGGGGGGGGGGGGGGGGGGGGGCGATAAACCGAAACTGAACGGCAACAACCACTTATCGTGAGCATTTTCCTGATATCGTTCATTACAATAAGTAGCCTATACTAGAGAAATGTGAAGTTTAAAATGAAATAAGTTTGCTAATATGGGTTATTGTTAATGGAACAATTGATGGCTACAACAAACTAGTAGTAGTTTAAAAAGGTTTTTAAAAAGTTAAAAGTATCGTCATTAATTCTGTCAATTTATTGCGATATGGATCTGTCCATATGACCGAGCTATAGTCACAATACAACATTACAAGCTGATCGATAAACCCATATACCAGAGGTATCAAACTCATTCCACAGAGGGCCGAGAGCGGGTTTTCGCTCCTCCCTTGCACTTGATTGATGAATTAGGTCACTAATTAGTAAGGAACTCCCCATACCTGGTAGTCTAGGGCTTAATTGAAAGGGAATAGCCTGCAGTTTTATTTTTTAAATTTAACTAGGTAAGTCTGTTAACTTCTTGCGACTATAGGGGGTGCTGTTTCAAATTAGCATAATTGTCTCTACAGATGAAACGGCTTCCTACCCAATTCTTGATCGTACAATATGCATATTATTGTTATTATTGGATAGAAAACACTATCTAGTTTCTATAGCCGTTTGAATTATGTCTCTGAGTGGAACAGAACTTTTTCTACAGCGAAATCCATGACAGGTTTTGCGAAGGTCTGAGAGCGAAGCTCTGATCTCAGTTCAGTTTAAAGGGGTGTGTATATCCTATGGAACGACACGAACTGCACCCGCCTTCCCCTGGATGTCAGTAAGCAATGAGAAGTGGAATGGGCTTCCTACGTCACTCTCAGAGGTTATAAAAGACCAAGGAGTGAGGTGCGCCATCTTTTCGACGTTGAACTTTACGCAGAGAGAGACCTGGGCATGCCATTTTCGAGCGCTCAGTAATGAACTTTAGATATATCAGTCTGTAATTTAATTTGATATAGGTGTTAGAAACATCATAACGAAGCTATTTGAAACCGAGTTATGTCAGATTATGCGAGTATATTGGTATTTCCTCAGTATTGCGTATTGAGGATTTGGACACGTTAGCTAATGTTAGCAATTGTTAGCTATAGTTAGCTGCTATATCATAAGTTGAATGCAACGTTTTACAACCAAGCAACGATTCTTTTGGACAAAGAACCACCATGGCAAGATTCTGATGGAAGCTCGTCGAAAAGTAAGAGCTATTTATGATGTTATTATCTTTTCGACGTTGAACTTTACGCAGAGAGAGACCTGGGCATGCCATTTTCGAGCGCTCAGTAATGAACTTTAGATATATCAGTCTGTAATTTAATTTGATATAGGTGTTAGAAACATCATAACGAAGCTATTTGAAACCGAGTTATGTCAGATTATGCGAGTATATTGGTATTTCCTCAGTATTGCGTATTGAGGATTTGGACACGTTAGCTAATGTTAGCAATTGTTAGCTATAGTTAGCTGCTATATCATAAGTTGAATGCAACGTTTTACAACCAAGCAACGATTCTTTTGGACAAAGAACCACCATGGCAAGATTCTGATGGAAGCTCGTCGAAAAGTAAGAGCTATTTATGATGTTATTCCGTTTTTATGTGGAAAAATGTAAACTCAATAATGGTGATTAGTGACGCCGTTATTGCGTCACTAGTCTGGCTGTAACGCACACTGTATGTCTAGTAACGTTAATTTTAAAAATCTAACTCTGCGGTTGCATTAATAACTAATACATCTTTCATTTCATGTCCAACCTGTATTTTTTTAGTCAAGTTTATGAATAGTTTTCGATAAAAAGTTGTATTATCATGATGCTGCCGGGCAGATTGCTTGAGTAGTTGGACAGTATTTCCATTGTGTAAGCACGATTTGTGCCGCTAAATATGCACATTTTCGATCAAACTCTATATGGATTGTGTAATGTGATGTTACAGTAGTGTCATCGGAAGAATTCTGAGAAGGTTAGTGAAAAAATTAATATATTTTGGCGATGTTTACGTTATCGCTCTCTTTGGCTAGAATCAATGCTCTGGTAACGTTTGCATATGTGGTATGCTAATATAACGATTTATTGTGTTTTCGCTGTAAGACACTTAGAAAATCTGAAATATTGTCTGTATTCACAGGATCTGTGTCTTTCGATTAGTGTATGCTGTGTATCTTTACGAAATGTTTGATGATTAGCAAGTAGGTAAACACGTTGCTCTATGTAGTTATTCTAGTCCATTTGTGATGATGGGTGCAATTGTAACCTATGACATCTACCTGAAATATGCACATTTTTCTAACAAAACTTATCCTATACCATAAATATGTTATCAGACTGTCATCTGAGGCTTTTTCTTGGTTAGGGGCTATCAATATCTTAGTTTAGCCGAATTGGTGATAGCTACTGGTGTTGAGAGAAAATGGTGGACAAGAAAAATGGTGATTTTTGCTAACGTGTTTAGCTAATAGATTTACATAGTGTCTTCCCTGTAAAACATTTTAAAAATCTGAAATGGTGGCTTTATTCACAGGATCTGTATCTTTCATTAGGTGTCTTGGACTTGTGATTTAATGATATTTAGATGCTACTATTTAATTGTGACGCTATGCTAGCGATGCTAATCAGTGTGGGGGGGGTGGGGGGTGCTCCCGGACCCGGGGTAGGTGGTTAAGAACAAATTCTTATTTACAATGACGGCCTACCCCGGCCAACTGTGCACCGCCCTATGGGACTGCCAATCACGGCCGGATGTGATACAAGCTGGATACTAGGCCCTCCATGGAATGAGTTTGACACCGCTGCCATATACACATCTGACACCTCATCCTCATCTCCACTGCAAAGTCAAGCTGTGCTCAGCACCACAATGCCACCAACCCTTGTCGCCCAATCAGAGCAGGAGGGGGATACATGCATCAGGGCTGACCAATAGATCCCAGGGAGCAGACTGAGGAAATATCTGTGGAAGTTATCAATCATCTCTGCCTGAAGGCTAACACTGGGGCTCAACAGGCAGAAACACTGCCCTGAGTGGCAATGAAAGAAGGTAAGAGTGTGTCTGTGAGATGAGGGTGTGAGGTGAATGGAGAGAGGTGGCAGGATGCTGCTATTGTTTAGGGCTTATCTGGGAAACTTAGAAATCAGCATGGGACATCTGTTTGTTTCAAGTCTGTCAATGATCTAGAGATTCTTAGGGTCGACAAAGAACAATGCATTGAAGCGAACAAATGAGTGGCATATCAGTTTCTGAATTTCATAAATAACAGTTGTAATTTTTTTTTAAACATCAGCCTTTTTCTGAAAAGTTCCTGGGAACCTCTGTTATAAAAGCTGATAGCACGAAAGAAACGGATTAGTTTCATTCCGAGACATATTTTCACAAACAATGAATTATTCGTGACTCATTGAATCTGACAGTTGCTGAATATGCCTGTACCTGAAGCCCAGCCTATTAAGTCAATAATGTTAGGGCAAAGACATAGAATGACTATTTAACTGTGTTATATAAATAGGCCTACAGATCAATTATAATGTGTTAGACACAATGTGCTTTAATTTTTCAGAGTAATTAATAAACAATAAATAATGGCAGCAGAAGACCTTTTGTTAGCTTCCATATCTGCTTCAGGGTAGACAAGAGGCCAGAGCTATTTGGGGACCAGAATGACAGCTGCGGTATGTTGATCACCAGCAAAGAAAAGCCCTGGTTGAAAGCAATGTCGACACTAAACAACAGCACCAACTAGGCCTAAATGCAGACATTCAAATAGGATCAGAAAGTTTTCCCATTTTAAAGTGAGAGGAGAGGCTGACATTAGAGCAAATCATTGCTCTTGATTACATTATCAGCAATCCTGATGGTCAGATATGTATCATAGGATTTCTAGTGTACAGTCAGGGACTCAGAGGAAGTGGCACCCACAAGAGATTAACTAGGCCTCAACGGTACTCTGGTTGGCTCTCTTGTGAGCAGTATAGGAGTGAACAGATTTCTTTCTCACTCAAATGGAATTGAAAACTTGAACACAATAAAATGCACTCACTGAAAATGTCTGTGCAACAGACCTAGTGCACTTCAAATCATCTAGGCTTAGGCTATATCACATTGATAAAGGAGAGCTGCACACCCTAGGAGCTCAGATTCAATAATTTTACAACCAACCTTGACAGGGTCGAAATGTTGGTTATAAAATTATTGCATCAGAGCTCCTAGAGTGTGGAGTTCTCCTTTTCTTTTTCAAATATTATACTCCGCTAGCCAGCGCCGCGCCTAAACAGGTGTGCGTTTCTCTCGCCTTCAGATAGATCAATCACATTGCTAACATTATATGGTAACAAAGTTGCAAGTGATACTCATGAACTTATTCAAATGCCACTCTGGAAATTGAATAAGGTGGTGTATTGTGTGCTTTGAAAAGCGTGGGTATGTTTTGAGGAATTCCTAAGCATTTTTTCTGTCCAAATGAAAGAACTTCTGCAGAATGGCAGTACAATACCATAATTGGTCATTCATAAGTGGGATGGGGGGGGGGGGGTGTAATCATACTCGATTGAGTTCTCAAATATGCACGGCTATAAAAGCCCCATTCTTTAACATTACATTGTTTCACTTGGACGGTTTACGTTTTAGTCTACAGTCTCAAATCACAAGAATGCACAAAACACATTTACCTTCAGAGCGTATTTATCTCCACTTCCTTTTTGGAATATCTCCAATACTTTCCCATTTATGCCCATGCCAAGGACTTGACTTGTAACTTTGTAGTCGTCAGTTATGGCATTCTTTTTTATTTGAAGAGGGTTGTGGGGTTTGACGGAAAACGGAGGAAAGGGGGCAGAGTTCAGATTTGGCGCTTGCTGTTGTTGCTGGTTCGGAAAGGCCGGTTGGTTCTGGTTCTGAGCGTTCGATAACATTGTTCTGATTTGGTTTGAGAGAGCGGCTTCACTTATAACTATTCCAATTTTACCGCAGGGAAATCCTCAGTTAAAAATTTTAAAAAATAGTGGTTTCCTAATGCTAGCTACCTGCTGATATGTGGTCGAACTCGCATGCTAACGTTAGCTAGTTATACAATTAATACCTCAGTGCCAAATTCCAGACTCAAGTGGCCTTAAAATAACTTTAGTTAGATTGCTAACTAACACGCGTACTGGTTAAGCTACTTGCTCATGTACCGTCCCTTAATATTCAAAGTTATCTCGCGACAAAGCTAACTCTCTGAAGCTTCTAAATTCACTCGTTTCGACACTCTACCACCTGCATTGAAGTGAAGTCACCACGAGAAATAGGAGGAGCTTTTTTTCGTTAAGCATCCGCTTTCCGTTCTTTGAACATGTGTTTATCTTGTCCAGTATGGGTGGCTTTTCTATCTTTTCAAGGTAGCTCCCACTGAATAAAATCTTCACACTTCAGTGTCGACACGACTTTCAGGTTGTATCTTGTTTGTTTTTTCCCCCTCTCGCTACCGTCGTGTCACAATGACCTCACACGTTTAGCTAGCTCGAGACTACTCTCCGGGAAGATCTCCATTTCTACCTACTTGCGCCCTCTCTCCTCGTATCCTTCTCAAACCCCATTGGACAAGACAGAAGTCCCGCCCCTCTGATCGTCTCCTCCAATGGGTTTCGAGAAAGAGAAGAGAAGACGCGAGGAGGCTGCGAGAAGAATACAATTGAGATCTTCCCACAGATTGGATATTTTAAAGGCCCAGTGCAGTCAAAATTCAGTTTAAAGGCACTTCACGCTTCAAAAACACCGACAGTCTTTTTGCATTTTAGTACAGCAGAATTACATTAATTTACAATGAAACGCTGCGTTTGCATTGCGGCGTTGCAGAGGCAGGTGCAGTGCATACATTGGATTTATCGAACGCATACCGGTTTGACAGAAATGGTAGCAGAAGGTGAATGTTGAACTTTTGTTGCATACATATCCAGATGCTGCGTGCTATTAAGCGCTAAAACTCTGTCTGTGTGTTCGAAGCGTTAACGCCTCATATCCACCAGATTAATCAAGCTCTTTCTGTTCCACGGAGGTCATTAATTTTCAATGGAGAAGTCCGCAACGCTACTTTGGGGGTGCCGCACTAGGTAGCGGTGCATTCTGTGTTCCGCATGCATTCAATATTTCTTATCCTGCATTGCTTTACCTTGCGGCGGTACAAACAGAAGTACACACAGACTCCAACTAGCTATCTTTTAGCAAGTTGAAAGCGAAGCAAGTGCCTCAAGTACAGAAAATGGGGACTAGACATGACGAAACATCTGCATCTGGTGGACATTGTGCATAAAGGTCCAATGCGGACGTTTTTATCTCAATATCAAATAATTTCTTATGTGTAACAAATTAATTAAAGAATTACAATTGTCAAAAATTTACAAAAACAGCTTCTTAACTAAATGTAATTTCTCAAGCAAGAATTTTGCTAGGACTGTCTGGGAGTGGTCTGAGGGGCCTAATTGGAGGAGCCTAATGATAGGGATGTGTAGCCTAAAAACTAGTTGTTATTGGCAGAGAAGAGGGCAAACAACCTTTTAAAACAACTCTTTGACTAAAAGTGCATTTTCATAATTTCTCAGTGTTATTTCAACCTCATAGTGGGGATATATATAAAGCACAGTAAAATCACGTGTTTGGCTGCACTGGGCCTTTAAGGTATCTCATAGGACCCAATTTACGGCATTTGGCAGAATCCTTCCGGATGTAGTTTGTGATGCACTGAAAAAGCTGCTGTCCATTTTCGTTATGAATGTTTGTTTTGTTTTTTAAGAACTTGCGAAGTGTGGGTTTAAATTTATCTAGTAAATATAATTGAATACATTTTAGGATTAAGATACTTGAGTTGACGACGGTGTCGTTTTCAGTATGTTACCGAAAGGGTTCTGTGTCAAGTCCAACACAGTGATTAAACGCTCCGATAGGTGAGGAGTCACTCGTTCCACATTAAACTCAACGATTTACAATGGAGTTGAGCGACGACTAGTGGGCCGACTGGAGCTCCGACGTTTTAATGAAAAAACGACACATTTCAGCACCCAAAGAGTAGGCAGCAATTACACACGGTATTTTCTATTCGCCACTCAACTCAACAGGCATCCAGCCTCTTTGGTAGTTAGAAAGGTACCCGGAAAATATATGCCATTTCATCTATGCTAGATTGTGACAGACCTGTAGGTCGTTTCGTTTGATTTCAATCACTTTTTGACCGCACACCTTTTTAATTTGAACAAAACCTCCCATACATATTTGCTCATGGTAGAAGTGATCAGAAAGTGACTCTTTGGACCTGATTGCCAAAACATTCAGTAGAGGAGGTGCCTAAAGTTTACAATTTTTGCATACTCCACCATACCATGAGACATCCATGTCTTCATCACTGGAAAAGATTAACGGTCCAGTTTGATATCATTTAAAAGCTTACAAGAGTGTTGTCAAACTCTTTGATCATTTCTATAACTTTAAAATGTTTTGTATCTTTAACTTAAATTCTCAAAAAATGCATAAACTCAGATTATTTTCAATTTTCACCTGTGTTATAGTTTATGCGGCGTTCAAACAACTGGGAACTCTGAAAATTACCAGGTCAAATCATGACCTCAGTGATCTTCAGGTCAGAAAGTATGAGCTCTGGAAAGAGGCCCGAATTCTGAGTTGGATGATTGTTCAAATAGATTTTTCCCCCAGTCGGATCTCTCTTTTTCTTTTCTTCTCGAGGTCCCAGTTGTTTTTAATGCACTAAAGTCAGAGAGTTCCGAGCTCCCCGCTGTTTTGAACACAGCATTAGACCCTATTTTATATCATCTGAAGTGTTTGAGTTGTGGCTGCCATCGGTTGAAACCATAGAGATAGATAGAGGACTCAGCGTTGTGTCTGACAGCATGGGCATTGCCATTGAGGCTATTTCCATTTGAAGCAGTCCATTTTCATGACTCCAACAGGGTCACAAGGAGAGATCAGCCAATGAAGTTGGAAGTCATACCTGTTGACTACATTAAAATGGTGGAAGCCCTCAATGACGCTGCCCATGCTAATACAGCTTTTTGGCCACTATGATTCATTATGATTGAGACAGCATGCTCTTAACACAAGGTGGGTGTTAAATTTACTAAAATGGGAATGGGAATCAAATGGTACACAAAGATGGTTGGACGTCTACACATTAGATACTATTGACTTGAATGGGAATATCAGTTGTTTTATCCTGTCTGGCCCAGGCGTTCCGCTAGCGGAACATTCCACTGAAAAGGCAGAGCGAGAAATTCAAAAAATGTTTTTTCTAAATATTTAACTTTCACACATTAACAAGTCCAATACAGCAAATGAAAGAAACACATCTTGTGAATCCAGTCAACATGTCTGATTTTTTAAATGTTTTACAGCGAAAACAGCACGTATATTTATGTTAGCTCACCACCAAATACAAAGAAGGACAGACATTTTTCACAGCACAGGTAGCATGCACAAAGCCAACCTAACTAACCAAGAAACAACTTCATCAGATGACAGTCTTATGTTATACAATAAATCTATGTTTTGTTTGAAAAATGTGCATATTTGAGGTATAAATCAGTTTTACATCACAGCTACCGTCAAAAATAGCACCGAAGCAGCCAGAGTAATTATAGAGACCAACGTGGAATACCTAAATACTCATCATAAAACATTTCTGAAAAATGCATCGTGTACAGCAAATGAAAGACAAGCATCTTGTGAATCCAGCCAATATTTCAGATTTTTTAAGTGTTTTACAGCGAAAACACAATATAGCATTATATTAGCTTACTACAATAGCCTACCACACTACCGCATTCATTCATCAAGGCACGTTAGCGATAGCAATAGGCACGTTAGCGTTAGCGAATAAACTAGCAAAAGATATTAATTTTCACTAACCTTCATAAACCTTCCTCAGATGACAGTCCAATAACATCAGGTTATACATACACTTATGTTTTGTTCGAAAATGTGCATATTTAGAGCTGAAATCAGTGGTTATCCATTATGCTAACGTAGCTTCTTTTTCCCAGAATGTGCGCATATTTCTATTAGACTCTCACCTATTCTGACCAAATAGCTATTCATAAACATTACAAAAAAATACATGTTGTATAGGAAATGATAGATACACTAGTTCTTAATGCAATCGCAGTGTTAGAATTCAAAAAATATCTTCATTACGACATAAGGCTTATGTTATAGCGAGAGAGTGGCCAAAACCTGGGCGCAAAACTACTAGTATACAGTTCGACAGATATATGAAATAGCATCACAAAATGGGTCCTACTTTTGGTGATCTTCCATCAGAATGTTGGACAAGGGGTCCTTTGTTCAGAACAGTCGTTGTTTGGATTTAGAACATCGTTTTTCCCTCTTGAATTAGCAAGCACACTGGCCAAGTGGCGCGAAGCTCTCCTTTCTGAACAAAGGCACACAACGCAACACGCCTAACGTCCCGAATAAATTTCAAAAATCTAATAAAACTATATTGAAAAAACATACTTTACGATGATATTGTGACATGTATCAAATAAAATCAAAGCCGGAGATAGTAGTCGCCTATAACGACGGCTTTTCAGAAGGCAATTCCAGGTCCATCTTCGCGCTTTCCAGAAAACAGGAAATGGATGACTCGTCATGCCAAGAGGATATATTCCACCTCAGACCAAGATAAACACTTCATTTCTTCTCTCACTTCCTCTTGACATCTAGGGGAAGGTGTATGACGTGCATGTATACTCATACGTATCATGCCCATTTATAGGCAGGCCCTTGAACAGAGCATCATTTTCAGACTTTCCACTTCCTGGTCAGAAAGTGTGTTGCCAAATGAGTTCTGTTTTACTCACAGACAAAATTCAAACGGTTTTAGAAACTAGAGAGTGTTTTCTATCCAATAGTAATAATAATATGCATATTGTACGAGCAAGAATAGAGTACGAGGCCGTTTAAATTGGGCACGATTTTCCCCCAAAGTTAAATAGCGCCCTCTATCCTCAACAGGTTAAAGTACACTGTCAATCTTCCATAGGAAACCTATTGAAATCATAGAAATGTTGATAATAGAATAGACATTCCCATTTAAGTTGACATTCGACGATGGGTGAACCAACGGCCATCTTTGTGGTACTAATTAAATTACAATTTCTAAATTGCAGTGGTCAGAAGGATAGGTTCATTCTATTAATTATATTTCTATGATTGAAATGACACCCACCCTGATATCAAACTCAACCGTTTGTATTTTCCAGTGATGAAGACATGTATGTCTCATGGTATGGTGGGGTATGCAAAATGGGTAAACTTTCAGCACAAATCTCCTGAATGTTTTTGCATTCAGGTCCAAAAAGTCACTTTCTGACCACTTCTAACATGGGCAAATATGTATGGAAAAGTTTAATTCAAATGTAAAGGGTGAGGTCAAAAAGTGATTGAAATCAAATGGAATAACCCCTGTTCCATTTTCTAGAGTCACACTCACAAAGAACTAAAGATGTACATGGTGCTTATAATTCACATAGGATTTTTGTGGATTGAAGCATCACAACATTTCCTGAAACCCTTTTCACGTAGATTACAACAATATTTCATATTGACCCTCTACCCACCTTAGGAGGAAGCTGAAAGCTGACATATCCATAGCCTTTCCCTCTCTGTCTACGGAGAAACTGTCCGAGTTGGTCCCAAACAAATAGGAGCTCAATGTAGTGAAGATCTAAGCCCACAGGGGAGATGTAGTCACCCTCTCCGTGCTTCATAAGAAACCAGTGTTCTTTGAGCTGGAGAAACGTGTCTATCCCACAGGTAGGGTTAATATCAACATGTCTATCCCACAGGAAGGGTTACAGTCAACATGTCTATCCCACAGGAAGGGTTACAGTCAACATGTCTATCCCACAGGTAGGGTTACAGTCCAAATGTCTCAAGTGGCAGAGATGCACTGACCATACAACTCAGGAAAAAAAATAGAAATCTTGACTACTGTATGTCTTGTTGTTTTCCAGTGTATAAGCTTTGGCGTTATCCCCATGTCTTGCCAGCATTCACAACATGGCCTCCAGTGTTACATAAGCTGGCTGGAGGGGCAGGTAAGGTTATTTGTCCTACATAAAACCTGGATTGATATTAATCAATGTATCAGTCATTCACATGTATTCTGAAACTCTATCCTCCATTTTCCACTTCTCCACAGATCTCATGCTGCCTGGAGTGGTGGTGCCTCCAAGTGGTCTCCCAGAGGGGAAGAAGGGGGACTTCTGTGCTGTTAAAGTTGTTAGCAACAGGAAGGTTGATTGACTGAATCCATTTGCAGTCATGATTAGCAGTTACCGCTGTCTATAATGAACACATTGACATACTGTAAACAGTATGTCAATGTGTTGACAATGGCAGGCTTCATATTTTTGCTCACAACGTTGTGGTTGTTTGTTGCCAGGGCTCCCGTGGCAGTGGGCACTGGTGCACTGCCACCATGTCCGATGCAGGGCCTGGGCATGAAGGGCAGAGGAGTGTCAATATTCTACACCTACATGGACAGCCTGTGGTGAACACAGATGATCCAGTCAAACTCCACACACTGCAGCATGGTTAGTGTCAATAAGTATAACCCGCACACAGCATTCCCAATCTACTATCATTATGGAATTTGGAGACGAGGCTGGTCCTCCCTCCATGCCTGATGTGGACACTGAGGGTGTCGAGGCAATGTATGGAGAGGAAGAAGAGGATGATGAACAGGCCACTGACGGGGGTGAAGAGGAACCGTGTCCCAACCCAGAGGACCCGAGAAGCCCACACCTGCCAGCAATTGCTAATAACCCATCCGCAACCGCCCGACTATATGTGAAAATCTGTACCCCGACCATAACCTGCTAATATAGAAAATGTGCTGTAGGCTACAGTCAGAGACGACATAACCAGTTTTTGACGGGGTGCAGGATATTTTTGTTTTTGCCCGATTTAGATATGTTTCTGCTTATAGTTTCAGACATTTTGGTATGCTATTTGTTAGTCAACTTGTCTATAATTAGATACATGCAGCTTCTCTTCTGTCATTATATGTTGCCCTAGAAGATTAAATAAACCCAATTCTGCTTGGATGCATATTTGATGTGATTAAAATACTATCAGCTTTTATGATGCTGATAAAGATAGATACCGTCTGTAGAGGTGCTAACTGCACATTTGCATTCTCTCAAGATGCTGAAAGAAATAAATCATATTTCTCCACTCTTTTTCCCCAAGTCAAAATGTAGCCTAGATTTGAAGGAGTTAATATTAAGGCTATGTGAGAGGTTATAGACATACAGTCAGTGTCCAGATTTCAGTTTCCATTTAACCCATCTGAACAGGAGGCTACAGTTCCCTTGACAGGCCATGGCCTATTAAGTCCCCGTCTTGTGACTGCCGAATTTGTAGGCTATATCGCCTCACAATCATCACACATAACATAGCCAGCACTGCTATTATCCTCTTTTACCACTTCACCAAATATAACTTTTTTGGCCCGCCTTTCTCTTTATTTTCAACTCTCCAATTCACGGCGCTTCTCTTATTGAATTTAACTCAGACATTGTCCTTTTTGTTTCCGTGGATTGACGTTGACTTTTACTGCCCGTTCCTAAAAGCATTTGGCATGTAAGCTATTTTCCCCGTTTACAGTTCATCCCTAAAAGTTTAGGCTAACGCACTACTACCATATAGCCTAAAATAATGAAAGAAAAACCTCAATGTAGCCTATATATATAAATTGCACAATAAGTATACATGTATGGATTTTTTTATATATTGTTTGCTCTTTATTCAACCTGCCTGCCACCCGCCCTTCATCCACACAATATTTCATGACCATGCGGATATAACCATGGGGACTGCAGGTTATGAATCAACCCGCACATCACTACCACAAGGTAACTATTACTGCTCAACTGGAGAACAAGTGAGAGGAGAGATTGGCACTTATTATGATACAGCTACAGTGCATTCGGAAAGTTTAAAGACCCCTTGACCTTTTCCACATGTTACGTTACAGCCTTATTCTAAAATTGATAACATTTTTTAAAAAGTCCTCATCAATCTACACGCAAAACCCCATAATGACAAAGCAAAAACAGTTTTTTGGACATTTTTGCAAATTTATAAAAAAACGTATTTACATAAGTATTCAAACCCTTTGCAATGAGACTCGAAATTGATCTCAGGTGCATCCTGGTTCCTCTGATCATCCTTGAGATGTTTCTACAACTTGATTGGAGTCCACCTGAGGTAAATTTAATTTATTGGACATGATTTGGAAAGGCACACACCTGTCTATATAAGGTCCCACATTTGATAGTGCAGGTCAGAGAAAAAACCAAGGCATGAGGTTGAAGAAATTGTTCGTAGAGCTCCGAGACAGGATTGTGTCAAGTCACTCATCTGGGAAGGGTACCAAAACATTTCTGCAGCATTAAAGGTCCCCAAGAACACAGTGACCTCCATCATTCTTAAATGGAAGAAGTTTGGAACCACCAAGACTCTTCCTAGAGCTGGCCGCCCAGCCAAACTGAGCAATCGGAGGAGAAGGGCCTTGGTCAGGGAGTTGACCAAGAACCCGATGGTCACTCTGACAGAGCTCTAGAGTTCCTCTGTGGAGATGGGAGAACCTTCAAGAAGGACAACCATCTCTGCAGCACTCCACTAATCAGGACTTGACGGTAGAGTGGCCAGACGGAAGCCACTCCTCAGTAAGAGGCACATGACAGCCCGCTTTGAGTTTGCCAAAAAGCACCTAAAGGACTCTCAGACCATGAAAAACATGATTCTCTGGTCAGATGAAACCAAGATTGAACTCTTTGGCCTGAATGCCAAGCGTCACGTCTGGAGGAACCCTGGCACCATCCCTACGGTGAAGCATGGTGGTGGCAGCATCATTCTGTGGGGATGTTTTTCAGCGGCAGGGACTGCGAGACTAGCCAGGATCAAGGGAAAGATGAACGGAGCAAAGTACAGAGAGATCCTTGATGAAAACCTGCTCAGGACCTCAGACTGGAGCGAAGGTTCACCGTCCAACAGGACAACGACCCTAAGCGCACAGCCAAGACAACACAGGAGTGGTTTCGGTACAAGTCTCTGAATGTCCTTGAGTGGGCCAGCCAGAGCCCGGACTTGAATCTGATCAAACATCTCTGGAGAAACCTGAAAATAGCTGTGCAGCAATGCTCCTTATCCAACCTGACAGAGCTTGAGAGGATCTGCAGAGAAGAACGGGAGAAACTCCACCAATACAGGTGTGCCAAGCTTGTAGCATCATACCCAAGAAGACTCAAGGCTGTAATCGCTGCCAAAGTGTTTCAACAAAGTACTGAGTAAACGGTCTGAATACTTATGTAAATGTGATATTTTTATTATTTATACATTTGCAACAATTTCTAAAAAACTGTTTTTGCTTTGTCATTACGGGGTATTGTGTGTTGATTGAGGGGGTACATTTTTGGGGGTTTAGAATAAGGCTGTAACGTAACAAAATGTGGAAAAAGTCAAGGGGTCTGAATGCTTTCCGAATGCACTGTAACTGCCCAATTAAAGGAAACACCAACATAAAGTTTCTTAATAGGGCGTTGGGCCATCACGAGCCACCAGAACAGCTTCAATATGACCAGTGCGAAAAAGCACTTAAAATGTATGCACTCACTACTGGATAAGAGCTAAATGACTGAAATTTATAATGTAGAGTCATGATGCATCACAGCTCACTGGAGGGCGCGCAATTCAAATAAATTCTAATAAATATTATGGATTTTAAACATTTAGGTACGTAAGTGTCTTATATCGGCTGAAAGCTTAAATTCTTAATCTAACTGCACTGTCCGATTTACAGTAGCTATTACAGTGAAAACATGCCATGCGATTGTTTGAAGACGACGCCCCACATCAAAATATTTTTCCAACGGCACAGGTTTCAGACATTCACACATAAAGATGAAATATTCACTTTTTGAAAATCTTCCTCTGATTTGTCATCCAAAGGGTCCCAGCTATAACATGTAGTGTTTTTTTGTTAGATTAAATCCTTCTTTATATCCCAAAAAGTACGTTTAGTTGGCACCATCGATTTGAGAAATCCACTCGTTCAACTTGCAGAGAAAGGAAACCAAAAATCTACCCCTAAACTTTGTTTCAACAAGTCAAAATATGTTTCTATTTACTCCTTAGATAGCCTAAAATGTAATCAAACTGTAATATTTATTTCGGAAAGAAGTATGTTCAATAGGGAACCGATTTTAGCAGGTGTGTAATTTCTTCATGGTGCACAAACACGGATTTCCAAGGCTGTGTCCTTCTACTAAAACTGTTATTTCTTATTCGTTGTTGAAGTTACAAGCCTGAAACATTGAACATAGACTGCTGTCACCATGTGGAAGCCATGGGAATTGCATCCAGGGAGCTAATTTACAATATTACCTTTCTCTTGCATTTCTAAGAGGATGGTCTCTCTCAAAAAAAAAGAAATCTGGTTTGTTTTTCTTTGGATTTTCTCCTACCATATCTATTGTGTTATATTCTCCTACATCATTTAAACATTTCTTCAAACTTCAACGTGTTTTCTTTCTAATGGTACCAATTATATGCATATCCTGGCTTCGGGGCCTGAGCTACAGGTAGTTTACTTTGGGCACGTCATTCAGGTGGAATTGGAGAAAAAAAGGGCCTAGCCCTAAAGTTTTAAACAGCATGATCATAACACAGGGGCACATTGTGCTGGGGGACAATAAAATGCCACTCTAAAATGTGCAGTTTAGACACACAACACAATGCCACAGATGTTGAGGGAATATGCAATTGGCATGCTGACTGCAGGAATGTCCACCGGAGCTGTTGCCAGATAATTTAATGTTAATTTCGCTACCATAAGTCACCTCCAGCATCGTTTTAGATAATTTGGCAGTACCCCCAACTGGCCTCACAGCCCCAGACCGTGTGTAACCACGCCAGCCCAGGACCTCCCACATCCAGCTTCTTCACCTGCGAAATCGTCTGAGACCAGCCACCAGGACAGCTGATGGAACTATGGGTTTGCACAACCGAAGAATTTCTACACAAACTGTCAGAAATCATATTAGGGAAGCTCATCTGTGTGCTCGTCATCCTCATCTGGGTCTTGACCTGACTGCAGTTCGGCGTCGTAACCGACATCAGTAGGCAAATGCTCACCTTCAATGACCACTGGCTCGCTGGAGAAGTGTGCTCTTCACAGATTAACTCTAGTTTCAACTGTACCAGGCAGATAGCAGACAGCGTGTATGGCGTCGTGTGGCAGATCGGTTTGCTGATGTCAACGTTGTGAACAGAGTGCCCCAAGGTAGAGTTGGGGTTATGGTATGGGCAGGCATGAGCTACGGACAACGAACACAATTGCATTTGTTGATGGAAATTTGAATGCACAGAGATTCCGTGACGAGATCCTGAGACCCATTGTTGTTCTATTCATCCGCCGCTATCACCTCATGTTTCAGCATGATAACGCATGTCGCAAGGATCTTTACACAATTCCTGGAAGCTGAAAATTCCCCACTTCTTCCATGGCCTATATTCTCACCAGACATGTTTGGGATGCTCTGGATCGACGTGTACGACAGCTTGTTCCAGTTCCTGACAATATCCAGCAACTTCGCACAGCAAGTGAAGAGGAATGGGACAATATTCCACAGGCCACAATCAACAGCCTGATCAACACTATGCGATGGAGATGTGTCGCGCTGCATGAAGCAAATGGCGGTCACACCACATACTGACTGGTTTTCTGATCCACGCCCCAAACTTTTTTAAAGGTATCTGTGACCACCATATGCTTATATGAACTGTAACTCAGTAAAATCTTTGAATGTTGTGTTTATATTTTTGTTCAGTGTATAATGGGCCAGTACATTGGCCTGTCAGAATGGGAATAACACCTCGCTGAGTGGATAATGTCTGCTCTGCTGTTTGATCTCCACTGTGACATGACCGTAAGCATTTATGACTCGAAAGATCAGGGGCTGGATAGATCAGGCTATAGCACTCCATTACTGCAGTTGTCTGCTCCGCCTCTAAGGATTTTATATTTCTGCAGTTGACAACCAAGGGAATGCTTGTCGAAATATCACTTAGTGTCTGCATTCTCTTGCCCAGTCCCTTTTGAAGTGATACTGTGGAAAAAATCATGCAGGCTCTGACTGGAATATGGCTTGAAATAGAACATTAATGAAATGGATGAGATAACTTTTTACGGTCTCTCAGTCCCATTGTGAGTTGCTTCAGATTAGAATATCCAGACTCACCTTTTCTCTATCCTCTCATGGCTGACTGAGTAGGGGGAGAGGACATCTATCTGTGTATTTGTCTAGTGGTACAGGTACAGTATAAAACACAGTTAGCCAGGCAGCATAGCAGCGAGTCCCTAGATGATGCACTCCTAGGCTGGTCCCCATGCCACTGCCACAACTTGTAGTCTGTGATGTCAAAAGTAGTGCATTTAAGGAGTAGGGTTGCATAACCAAATTTAATGCTAAACATTTGTCCTATGAATTGATGACACAAATTCTTCCTGCTCCGATCTAATCTCATCAGATGAAGCATACGTTTTATTGAGGAGTTTAGTATACTGCTGAAGCCAGCCAACAGATGGCACTGTGTGGATATTTATGGTAAAAGGTTCCTTTCCAATGGTTTGATCTTCTTTTAAGCTCACATTTTCAACTCCACAAGCAAGGAATCTGGTCTGAACCACATTGCACAATATTGTACAATCTTACATAGCAATTAGCTGGCCTAAAGACATCTCTGTGCAAATGTTCAACACTGAAAATCGTTTACTGTTGTTCCCATGCAATGACTGGCCCCAGGAAGTGAGTGATGGCTTTTGGGGCACCGACGGGGAACACAGTGACAGTAATGACAATAATCATGGCTTCAGGCCTCAATTTAGTAGATAATAGGCTCCAGCAATGTGATTTTCCAACTTAACCTCAATTAATTCTTTGTCCTGGGGTGCTTGCCTGCTTGACATTTTACAGAACGGCACGCCAAACCAGCTGATTAGAGGTGGATAGAAAGGGATTTCTGCTGCTCATAAAACATGGTCAAAGCAGAGGGGAATGCCTTGGAGGAGGAGTGAACATCTCTAATAGATTATAACCGCAGACTTCATCTGTCAGGCCCCACCTTATCTCTCAGGCCCCTCTCAGAAGTTACAAACGTCACTTCCAGGCCTGAGACAAGAAGGAAGCAGAAGCTTTTTTTCTGTTTACCAAAGAGAGGATAGCGTCCAAACAACTGACAACACACTTTGGGTCGAAACTAAAACACAATGAACATATGAACGGTACACAGTGTCCTTCGCCCCCGCCTGCCAAGCACTGTTTTCCCGCAGTTCTGTTAACATTACATCTGCTATCCAAAGCATCAACAGACTACACATCAATTTTAAGCTAAATCATTGCACATTAGTTAAACTACAATGATGGCATAGCCCATTGTGCTTTTATTTCCCTTTTGACCCACATTTTAATTGAATAGACAATCAGGGGAATTCCAGAATATCAAATGTGTCACTTAAACATAAGCAGGAGATGAGGGCCCTGAGAGATGAGGGGCCTGAGCGATGAGAGGGAGGGGCCTGATATATTAGGGGGAGGGGCCTGATATATGGGGGGAGGGCCATGATATGTGAGAGGGGACTGAGAGATGAGGGGGAGGAGCCTGTTATATGAGTGGGAGGGGTCTGATATATTAGGGGAAGGGACCCGCTATGTGAGGGGGAGGATCCTGGGAGATGCCTGAGAGATGAGAGGGGCCTGAGAGATGAGGGTGAGGGACCTGAGAGATGAGGTTTACAGCTGGAACACCTCTCAACAACACAGGCATGTAACCGTTTGAAAAGACAGGAGTAGAGTAGGGGTGGTTGGAATTAGAAGAAGAAAAAAAAAACTTCTGACACATGCGCTGGTTGCTATATTAGCAGAGGCCTTGTTGCCAGGGAAACCAGGGTTCGGGAATCAGTATTCTGAGCGCTGAATAGGAATAGCTGAGGAGAATTCGATGCCTCGGCTCACATCTAGGGTCATCTCGTACTTCAAACATCCCCGGGCTGTCCACTAAATCTGCCTTCCACCCCCACCATAGGGGATCCACCATACGTCACCACCACCCCCTGCTAAATCGTGGTCTCTACAGAGGTGAATTATAGCTATATGTCGCCATTGATATAGTATTTGTGTTCCAAAAAGACACATATAGTACAGTGCTCTTGACCAGTAGAGCACCATTTGAGCCAGAGCCAGTGTGCCTCTATCCTCATACTGAACATAAACATGAGCGTGATCACTCAGCGCCTGAGGATGTTATGTAACCCTGTAAGCTGGTCATTAGGAAATATGTTTTTAAACATTTCTGATAGTATTTGGCGTGCATTCAATCCCATTCAGTAGATAGGGATGGTGGTAGTAAAGGATATCATTCTGGTGCAACAGTTGAAGATGGTTTTATCTTCCACAGTTCCATTAACTCTGGCCCAAATTCAATCAAACTCGGGTTGCAGTGCAGGGGTGTGTGCACAGGCAGTGGTTTGTAACCAAGACATGGTGTAAACATCTCTGTGGTGCGTTCGATAATAGTCCAGCCTACAATTTAATTGAGACAGTAGATGTAGCTGGTCTGTTGTAATATAATACAGAAAGTAGATGTAGCTGGACTGTCATAATTTAATTGAGATACTAGATCTAGCTGGTCTGTCACAATATACTAAAGGCAGTAGATACAGCTGGTCTGCCATAATATGAGACAGTAGATCTAGCTGGTCTGTCATAATATACTAGAGACAGTAAATCTAGCTGGTTTTTCGTAATATAATAGATATAATAGATCTAGCTGGTCTGTCATAAATAAGTAGAGACAGTAGATCTAGCTGGTCTGTCATATTATAGTATAGACAGTAGATCTAGCTAGTCTGCTATATTATAATAGAGACAGTAGATCTAGCTGTTCTGTCGTAAAATAATAGAGACAATAGATCTAGATGGTATGTCATAATATTTTAGAGACAGTAGATGTAGCTGTTCTGTCATAAAATAATTGAGGCAGTAGATCTAGCCTGTTCTGTCGTAATTTAATAGAGACAGTAGATATAGATGGTCTGTCGTAATATATTAAAGACAGTAGATGTAGCTGGTCTGTCATAATACAATAGATATAATAGATCTAGCTGGTCTGTCATAAAATAGTAGATACAGTATATCTAGCTGGTCTGTCATAATATACTAGAGACAGTAAATCTAGCTGGTCTTTCATAGTATAATTGACAGAGTAGATCAAGCTGGTCTGCCATAATATAATTGAGACAGTAGATCTAGCTGGTATGTCACAATATAAAAGAGGCAGTAGATCTAGCTGTACTTTCGTAATGCAAATGAGACAGTAGATCTAGCTGGTCTGTCACAATAAAATAAAGACAGTGGATCCAGCTGGTCTGCCATAATATAGAGACAGTAGATGTAGCTGGTCTGTCATAATATAGCAGAGGCAGTAGATCTAGTTGGTCTGTAAAAATATAATTGAGACAGTAGATCTAGCCTGGTCTGTCATAATATAATAGAGACAGTAGATGTAGCTGATCATTCATAACATAATAGAGACAGTAGATATAGATGGTCTGTCTTAATATATTAAAGACAGTAGATGTAGCTGGTCTGTCATAATACAATATATATAATAGATCTAGCTAGTCTGTCGTAATATAGTAGATACAGTATATCTAGCTGGTCTGTCATAATATACTAGAGACAGTAAATCTAGCTGGTATGTCGTTATATAATTGAGACAGTAGATCTAGCTAGTCTGCCATATTATAATTGAGACAGTAGATCTAGCTGGTCTGTCGTAATATAATAGAGACAAAAGATCTAGATGGTATGTCGTAATATTTTAGAGACAGTAGATATAGCTGGTCTGTCACAATATAGTAGAGACAGTAGATCTAGCTAGTCTGCGAAATATAATAGAGACAGTAGATCTAGCTGGTCGGTCGTAATATAATAGAGACAATAGATATAGATGGTCTGTCGTAATATATTAGAGACAGTAGATGGAGCTGGTCTGTCTTAATATTATAGAGACAGTAGATATAGCTGGTCTGTCACAATATAGTAGAGACAGTAGATCTAGCTAGTCTGCCAAAATATAATAGAGACAGTAGATCTAGCTGGTCGGTCGTAATATAGAGACAATACATATAGACTGTCTGTCATAATATATTAGAGACAGTAGATGTAGCTGGTCGGTCGTAATAGAGACAATACATATAGACTGTCTGTCGTAATATATTAGAGACAGTAGATGTATCTGGTCTGTCATAATATACTAGAGATAGTAATTCTAGCTGTTTTTTCGTAATATAATAGATCTAGCTGGTCTGTCATAAAATAGTAGAGACAGTAGATCTAGCTGGTCTGTCATAATAAAGTACAGACAGTAGATCTAGCTAGTCTGCCATATTATAATAGAGACAGTAGATCTAGCTGGTCTGTCGTAATATAGAGACAATATCAATCAAGTTTATTTTATATAGCCCTTCGTACACCAGCTAATATCTCGAAGTGCTGTACAGAAACCCAGCCTAAAACCCCAAACAGCAAGCAATGCAGGTGTAGAAGCACGGTGGCTAGGAAAAACTCCCTAGAAAGGCCAAAACCAAGGAAGAAACCTAGAGAGGAACCAGGCTATGAGGGGTGGCCAGTCCTCTTCTGGCTGTGCCGGGTGGAGATTATAACAGAACTATGCCAAGATGTTCAAATTGTTCATAAGTGACAAGCATGGTCAAATAATAATCATGAATCATTTTCAGTTGGCTTTTCATAGCCGGTCATTCAGTGTTGAAAACAGCTGGTCTGGGACAGGTGGCGGTTCCATAACCGCAGGCAGAACAGTTGAAACTGGAATAGCAGCAAGGCCAGGTGGACTGGGGACAGCAAGGAGTCATCATGCCCGGTAGTCCTGACGTATGGTCCTAGGGCTCAGGTCCTCCGAGAGAGAGAGAGAAAGAAAGAGAGAAGGAGAGAATTAGAGAGAGCCAAGATTTTCAAAATGTTCATAAATGACAAGCATGGTCAAATAATAATCAGGAATAAAAGTCAGTTGGCTTTTCATAGCCGATCATTAAGAGTTGAAAGCAGCAGGTCTGGGACAGGTAGGGGTTTCATAACCGCAGGCAGAGCAGTTGAAACTGGAACAGCAGCAAGGCCAGGTGGACTGGGGACAGCAAGGAGTCATCATGCCCGGTTTGCCGTGACGTATGGTCCTAGGGCTCAGGTTCTCAGAGAGAGAAAGAAAGAGAGAACGAGAGAACTAGAAAGAGCATACTTAAATTCACACAGGACACTGGATAAGACAGGAGAAGTACTCCAGGTATAACCAACTGACCCTAGCCCCCCGACACATAAACTACTGCAGCATAAATACTGGAGGCTGAGACAGGAGGGGTCAGGAGACACTGTGGCCCCATCCGAAGATACCTTCCGGACAGGGCCAAACAGGAAGGATATAACCCCACCCACTTTGCCAAAGCACAGCCCCCGCACCACTAGAGGTATATCTTCAACCACCAACTTACAATCCTGAGACAAGGCCGAGTATAGCCCACAAAGGTCTCCACCACAGCACAAACCAAGGGGGGGGCGCCAACCCAGACAGGAAGATCACGTCAGTAACTCAACCCACTCAAGTGACGCACCCCTCCTAGGGACGGCATGAAAGAGCACCAGTAAGCCAGTGACTCAGCCCCTGTAATAGGGTAGAGGCAGAGAATCCCAGTGGAGAGAGGGGAACCGGCCAGGCAGAGACAGCAAGGGCGGTTCGTTGCTCCAGAGCCTTTCCGTTCACCTTCACACTCCTGGGCCAGACTACACTCAATCATATGATCTACTGAAGAGATAAGTCTTCAGTAAAGACTTAAAGGTTGAGACCGAGTCTGCGTCTCTCACATGGGTAGGCAGACCATTCCATAAAAATTGAGCTCTATAGGAGAAAGCCCTGCCTCCCGCTGTTTGCTTAGAAATTCTAGGGACAATTAGGAGGCAGGGGTCTTGTGACCGTAGCGTACGTATAGGTATGTACGGCAGGACCAACTCGGAAAGATAGGTAGGAGCAAGCCCATGTAACACTTTATAGGTTAACAGTAAAACCTTGAAATCAGCCCTTGCCTTAACAGGAAGCCAGTGTAGGGAAGCTAGCACTGGAGTAATATGATCAAATTTCTTGGTTCTAGTCAGGATTCTAGCAGCCGTATTTAGCACTAACTGAAGTTTATTTAGTGCTTTATCCGGGTAGCCGGAAAGTAGAGCATTGCAGTAGTCTAACCTAGAAGTAACAAATGCATGGATTAATTTTTCTGCATCGTTTTTGACATAAAATTTCTGATTTTTGCAATGTTACGTAGATGGAAAAAAGCTGTCCTTGAAACAGTCTTGATATGTTCGTCAAAAGAGAGATCAGGGTCAAGAGTAACGCCGAGGTCCTTCACAGTTTTATTTGAGACGACTTTACAACCATCAAGATTAATTGTCAGATTTAACAGAATATCTCTTTGTTTCTTGGGGCCTAGAACAAGCATCTCTGTTTTGTCCGAGTTTAAAAGTAGAAAGTTATCAGCCATCCACTTCCTTATGTCTGAAACACAGGCTTCTAGAGAGGGCAATTTTGGGGCTTCACCATGTTTCATTGAAATGTACAGCTGTGTGTCATCCACATAGCAGTGAAAGTTAACATTATGTTTTCGAATGACATCCAAGAGGTAGAATATATAGTGAAAACAATAGTGGTCCTAGAACGGAACCTTGAGGAACACCGAAATGTACAGTTGATTTGTCAGAGGACAAACCATTCACAGAGGCAAACTGATATCTTTCCGACAGATAAGATGTAAACCAGGCCAGAACTTGTCCGTGTAAACCAATTTGGGTTTCCAGTCTCTCCAAAAGAATGTGGTGATCGATGGTGTCAAAGGCAGCACTAAGGTCTAGTAGCACAAGGACAGATGCAGAGCCTCGGTCTGACGCCATTAAAAGGTCATTTACCACCTTCACAGGTGCAGTCTCAGTGCTATGATGGGGTCTAAAACCAGACTGAAGCATTTCGTATACATTGTTTGTCTTCAGGAAGGCAGTGAGTTGCCGCGCAACAGCTTTTTAAAAAAAATTTTGAGAGGAATGGAAGATTCGATATAGGCCGATAGTTTTTTATATTTTCCGGGTAAAGGTTTGGCTTTTTCAAGAGGCTTTATTACTGCCACTTTTAGTGAGTTTGATACACATCCGGTGGATAGAGAGCCGTTTATTATGTTCAACATAGGAGGGCCAAGCACAGGAAGCAGCTCTTCAGTAGTTTAGTAGGAATAGGATCCAGTATGCAGCTTGAAGGTTTAGAGGCCATGATTATTTTCATCATTGTGTCAAGAGAGATAGTACTAAAACACGTAAGTGTCTCTCCCGATCCCAGGCCCTGGCAGAGCTGTGCAGATCCAGGACAGCTAAGCCCTGGAGGAATATGCAGATTCAAAGAGGAGTCCGTAATTTGCTTTCTAATGGTCATGATCTTTTCCTCAAAGAAGTTCATGAATTTATTACTGCTGAAGTGAAAGCCATCCTCTCTTGGGGAATGCTGCTTTTTACTTAGCTTTGCAACAGTATCAAAAATACATTTTGGATTGTTCTTATTTTCCTCAATTAAGTTGGAAAAGTAGGATGATCGAGCAGCAGTGAGGGCTCTTCGGTACTGCACGGTACTGTCTTTCCAAGCTAGTCGGAAGACTTCCAGTTTGGTGTGGCGCCATTTCCGTTCCAATTTTCTGGAAGCTTGCTTCAAAGCTCGGGTATTTTCTGTATACCAGGGAGATAGTTTATGACAAATGTTTTTCGTTTTTAGGGGTGCAACTGCATCTAGGGTATTGCTCAAGGTTAAATTGAGTTCCTCAGTTAGGTGGTTAACTGATTTTTGTCCTCTGACGTCCTTGGGTAGGCAGAAGGAGTCTGGAAGGGCATCAAGGAATTTTTGTGTTGTCTGAGAATTTATAGCACGATTTTTGATGCTCCTTGGTTGGGGTCTGAGCAGATTACTTGTTTGCATTGCAAATGTAATAAAATGGTGGTCCGATAGTCCAGGATTATGAGGAAAAACATTAAGATCTACAACATTTATTCCATGGGACAAAACTAGGTCCAGAGTATGACTGTGGCAGTGAGTAGGTCCAGAGACATGTTGGACAAAACCCACTGAGTCGATGATGGCTCCGAAAGACTTTTGGAGTGGGTCTGTGGACTTCTCCATATGAATATTAAAATCACCAAAAATTTGAATATGATCTGCAATGACTACAAGGTCTGATAGGAATTCAGGGAACTCAGAGAGGAACGCTGTATATGGCCCAGGAGGCCTGTAAACAGTAGCTATAAAAAGTCATTGAGTAGGCTGCATAGATTTCATGACTAGAAGCTCAAAAGACGAAAACGTCATTTTTTTTGTTGTAAATTTTAATTTGCTATCGTAAATGTTAGCAACACCTCCGCCTTTGCGGGATGCACGGGGGATATGGCCACTAGTGTAACCAGGAGGTGAGGCCTCATTTAACACAGTAAATTCATCAGGCTTAAGCCATGTTTCAGTCAGGCCAATCACATCAAGATTATGATCAGTGATTAGTTCATTGACTATAACTGCCTTTGAAGTGAGGGATCTAACATTAAGTAACCCTATTTTGAGATGTGAGGTATCACGATCTCTTTCAATAATGGCAGGAATGGAGGAGGTCTTTATCCTAATGAGATTGCTAAGGCGAACACCGCCATGTTTAGTTTTGCCCAACCTAGGTCGAGGCACAGACACAGTCTCAATGGGGATGGCTGAGCTGACTACACTGACTGTGCTATTGGCAGACTCCACTAAGCTGGCAGGTTGGCTAACAGCCTGCTGCCTGGCCTGCACCCCATTTCATTGTGGAGCTAGGGGAGTTAGAGCCCTATCTATGTTAGTAGATAAGATGAGAGCACCCCTCCAGCTAGGATGGTCCATCACTCCTCAGCAGGTCAGGCTTGGTCCTGTTTGTGGGCGAGTTCCAGAAAGAGGGCCAATTATCTACAAATTCTATCTTTTGGGAGGGGCAGAAAACAGTTTTCAACCAGCGATTGAGTTGTGAGACTCTGCTGTAGAGCTCATCACTCCCCCTAACTGGGAGGGGGCCAGAGACAATTACTCGATGCCGACACATCTTTCTAGCTGATTTACACGGTGAAGCTATGTTGCACTTGGTGACCTCTGACTGTTTCATCCTAACATCGTTGGTGCCGACGTGGATAACAATATCTCTATACACTCGCCAGATTTAGCTTTAGCCAGCACCATCTTCAGATTAGCCTTAACGTCGGTAGCCCTGCCCCCTGGTAAACAGTGTATGATCGCTGGGTGATTCGTTTTAAGTCTAATATGGCGGGTAATGGAGTCGCCAATGACTCGGGTTTTCAATTTGTCAGAGCTAATGGTTGGAGCCTTCGGTGTCTCAGACCCCGTAACGGGAGGAGTAGAGACAAGAGAAGACTCAGCCTCAGACTCCGACTCGCTACATAATGGGGAAAACCGGTTGAAAGTTTCTGTCAGCTGAATGAGCGACACCAGTTGAGCATTCCTACAGCATTTCCCTCCAGAAGCCATGAGAAAGTTGTCCAGCTGCGGGGACTGTGCGGGGGGGATTTATACTACTATCTGTACTTATTGGTGGCACAGACGCGGTTTCATCCTTTCCTACACTGAAATTACCCTTGCCTAACGATTGCGTCTGAAGCTGGGCTTGCAGCACAGCTATCCTCGCCATAAGGCGATCGTTCTCCTGTATATTATGAGTACAGCGACTGCAATTAGAAGACATCATGTTAATGTTACTACTTAGCTTCGGCTGTTGAAGGTGCTGACGAACCATGTCCAGATAAAGCGTCCGGAGTGAAAAAGTTGAATGAGGGAAAAAAGTTGCGATGGAAAAACTAAAAATATAAACGGTAATTAAAAAGAAAAAAAAACGTAAAGTTGTCAGCTAGCAAAGTAAAGTTGGCAACAAAACGCACAGCAAAAGAACGCACAGCAACACGTCTGCAAATTCAAGAGGAAGTGACGAAAAAATAGATCTAGATAGTATGTCGTAATATTTTAGAGACAGTAGATCTAGCTGGTCTTTCGTAATACAAATGAGACAGTAAATCTAGCTGGTCTTTCGTAGTATAATTGACAGAGTAGATCTAGCTGGTCTGCCATAATATAATTGAGACAGTAGATCTAGTTGGTCTGTCACAATATAAAAAAGGCAGTAGATCCAGCTGGTCTGCCATAATATAATAGAGACAGTATATCTAGTTGGTCTGCCATAATATAATAGAGACAGTAGATCTAGCAGGTCTATCATAATATATAAGAGAATGTAAATATAGCTGGTCTGCCATAATATAACAGAGACAGTAGATCTAGCTGGTCTGTCATAATATAGTAGATACAGTATATCTAGCTGGTCTGTCATAATATACTAGAGACAGTAAATCTAGCTGGTCTTTCGTAAAATAATAGAGACAGTAAATCTAGATGGTCTTTCGTAGTAGAATTGACAGAGATCTAGCTGGTCTGTCATAATATAGTAGATACAGTATATCTAGCTGGTCTGTCATAATATACTAGAGACAGTAAATCTAGCTGGTCTTTCGTAAAATATTAGATACAGTATATCTAGCTGGTCTGCCATAATATAATTGAGACAGTAGATCTAGCTAGTCTGTCATAATATAATAGAGACAGTAGATCTAGCTGGTCTGTCATAATATAATAGAGACTGAAAATGGAGCTGGTTTGTCATAATGTAATAGAGACAGTAATTCTAGCTGGTCTGTCATAATATAGTAGAGACAATAGTTGTAGCTGGTCTTTCATAATATAACAGAGACAGTAGATGTAGCTGGTCTGTCATAATACCATTGAGAGAGTAGATCTAATTGGTCTGTCGTAATATAATAGAGACAATATATATAGCTGGTCTGTCGTAATTTAATAAACACAACAGTTGTAGCTTGTCTGTTATAATATAGAGATAATAGATCAAGCTGGTCTGTCATAATATAATAGAGACAGTAGTTCTAGCTGGTATGTCAAAATATAATAGAGACAGTAAATCTAGCTGGTCTTTCGTAGTATAATTGACAGAGTAGATCTAGCTGGTCTGCCATAATATAATTGAGACAGTAGATCTAGTTGGTCTGTCACAATATAAAAGAGGCAGTAGATCCAGCTGGTCTGCCATAATATAATAGAGACAGTATATCTAGTTGGTTCTCCCATTATATAATAGAGACAGTAGATCTAGCAGGTCTATCATAATATATAAGAGAATGTAGATGTAGCTGGTCTGTCATTATATAGTGGAGACAGTAGATCTAGCTGGTCTGTCATAATATACGAGAGACAGTAAATATAGCTGGTCTGCCATAATATAACAGAGACAGTAGATCTAGCTGGTCTGTCATAATAGATTAGAGATAATAGATCTAGCTGGTCTGTCATAATATAGTAGAGACAGTATATCTAGCTGGTCTTTTGTAAAATAATAGACAGTAAATCTAGATGGTCTTTCGTAGTAGAATTGAGAGAGGCGATCTAGCTGGTCTGCCATAATATAATTGAGACAGTAGATCTATGGCATCTGGTCTGTCCTAATATAAAAGAAGCAGTAGATCTAGCTGGTCTGTCATAATATAATAGAGACAGTAAATCTAGCTGGTTTTTCGTAGTATAATTGAGAGAGTAGATCTAGCTGGTCTGCCATAATATAATTGAGACAGTAGATCTAGCTGGTCTCTCACAATATAAAATAGGTAGTTGATCTAGCTGGTCTGTCGTAATATAATAAAGACAGTTGTAGCTGGTCTGTCATAATATAATTGAGATAATAGATCTAGCTGGTCTGTCACAATATAATAAAGACAGTAGATCTAGCTGGTCTGTCGTAATATAATAGAGTCAAAAGATATAGCTGGTCTGTCGTAAAATAATAAATACAGTAGATGTAGCTGGCCTGTCATAACATAGTACAGACAGTAGATGTAGCTGGTCTTTCGTAAAATAATAGAGACAGTAAATCTAGATGGTCTTTCGTAGTAGAATTGACAGAGATCTAGCTGGTCTGTCATAATATAGTAGAGACAGTAGATCTAGCTAGTCTGCCAAAATATAATAGAGACAGTAGATCTAGCTGGTCGGTCGTAATATAATAGAAACAATAGATATAGATGGGCTGTCGTAATATATTAGAGACATTAGATGTAGCTGGTCTGTCATACTATTATAGAGACAGTAGATCTAGCTGGTCTGTCATACTATAGTAGAGACAGTAGATGTAGCCATAACATAATATAGAGAGAGTAGATCTATTTGGTATGTCATGTTCTATCTGGTCATTGTAACATTGCACAGTTACAGTCATACACCTTTTCTTCAGTATGGTTCACAGATGTAATTTTTTTCTAGATCATATACAGTAAATCTTAGCAATGTATCCATTATTTCTGGAGAAAAACCAAACAAACATGTGATGAAGTGCTGTAAGATAGATCTGTAGACATAGCTATACTCATTGCTCACCAACTGTGTCTCCCTCCTGTGTAGCTGTGCGATCATTAACACATGACTGCCTGTAAAACTACCACCTAAGGGGAAAACCAAGAAAAAGGAAAACATTTGTGTTGTTTCACAGATTTTCTCTACAGAAAAAAAGGTTTCTTATCTTTTTGTCCTGCTATTCATTATTAGATTGTTCATTCATTTTACTTAGATTTGATTGTGATGGTCCCCAGAAAAATATGGGGAATCAAGTTTAGGGCTCTTTTGTGATCACTCAGGCTAAAACCCACTGGGCAAAAAAACTGGTTGAATCAATGTTGTTTCCCCGTCATTTCAACCAAAAAATGTAATGAGATGACACAAAGCATGAAGCAACGTGGAAAACTGATTGTCATCAACGTAAGGAATCTCGTCTTTTTTTCACACAAGTTTTAACATAAAACATTTAATGTCATTGGATTTGTTGATTACACGTTGAATTCACGTTAGTTAACAACTTAACCAAATGTAAATAAAAAATGGACGTTGAACTGATGTCTGTGCTCAGTAACAACCTAAAAGAGTAGAAGGAGAGACGTTACAGGTGCAATTCTTTGTTGGTTTTGTTGTACAAGAAAACCGCAGACACCGGTTGAGCTGGTCCTTCATAATATGAACTGAGTGGATCTCATCAAATGTCTCTCTTGCCTTGGACAGGTCTGGGACAGGTCTTCACTGGATGTCAAGATAACGCCTTGTCTGGATGTAAGTAAGGTTGGGTTGGGAGTACTATATTCATTACAGATAGCATCGACCGCCTTCGTCAGCACACATTCCCAATACACTGATTAAAAGGTCCACGGGACCCATGTTAGAAAGACTAACACCTGTTAATAACTGACATGTCACACTGTCATTGACTTCAGCGCCAGTCCATTACCTTGACCTTCTTCTGGGTTCCTCATGAGGTTGTGGTCCTCAGATAGGTTGGCCATTACGGCTTGGAACAGAAAAACATTTTGATGCTCTAGGTCAGGATTTCCCCTAGCACTAGACAGCTGATTCAAATAATCAAGCTTGATGATGAGTTGGTTATTTGAATCAGCTGTGTAGTGCTAGGGCAAAAAAACAAAATGTGCACCCAGGGAGGGCCCTAGAACCGAGTTTGTGAAACATTGGTCTAGATGACATTGGATCCTAGGGGATCACCTCCAAAAGAACCTTAAACCAATGTCAGTAAAACCCAATCACTCATTTTTCTGAGTGGGTTTCTCAGTGGCATCAACATGTCATCCTTAATATGTGATTCTGGTTGTGCCAAACTATTAATAGACAGATCATCTACGAATCAGACCAAAGATGACTCACTCATTAAGCTTATGGCGAACAAGGAGATCTCAGGGATGCAGTCATTGCTTTGAGCTACTACCTGGCTCTAAAGAGCTACACCTCGGCTTTGGCACGCAATACACTCTTAAAGGGGAATTTCACCCTGGGGAAATCTGGCCCTGTTTTCATCATGTCCGAGGTATTTCTAGGACAGTGAGGTGTGTTTCACATATAATTGCCCAGGAGGAAGACAGGTCTGGGCTTCGTGCGCTGAATGATACACCCTTAGACGGCTTCCGGTGCATTGATGGGGGAGCAAGATCTAAAAAGAAATGTAGTCATGCATAGATAATAAACAGCGAGTAGCAGCAGTGTAAAAACAATGTGGAGGAGGGGTCAATGTAAATAACCGATTGCTGCCCACACCCGCTCGCCTGTCTAGCATCACTACTCTGGACGGTTCTGACTTAGAATATGTGGACAACTACAAATACCTAGGTGTCTGGTTAGACTGTAAACTCTCCTTCCAGACTCACATTAAGCATCTCCTATCCAAAATTAAATCTAGAATTGGCTTCCTATTTTGCAACAAAGCGTCCTTCACTCATGCTGCCAAACATACCCTCGTTAAACTGACCATCCTACCGATCTTTGACTTCGACGATGTCATTTACAAAATAGCCTCCAACACTCTACTCAGCTAATTGGATGTAGTCTATCACAGTGCCATCCGTTTTGTCCCCAAAGCCCCATATACTACCCACCACTGACCTGTATGCTCTCGTTGGCTGGCCCTCGCTTCATATTTGTCGCAAAACCCACTGGCTCCAGGTCATCTATAAGTCTTTGCTAGGTAAAGCCCCGCCTTATCTCAGCTCACTGGTCACCATAGCAGCACACACCCGTAGCACGCGCTCCAGCAGGTATATTTCGCTGGTCATCCCAAAATCCAACTCCTCCTTTCCTTCCAGTTCTCTGCTGCCAATGACTGGAACGAATTGCAAAAAGCACTGTAGCTGGAGTCTTATATCTCGCTCACTAGCTTTAAGCATCAGCTGTCAGAGCAGCTTACCGATCATTGCACCTGTACACAGCCCATCTGTAAATAGCCCACCCAACTACCTCATCCCCATATTGTTATTTATTTTTTTGCTCCTTTGCACCCTATTATCTCTACTTGCACATTCATCTTCTGTACATCTATCACACCAGTGTTTAATTGCTAAATTGTTGTCAAGTTGTCTAGGTGTTATAATTATTTCAGCTCTGCCCAAACTTGAAAACGGCTTGCTCAACCCGTGAAGGATGCAAAGGGACAACTCAATTCCTTTCCAGTGTTTTATTATGGTTTTGATGCCATTTGTTGAATATGTTGAAACAGTTGATTTGTTGAATAGAGTAGTTGAAAGACAGGAATAGGGAATAGGAATAGCAATAGGTTGATAACCTTAAAACAGAGAATAAACATGCATTATTTTTACACTAAACAATGCATGACACAGCAACAAAGCATGGCTTTGAATAAAGTAAACGTTTAAACAATTTAATCTAGCACTTCTAGCAATTACTTCTGCAGTCAGAAAATATCCACAACAAAAGAAGTCACATCTCCTACCAGAGTTAAACATGTAAATTGTGCTAAGCACTGGATGCAACATAATAAATAATTCCAAACATTACATACCAGTTGCGTCTTTAGGGTTGAACAATGAGCTGTGTGTATGTTGAGGACCAAACATTTTATACCCATGCTTATCTGCCAGGTGCGCATGTAAAAGTAGTCCCTCCAGAAATCCTGGCTCAATTTTTTAGTTCCACCCGTGTTTTTGGGTTATCTGCCCTCTTGAGGCCTGGAGTTCTTTAAAGGAAGAGCTGCCATTGTGCTCATGTTTTGAGTGTTCTGTTTTGACGCAACAATTGTAATTATTTTGCCACTATGGCCTATTTATTGCCTTACCTCTGTAATATTACTACCTTTACACACACTGTATATAGATTTTCTATTGTGTTATTGACTGTTTGTTTGTTTATTCCATGTGTAACTCTGTGTTGTTTGTGTCGCACTGCTTTGCTTATCTTGGCCAGGTCGCAGTTGTAAATGAGAACTTGTTCTCAACTAGCCTACCTGGTTAAATAAAGGTGAAAAAAAATTGTCTGGGTGGACATTTGATTATTTGTTCAGCAGTCTTATGACTTCGTAGTGGAAGCTGTTAAGGAGCCTTTAGGTCCTAGACTTGGCTCTCTGGCACCGCTTGCCGTGCGGTAGCAGAGAGAACAGTCTATGACTTGGGTGACAATTTGACAATTGTTTGGGTCTTCCTCTGACACCGTCTAGTATATAGTTCCTGGATGTCAGGAAGCTTTGCCCCAGTGATGTACTGGGCTGTACGCACCGCCCTCTGTTGCTCCTTACCGAGCAGAGCAAAATAATCCACCTTACCGAGCAGATATCGAGCAGTTGCCATATCATGCGGTGATGCAACCGGTCAGGATGCTCTCGATGGTGCAGCTGTAGGACTTATTGAGGATGTGGAGACCCATGCTGCCAAATTTTTTCAGTCTCCTGAGGGGGAAAAGCTGTTGTTGTGCCCTCTTCACGACTGTCTTGGTGTGCTTGGACCATGTTAGTTTGTTGGTGATGTGGACACCAAGGAAATTGAAACTCTCGACCCGCTCCACTTCAACCACGTTGATGTTAATGGGGTCCTGTTCGGCCCTCCTTTTCCTATATTCCATGATCAGCTCCTTTGTCTTGCTCACACTGCCAGGTCTTTGACCTCCTCCCTATAGGCTGTCTCATCGTTGTCTGTGATCAGGCCTACCACTGTTGTGTCGTTAGCAAACTTAATGATGGTGTTGGAGTTGTGCTTGGCCACGCAGATGTGGGTGAACAGGGAGTACAGGAGGGACCTTAGCACACACCCCTGAGGGGCCCCAGTGTTGAGGATCAGCGTGGCAGACGTGTTGTCGCCTACCCTTAAATCAATCAGTCAGATTTTTGTTTTCACTGAATCTCCATTTGGATATTGGTTAAGCTACAATTAGGCTGTAGAAATGTTAGCTAAGTTGAGGTGAGTACTGCTCATGTTGATCTGGTCTAGTTGGCTCATTTATTACAACATTTTGCCAGCATGTTATGTAGTTTAACAAGTGGATTATTTTGCTCTTCAGTCGTTTAGTAGTAAGGCCTACTCCCGACCAAAAACCTGTGACTTCACTGACTTGTCAATCAATGTGATTTTGTTTAATTGAATCTCCATCTGTATTTGGTGTCTGGCAGGGCATATAAGTGTAGGTGCTATAGTTCATCTATCACTGATCAGAAACATTTAGCATGCAATAATCCAGCCCAAATCAAGTGAATGCCTATTATTTTGCTTGATCACGTATAGGCTACTCCAAAAGCCTGCAGAGGTTGTGGAATATGAACACAAGACTCACATGCTTTTGAAAATAGGATTGATATTATTTACTATTGGTATCTTGATAAAGATACTCTCAATGTAAGACCCTACCTATGCTTGCTCCCTAAGAAAGTGGAGTGAGGGTAGGAAAGAGATGACACGTGGGCTTTGTTTCAAAATATCACTTTTTTATATGACAGCAGTTCCACATGTTCCAATGACACAGTTTGTGTGGAAAAATATGATTTGTATTTTATTCTGTTATATTCCATTATATTCTTAATAGAAAATATATGTGTGTTGACTGCAGTGGCGATTTTAGCATGTAAATCTTGGTGGGGCAAACTAAAAACATGTTTTTTTTATACATGCCAGCAAAGCCACAGCACAACGCTAAACAATACATTAATTGGACTATAACGATGGCAAACGGTGCCCACAAACTGTTAGGGCCTAAATAAAACTGTCCCAACAGCAGAGTCCCTACAGCTGTCCCAACACCTTACCACTTTTACACCTGGCTATCAGCGGAGCCTTGTCTGGCAGCGAAACAGTTAATTCAGCCTCATTTACTGCCTTTTAAAAAAACATAGCTGATATGGCTGACTTGCTTAAACAAATGTGGTTTCTACTGACAATTGAGATGTACAAACTATGGCATAAGGGGACGATGAGCGGATAAGAGGCAATCCGTAATTTCGATTAAGACATTAATGAGCGAGCTAGGATGGACGTAGTCAATATAACTATTTTTTCAGCACTTTTGAAATGTACAGCAACAGAATTCAGTACAGTATTCTCTCTGTACACCAAGTCAGAACCGTAGGATACATAAAGAGGGCATATAAGCTGACAATGAAAACTCTCACAATATTTGACAATGACATTTCTCTAAAACAGGCTATAGGCTACATGTGCACCACCAAGTCAGAACAGTAGGCTAAATTATGAGGGAAAAGGGACCCAATTATTAGGGTGAGGCACATGGGCTGCTAACACTTAATATTACTTTCTTAGCTACAGTACACATATCTCCCTGGCATATTACATAATTTATGCAGCAGCATACAATAACTTTTTGGACTCACCTTGTTTTGCTGTGCTCACTTGAACAGGAAGGTGGTGCGGCAGTCCTTTGTGGGCAAATTTTCTTAATCAAACTTTGTCATCAAAGTCTGGCATTCTCTGGTTTTATGGTGCTTTCAAGACAACTAGGCACTCAAGGTTGAATCATGATGTTAGTGATCTTCAGGTCAGAGCTGTAGAAAGAGGCCCAAGTTGGAATTCCGAGTTGGATGACCATTCAAAACGTATTTTCCCAGTCGGAGCTCATTTATTTCAGAGTTCCCAGTTGTCTTGAACTCTGAGATGTCCCAGTTCTGAGTTTCCAGTTGTTTTAAAAGCGGCAGAAGTCAAGCTGGATCGACAGCATTGCCAATGTTGAGTGTTTATCCTTTTAAGCTTGGAAAAGAGACCCTTAAACCCAGACTTGGATCACCAATCCACTACACTGAATAGCAGGCTAGTGATTGCTTTGCAATGCTTGCAGTTTAAAATTATTATTTTTTAATTTAACTAGGCAAGTCAGTTAAGAACAAATTCTTATTTACAATGACGGCCTACCCAGACCAAACCGTCCCTTAACCCGGATGTGCGCCGCCCACTGGGACACCCGATCACGGCCAGTTGTGATACAGCCTGTGATCGAACCCGGGTCTGTAGTGACGCCTCTAGCGCTGCGATGACCGCTGTGCCACCTTAGACCGCTGTGCCACTGATTCCTTCTAAACCACTCATTGTTGAATTTGCGACTTCCAACTTGTTGTGTAATGTTTATGTCCAATGGCCGATGAGCACCGATAACTTTTTTTAGCTGAACAGGTGGGGCTCAGAACAAGTGGGGCTCTGCCCCATCTGCCCTGAGTGACCCGGTCGCCAATGGTTGACTGTGATCGGGGTAGGTGTGTCTTGTCCGTTTAGTGAACAAAATAATTAACTATTAATTTAATTAATTTGAAAGTAACATAATTACATTAAAAAATATGCTGTTCTATTGTTTTGAAAAATCTATTTATTAGTCTTATAATCTTTCTTAGGACCTGTCTAAACAAATACATTTGCGCACGGGATGTATAAAAGGCTTATGCAGGCAAGAATGTGGTAAAAATGGGCCTCTTTGTAAGGGGGTCATTTAAACATTGCCCATTTTTTGGGGCAGGAAAAATATCGTAAATCCTATGTGAAAGCAGTAATAAGAGTGAACTCTGGAGATGCTCCTTGTCACTGATCCATTGAACAGATTACGTTGGCATGCTGAGAGGATTGGGCATCTAAACTGGATTACACTGCTTGACTTTTTTTCCCCAACACAAACCTGCTTAAGCGCTTTGATGAGAGAAAAAATATAACATTCATGAGGACGAAGCCAGATCAGATTTTTTGGCCTGATCCTGACCTCCTGGGATTGATGTGGTTGAGTCATGATTAGGTGACAGGCATTTGAGGACAAAATGGACACTAGAGAGATGTATCACAGCCGCCCCATATAATACAGTGCTATATAGCAATAGTCCAAAAGTGGATTCCTTTCCTAATTCCCTTTCCTTTATCTGCACTTGTGTAAGAGCTAGACATACAGTACCAGTCAAAAGTTTGGACACACCTACTCATTCAAGGGTTTTTTCTTTATTTTTATTATTTTCTACATTGTAGAATAATAGTGAAGACATCAACACTATGAAATAACACATATGGAAACATGTAGTAACCAAAAAAGTGTTAAACAGATCAAAATATTTTATATTTGAGATTCTTCAATGTAGCCACCCTTTGCCTTGATGAGAGTTTTGCACACTCTTGGCATTCTCTCAACCAGCTTCATGAGGTAGTCACATGGAATGCATTTAAATTAACAGGTGTGCCTTGTTAAAGCTGGTATTTAAATTAGTTACAGTAACTCTTGCTTTCACCTATCCTGTTTTTATTTAATTTTAGTAAGTGATTCGTGCAGAAACAAGTGCAGGAATGGAAACAAAGAGAAGAGACCAATGAGACACCCCATGCTGAGATTGTGAATAGTATTTTCGCTGTACCTGGGAACAACCCAATGGGCAAAAACTGGTTGAATCAACTTTGTTTCCACGTCATTTCATCACCCCAAAATCAATATGATGACATTGAATCAACGTGGAAAACTCATTGGATTTGTCAAAGGTTATCAAGGTAAGGGCATTTAGTCTTTTTTTCAGCAAAATGTTTACATAAATCCAATGGCATGGTGACATGTATTGTTGATTTCCCGATACTTGACAACTCTACCAAATGTAAACCAAAACTAGACTTTGGACTCACGTCTGTACCCAGTGGGAAGGCCTGTGTCTAGAATCTAATCTGGGAGTTTACCACCTCGACAGGCAGATAAATGGGCTTTATGTTCAGCAGAACACTGCAGAGGCCTGTTCTCTGGAATTCTATCTGGCATCAAAACCCCTTTAAATCCCTTTGTTCCCCTGAGTCTAGTTTCAGTGAGTAACCAGGGCTCTAATGGAGACTTTATCACTAAATTGATTTTTAAACCCAGATTACTTCATTTGGGTACAGTCCAGACTTAATAGCAGCGTCCTGAAAATACGTTGGTGACGTGGAGCAGAAAAAGAGAGGGCAGAGAGAGCGAAGAAAGGAGAGAGAAGGGAGAAATACAAGCATAGTGATTCCTGGATTGCAGCCCCTGCTTGACCAACAACCTACGCCAGATATACAGCTCTTCATTAGGTTGAATATCTACTGTACAGCACAGAGCTCTTCCAGGTGCCCTGAACCTTGTCCATCTCTCCTCCCATGTCCCAGTTCTTCTCCATTGTGCTTGTCCATCGTAAAATCCCCCAGACAATTCTCAATGGAAATCCCAATAATATTTAACAGGTTAGAATGTGCTGCTACAGATGTCAGATCTTAAGTTGACCCTTTTCATTACAGGAGAAAAATAATCCTGCAACAGGAGGATTTGAATATTTGAATAAATATTTAGAATCAGCGCCAGCGGGCAGCTGGAAGCGGTGTTTCTTTACAATGCAGTACCATACCTATGTAGCGGATATGAGTTGGGCATGGTTGCGCACATGATGATGTAGCCTTGCCTGCAAACTTAAAAGTCAGTGTCTGCCCTCAGACCAAGAGGGAATAGACCAGTCTAAGATGTGGGTTGCTCCCGGGGGATATCCAGGTTCATATCCTGTGTTACACCTACGTTGTGCAGGCTACAGTCGCTTCTCATGTGAATTCTTATGTGGATCATAATAAATTAACATAATTGTAGGGGGTAGATGTATTTTTTGTTAAGGAAAATCTGTTTATTTTAATTTTTTACATATTTTATTATATGTTCAAGCAGTAGGCAGAATAAATGATTGGTTGCATCAGTGCCTGTGTGGTCTAACGTTTACAACCCCCAGCACACATAACCTACGCCAGATCTGACATGGGTTTGAATCTGGCCCCCTGCCCTTTGACTCTCCATCCCACTATTTTCCCTGTCTTTTCTATCTCTTCAATAAAAGCAAAAAAATAACTTCCATTAGTTTATATAGCCTATAGACTATATTAGGCCCACAATTAAAGTGCATTAATTTCAATGTTTTTCTATGTTTTCAAGAAGTAAAACGAATAGTCTGATCATTTACACATCAAAGAAAAGTGTCTCAGCTCAACTAAATCCTCTTTGTATAGAATAAAATGCATAAATATCTTGACAGCTTACGAAATTATATACTAAAGCCACTCAATATAGACATTCAATCCACACCAAAGACCAGAACTATATTGACAAATTATACATAGCCTAACTACAAAACGTGGGCGGACATCCACACTGGAGGAAAGTCCATTTTTCTACATCTGTCAATCAACTGATGGCCCAAATCAGCTCATCAACTCAGCCAGGGAAACATAAACAGTAACCTATTATCGTTTTTACACCTTTCATTATGTGACAATGGATAGGCTATTAGGTAGCTTACAGAATGTAGCCTATTTGAATATAATTAAATAACAAGGGGCCTATTGCAACCATCGAGGGCACTAAATCAGTCGTCACCAACCTTTTCTGAGTCAAGATCACTTTCTGTCTCAAAATGTCAGCCGGGATCTACCGCTTAAATTATTTTTAAACATGAGCCTATGCAACATTAACCAATTTGTGCAGTAGGCTATAGGCCCAATACATTATCACTGAAAATTGGCTATGCTTGAATTGTCCAGCCAATGTTGTTCTTCTCAAACCGTTTAGAAATTACATTTAAAAAATGTAGGTGTATGATCACACTGGTAATAGATCATTTGTTTTATTACTTTTTTTCCGGACTGATGGTCTGCATCTGATGGTCAGTCTGAGGAGAGGGAGCAGCTGTGAGGCTAACTCTCACCCGACTAACCGCCCCTCCGCTCTCCCTCCTGCCGCTGAGAAACAGGGACAGTCTTCCAGCTGATGGCGAAACTCAAGTCGTACTGCATTATTTCTACCTAATGCACCAATTCACTCCTATTACCAGAAAAACTGAAATATTCCTTGATATTAAAAAATACACAAATCTCTAATAATAACAACACAAGCTTATCGGAACACTTTGCTCATTCATTGTAGCTGCAGTGCTGTTTGTATTATGTGGAAGTAGGGAGAACGCACATTTTATGGCTTATAAAAGTATTGAACAAAGTTTTGACAGTGCTGAATAACAACTTAAACATGAACTTACTCATAAAAACAGCAGCTCTATGCTGTATTCATTGAGTCTGTCTCTAGTCATGGTTTTAAACATTTTGAAATGTCACAATATCAACTTTGCTGTGCATTCGAGGCTTCTTTTTTACAGTCTATGGCTCAAGGAAACTGCAGACACGGTGATCAGAGCTATCTGATTGGCCAGCGGTAGGCCTATAGGTGCACTTGATTTGCTCTCTGGGCCTGCCGTGTAGGCGGAGTTCTACTCTCAGACACATGAAATGGTTAAAAATGAGAACACTTTGCCCTTTTCAGGGGTGCTAGGGCTGCTGAATCAAGTGCACCTACCGCCAACAGCGCAAAACAAATAAAAAAATAGGAATGCACTGCTTTATCGTTGTTTTTTTTACAGAAATGTTTGGTGATCGACCAGGAATGCCTTGGAGATCGACCGGTCGATCGCAATCTACCGGATGCTGACCGCTGCACTATATTATCGCCAGCTGATGTCTCATTAAACATTTAATAGACGCTAAATTATGCTAAATTCACCCACACAGCTGATCTCAAATGCAACCATTAATGGTACCTCACTACCGCTCCCTAAAATATGATGGCATTTTTACCTTAGTCCTGCTTGAAACCAACGTCTTTCAAGATATGTTCCCCCTGTGGTTGGTTTTGTCATCGGAACATCTTAGTCCTTTTTGAACAGACTAAGGGCGATTTATCTGTTTGACAAGCATTCCTTACAATATAAATAAAGTATTTTTACTCTACTATGGCAATTTACCTAACACTTTGAATGAATGGAAACTAATGTTGGTGTTGCCTACTGTTGTGAGTTTATTAGTTTCTTATTTATGTTATCCAAAGGTTTCTGTCCGGTATGGTCATTTCTTATCAAGATTGGGGGTAAAATATCCTTGGAGTGTCCATATTTGAAATGTGTAACTAAATCTAGTCCATTTGTGCCGGAATCAAACCCACGCCTACACGGCAGGCCTATATGTATGCGCTGAAGGCAGATGATAGGATACACTTCACACTTGTATTTCATAGCCTAGTGGAGACCAATATATATCTTGTGTTATAAAACGACAGTTGTGGATATGTAATGGCTGCATTTCAGATACATGTTTGTATGTTGCAGTAATAGGTTCTAGTCCTAGCGTTTGAGCAAACGAGAGAAAATTGTTTTGATAGCAAGCCCCTGATCCCAATGACTCGACTACCCCCGCATGGAGAGAAAAATAACTACACATTTTTAGGGACTTACAAGGCTCATTTAAATTTCCTGATGCAACAGGGGAATTCTCTGTGGCAAAAGAGTGATCAAGTTAAGATCCGACATCTGTATCAACAGTTATGCAACACATTGCAAAGTAATGGCTACCTCCCCTCCTAGTACAGTTTCTGATGATGAATAGTGTTGACCTTTAGAAAGACGCCTAACACCAGCTGTGGGGAAACACTACACCATGGGTTGCTCCCGGCTGTATACTATAAGGGAAAAGATGAGGGATCATAATGTTACCGTCTGAAGCCCACTATAAGCCGCGTGTCTAAAGGTCTCATCTCAGCCTCAGCCTTGGGCATTACTTTACACTGTGTGTGCGTGTGCGTGTATTTGTGTGGTGTGTGTGTGTGCATACGTTCGTGTCTCAGCATGTGCTTGCTTGAGTGAGTGTGCGTGAGTACATATGCCTCTGTGCGTTCAGATGTATTTCAAACCAGAGCTAGCTGTTGCAAATTGCACTTTCATGATATTCTGCTCTTTGGAATCCTGATTATGGTGACAATAGTGAATTATGTATGTTTGCTGTGAGCAGTTGTGGCTGGAGAGAAGAGCTAATCACGCTGCTCTGAATTCTGATAAAGGTGCTGGCATTTCAGGGCCAGGCTACAGGGAAAAGCATGCTAATTATGTCTAACGATATGAAGCTACTGTATGATTTGATGTGCTTATTAACAATCACAACTGTCACTATCTACAGTAAGTATGATAGGAAATATGGCTAGTGAAGACATTTTAGAGCATTCACATCTATGTTCAATGGCCTTTAATCCATGACATGAAATCCATCATTTCAGTGCAGTTTTCGAAGTTCCACTCAAAGTAGGTGAACAATGTTTTGTTTGAGTAATAAGCACATGTATTTATACAGGATGAGTTCCTCCTTCAATGTCCTAACAGTAGCTTGCCATTTGGAAGATGAGTCATACAAGATTCATTGCCAGCAATCCAGAATTGACTTTGCATGAATGTTCTGCATATTTCTAAACTTTGCACCCTAATAGTTAGGAGCAGTGTCTTAACTAATGACTTCTTGAAACCAAACACACATTTCCCAGTAATAATTCAAATGGAATTTCAGTTGTAAAATAGATTATCTAAATGTCAGCTATCTTCCCCAGTCTGTATCATTCACACACACACACCATGCATACGTATGATACATCTATTTTGGGTTAGGAGATGAGTGGGTATTTCGCACAGAGACACACCAGCGAGATACAAATCAATGAGAGGGGAGCTCTTTTTAATGAAAACATACAATTCTTCTTTAGCTATGAGCATGCACATTTGGAGCCATGCACTATTTCCACTGTGAGGCTGAATTAAACGCAGCTGCATCAAACTCAAACATGCTTTGATGCTGCAGTCATGGAAGAATGTTCCATTTTCTTTTTTTCCCCTTATCCAGGAAAAACAGTTAGCTTTTTGAATGAACAGAGCCAAGATAGTGTGTGTGTATCTGAGCTAGCTAGCTAGCGTTGTCCCAGTAAGTGTCTCCTTCACATGCCACTGGACTGATACTGTGCATAAGTGTGATGTGTACGCATCCTGATTGTCATCCTGAATATCTCTCACAGTCTGTTTTATAATTCATCAGCCGAGACTCCTTCCACCTCCCTTCTCTGGGCTATTTATAGCCCTGCCTCACTCTTAATTCATTTACAGACCTCTTTTCTCTCCATCTAGGCTGTTACATCACAACAGCGCCTTTATGTTCTCATCAAAAAGCGCTCTCTCACTCCATCTCTCTCTCTCCATCTCTCTCTCTGTCTTTCATTCAGTCTTCCCACTGTCTCCCGCTGACACACTCTCCCTCTCTCTCTCTCCATCATTCTCTCCTCTCTCTCTCTCTCTCTCTCTCTCTTTTTGTCCATCTCTCTTTCTCTCTCTCAATCTCTCTTCATCTCCCTCTCTTTCTTGTTCAGTCTCTTCCTATCCATTTCCTCTAGGCCTTGGAGGAAAAAAAGTGGGAACCCTGTTGTTCCTTAAGAGAGGGAGCATAGGATATCTGTCAGATTTCCCTGTAAAAAGGGGCAGAGTGTACTAGGATTTCACATACAGTATGCATGTACTGTAGATTACACTCACTCAGTAGGCACTTATCATGTCTGGAAAGTCTTGATAATTCATAATTCATACTCCAGATTACGCACATTTTTAGACACCTTATTAATGTCTTAATATTTTATGAGCATTCGCTCTTCCACAAAGAGGAAGTCAAACTTTTCATAATTTGATACATCTGGAATTTCTTCTCTGAACTAGCTGAGAAGTGTAAGGATAATCTTCAACACTTCACATTCTACAATGACATAGAACAACCGATTATCTAGATCTGAGAGAATGAACAATGCCGTTGCATTGAATTCATACGTTGTTAACAGTGTGTTTAATTGCGGTGGCCTTGCCTAAATGGCCCCTCAGACTGCTGGCCTCACCATGTCTCTGAGGTCTCTGAAATCAAAGCCGGAGCCCCTGATTCTCATTCCTCTCTCTGCCTCGCCTTTATTTTGCCCAGCTCAGCTCATTACCACCCTACAAACGCTGCATATTCCACATTGTGTAGTTGAATCTTATGTCCTTTAATGTTCTCAGACTTCTAATATCACACTCGCACAAAACGCTTGCCTACTACATTTCCATTCACCAGATTCCTCTGCCCCCCCCCCCCCCCCCTCTTTCTCTCCTCTGTCTCTCTCTCTATACCTATCTAATTTTATTTATGGAACCTGGTGTATATTGGAAGAATCTCCTGTCTTTTTCCATACAGGAACTTATGTAAAGGCAGACAGGCAATGTAAGAAGAAGATGGCTTCGGAATAGAAGGTGCATTAAAAAATGTGTCAAGGTAAAAAGATGTTCTAATCAGAGAGCTCTTGTCAGAGATGTTCCTGTTCTTCCAAGGCCTGGAGGATGACTCAGTGTGTAGGCTTGGTGCTGTCTCTACTGTCTCTGCTGCCTGTGCTGCCCTCGTGGAACTTAACCATCCTCTCCTTTCAGCAAGGGGATGAGGGACCTGTTGTATATACAGGCGCTTTAGGGAGAAGTTGGTCGTAGACACAGATCTAGAATCTTTACCCTTCCAATCTAGGGAGGATGGATACAACTGACCTTAGATCAGTAGGGGGCAAGTTCATCCTACTCGTAGACAGTCAGTCTGAAAATATATTCTGAGCTCACTCCTTATGCTCTTTATTGACATTCCCATATTTCATCCTTATTGACAGTGGCCATCAATCTTTTATTCAACCATAATTGGAGAAAGAAGAATTGTCCTGTATGAATCTCCTGCGGCAGACATTCCATAGGATGTCCACGAGAATGACTATGTAAATTAAGGAAGAGTGTGATTGAAGCATGTGTTATCATGCATGCAATATTATTTATCTATATGATATTAGATATGTATATAAGGGGATATAACTGGGGTAGTTTCCATGGAGATGACATGATTATGATGTCATGGTATATAGTATTGACATTATAAAAAGTCAAATCCATATAATGGAACCAAGATTTACATATGCTGTAGGTAGATGTATGGGCAGAACAACGTTAGTAATGTATAATTATTCCAAAAATAGCCTTTTCAAATTGTGTGATGCGTCATAGTACAAGAAACAAGATAAATGTTTTAGCATATTTGCTGAGCATCCCATTTAGATGACATTTACAGTGCCTTCACAAAGTATTCACACCCCTTGACCTTTCCCACATTTTGTTGTATTACAGCCTGAATTTAAAATGTAATAAATTTCAATTATTTTGTCACTGGCCTACACACAATATTCCATAATGTCAAGGTGGAATTATGTTTTCTGTAATTTTTACAAATTAATTAAAAATGAAAAATGTCTATAAGAATTCAACCCCTTTATCATTGCAAGCCTAAATAGGAGTAACAATTTGTTTAACTGTCACGTTCCTGACCTGTTTTCCTTGTTTTTGTATGTGTTTAGTTGGTCAGGGCGTGAGTTGGGGTGGGCATTCTATGTTATGTGTTTCTATGTTGGGTTAAATGTGTTGCCTGATATGGTTCTCAATTAGAGGCAGGTGTTTGACGTTTCCTCTGATTGAGAACCATATTAAGGTAGGCTGTTCTCACTGTTTGTTTGTGGGTGATTGTTCCTGTGTCTGTCTCACCACATGGGACTGTTTCGTGTTCGTTCGTTTGGTTAGTCTGTTCCTGTTCTTCGTGTTATATTGTAAGTTCTCAAGTTCAGGTCTGTCTACGTCGTTTTGTTGTTTTGTAATTTTCCAAGTGTTTTTTGTGTTCGTCTTGTCTTTAAAGAAATTCATTCATGTATTCATCTACCGCTGCGTTTTGGTCCGATCCCTACTCCTTCTCCTCAGCCGAGGAGGAGGAATTAGATAGCCGTGACATTAACAAGTCACATAATAAGTTTAATGGACCCACTCTGTGTGAAATAATAGTGTTTAACATGATTTTTGAATGACTACCTCATCTCTTTACCCTACACATACACTTATCTGTAAGATTTCTGTCGAGCAGGGAATTTCAAACATAGATTCAACCACAAAGACCAGGCAGGTTTTCCAATGCATGGCAAAGAAGGGCACCTATTGGTAGATGGGTAAAAAAGTAAAAAATAAAAGCAGACATTGAATATCCCTTTGAGCATGGTGTTAGGTTCTAAATAAACAGAGTAAAAACTAACGGACAACTAGTTAAATCTCAAACCAAGTTTATTCACCCACTGGGTCAAACAGCTGAAAATACATGTTTTCAGCAGCACAAGTATTTATATCCCCCTTTAGGTGGAGTCTCCTACTTTTCTCTAAACATTACATCTTTGATGCTAGGCAGAAACAATGTAATGATGTTGGTAATCAACTGTTCCTTCTCCCTTTATGTGACCTGACCTCGGCCCCCATTCCTCACTAATCCACAGCTATCCACCCTCATTAGTAACCACAACCATGTGATTGCCTTTTCCCATACTTAATAACATTCTAAGCCCCTGGCTCTTATCCAACCTCCATTGACCCCATAATATACATTCCTCCTACATATAACCATTAACTTCTGGCATAGCAAGTATTTCAAATTACAACCCAACAATGGTGCAGTATTTAATTACACTTTGGATGGTGTATCAATTCACCTAGTCACAACAAAGATACGTCCTTCCTAACTCAGTTGCCGGAGATGAAGGAAACCACTCAGGGATTTCGTCATGAGGCCAATGGTGAATTTAAAACAGTTACACTATAATGGCTGTGATAGCTCCACAATACTAATGTAATTGACAGTGTGAAAAAAAGGAAGCCTGTACAGAATACAAATATTCCAAAACATGCATCCTGTTTGCAACAAGGCATTAGTGAAATGTAGCAAAGGAAAACCTGTTTCGGTCCACTTTCCACCAGACACTGGGAAATTAATTAACCTTTCAGCAGGACAATAACCAAAAACACAAGGCCAAATCTACCTGGAGTTGCTTACCAAGAAGACAGTGAACGTTCCTGTGTGGCTTAGTTACAAATTTGACTGAAATCTACTCTTCAAAATCTACGGCAAGACTTGAAAATGGTTTTCTAGCAATGATCAACAACCAATTTGACAGAGCATGAAGAATTTTGAAAAGAACAATGGTCAAATATTGTACAACCCAGGTGTGCAAAGCTGTTAAAGACTTATCCAGAAAGACTCAATGCTGTAATCGCTGCCAAAGGTGATTCTAGCATGTATTGACTCAGGGGTATGAATGCTTATGTAAATGATATATTTCTGTATTTCATTTTCAAGGCATTAGCAAACATTTCTAAAAACATATTTTCCCATTGTCATTATGCGGTATTGGGTGTAGATGGGTGAGAGTTATTTTTTTAAATAATTCAGGCTGTAACGCAACAAAATGTGGAATAAATAAGTCAAGGGGTATGAATACTTTCTGAAGGCACTGTGAATATCTTTCCAAAAGACCATATTAATGTTAAATGCATTAATATTTGCTACTTGACTAGCATGCTGTTTTTGAAGGATTTCCTGACAACAGTGTCAACAACATATCAGTTGCATCTTGTGACTTCCAACAAACCATGGCTGTTGTAGCTAAGTCATCAAACACTGAATTACTAATGAGGATCAAATCCCTTTAAAGGTCCAGTGCAGTCCAAAAAGTTATTTCCTTTGGTATATATACACTGCTCAAAAAAATAAAGGGAACACTTAAACAACACAATGTAACGCCAAGTCAATTACACTTCTGTGAAATCAAAGTGTCCACTTAGGAAGCAACACTGATTGACAATACATTTCACATGGTGTTGTGCAAATGGAATAGACAACAGGTGGAAATTATAGGCAATTAGCAAGACACCCCCAATAAAGGAGTGGTTCTGCAGATGGTGACCACAGACCACTTCTCAGTTCCTATGCTTCCTGGCTGATGTTTTGGTCACTTTTGAATGCTGGCAGTGCTTTCACTCTAGTGGTAGCATGAGACGGAGTGTACAACCCACACAAGTGGCTCAGGTAGTGCAGCTCATCCAGGATGGCACATCAATGCGAGCTGTGGCAAGAAGGTTTGCTGTGTCTGTCAGCGTAGTGTCCAGAGCATGGAGGCGCTACCAGGAGACAGGCCAGTACATCAGGAGACGTGGAGGAGGCCGTAGGAGGGCAACAACCCAGCAGCAGGACCGCTACCTCCGCCTTTGTGCAAGGAGGAGCAGGAGGAGCACTGCCAGAGCCCTGCAAAATGACCTCCAGCAGGCCACAAATGTGCATGTGTCTGCTCAAACGGTCAGAAACAGACTCCATGAGGGTGGTATGATTGCCCGACGGGTGGGGGTTGTGCTTACAGCCCAACACCGTGCAGGACGTTTGGCATTTGCCAGAGAACACCAAGATTGGCAAATTCGCCACTGGCGCCCTGTTCTCTTCACAGATGAAAGCAGGTTCACACTGAGCACATGTGACAGACGTGACAGAGTCTGGAGATGCCATGGAGAACGTTCTGCTGCCTGCAACATCCTCCAGCATGACCGGTTTGGCGTTGGGTCAGTCATGGTGTGGGGTGGCATTTCTTTGGGGGGCCGCACAGCCCTCCATGTGCTCGCCAGAGGTAGCCTGACTGCCATTATGTACCGAGATGAGATCCTCAGACCCCTTGTGAGACCATATGCTGGTGCGGTTGGCCCTGGGTTCCTCCTAATGCAAGACAATGCTAGACCTCATGTGGCTGGAGTGTGTCAGCAGTTCCTGCAAGAGGAAGGCATTGATGCTATGGACTGGCCCGCCCGTTCCCCAGACCTGAATCCAATTGAGCACATCTGGGACATCATGTCTCGCCCCATCCACCAACGCCACGTTGCACCACAGACTGTCCAGGAGTTGGCGGATGCTTTAGTCCAGGTCTGGGAGGAGATCCCTCAGGAGACCATCCGCCACCTCATCAGGAGCATGCCCAGGCGTTGTAGGGAGGTCATACAGGCACGTGGAGGCCGCACACACTACTGAGCCTCATTTTGACTTGTTTTAAAGACATTACATCAAAGTTGGATCAGCCTGTAGTGTGGTTTTCCACTTTAATTTTGAGTGTGACTCCAAATCCAGACCTCCATGGGTTGATAAATTTGATTTCCATTGATAATTTTTGTGTGATTTTGTTGTCAGCACATTCAACTATGTAAAGAAAAAAGTATTTAATAAGAATATTTCATTCATTCAGATCTAGGATGTATTATTTTAGTGTTCCCTTTATTTTTTTGAGCAGTGTATATTTCCACTATGAGTTTGGAACAATACTGTGAAATTGTGAAAGTTGTGATAATGCCTTTTAGTATAAGAGCGGTTTGAAAAGCAGCAAGGCCGCTCAAGATTCACTGAGAAATTGGACGTCCATCCATGTCCCGAGGATGTCGGGAGATGCCTTCAAAACCCGCCACTAGGGGAAATGGTGAGCACTATTACCATCAAGTAGGTTTGAGTTTTGCTTGGTATATGGGGATGGTGGATGGGCGTAAGCCTTAAGCTCCGGCGCCAAGGGTCGCATGTTCAATCCCAGTGCTAGACACACATTTTTTATTTTTCAGTTTTACCCCTATCCCAAACATTAACCCTTAATTTAACCATTCCGAATTAATGGCTAAATTCAACCAGCCGCGAGGCGCCTTGCCACGAGGCTCAACCGATTGATGGTGGCAACACAGGGTGTTAAAAACAACTTAAAAATTGGACGTAACTTGGATATTTGACGCGGGAATCTGAAGTCAAATTGTTCAAACTGTGAGATCTTGTCATTGAAAAGACCGCCTGAAATTTCAGCCTATTTTCCAGGGATGGAGTTTTGGCCTACCTGGTGATATCACCATGCGTGAAATTAATTAATACACAAATAAGAAATAAGAGTTCCAAACCTCTCTGCCAATAACAGCTCGTTTTCAGTTTTCCCCTCCTCACTCAGACCACTCCCAGGGATTCCAAGCAATATTCTTGCTTGAGAAATTGCTTTATGCTAAGAAACAATTTTTGTTTCTTTTTGACCATTTTAATTTTATTTAATACAGTCACAGTAAGGTACTTAATTGATATCCAGAAATGATTTGATATTGACGTAAAAACAGCTGCATTGGCCCTTTAAAAAGAGAGTGGGCCTTTAAACCAGTCATTACTCTTTGTCCTTCTCCATGGCCATGGCCAAAATGGAGGAGATGTGATTACATAAAAGATAAAAGATTTCCTCTCCACATCTATCTTGCTAGCCCCGGTCTGCTAACTGCTAGCTTGTTTGCCCTGGCCTGCTAACTGTCTGAATCGCCATGTCCCCAGCCAGCCCAACCACTCATTGGACCCATATGATCACTTGGCTACGCATGCCTCTCTCTAATATCAATATGCCTCGTCCATTACTGTCCTGGTTAGTGATTACTGTCTTATTTCACTGTAGAGCCTCTAGCCCTGCTCAATATGCCTAAACCAACCATGTTGTTCCACCTCCTACTTATGCGATGACATCACCTGGTTTAAACGTCTCTAGAGACTATATCTCTCTCATCATTACTCAATGCCTAGGTTTACCTCCAATGTACTCACATCCTACCTTACCTTTGTCTGTATACTATGCCTTGAATCTATGCTATCGTGCCCAGAAACCTGCTCATTTTACTCTCTGTTCCGAACGTGCTAGACGGCCAGTTAGTATAGCCTTTAGCCGTACCCTTATCCCTACTTCTCCTTTGTTCCTCTGGTGATGTAGAGGTTAATCCAGGTCCTGCAGTGCCTAGCTCCACTCCCACTCCCCAGGTGCTCTCATTTGTTGACTTCTGTAACCGTATAAGCCTTAGTTTCATGCATGTTAACATTAGAAGCCTACTCCCTAAGTTTTTTTTACTCACAGTCCTGGCTTAGGAAAACCACCAAAAACCCTGAAATCTCCATCACTAACTATAACATTTTCCGACAAGATAGAACTGTCAAAGGGGGTGGTGTAGCAATCTACTGCAAAGATAGCCTGCAGAGTTCTGTCTTACTATCCAGGTCTGTACCCAAACAAAACAGCTTCTACTTCTAAAAATTCACCTTTCCAGAAACAAGTCTCTCATCGTTGCTGCTTGCTATAGACCACCCTCTGCCCCCAGCTGTGCCCTCAACACCATATGTGAATTAATTGCCCCCCATCTATCTTCTGAGCTTGTGCTACTAGGTGACCTAAACTGGGGCATGCTTAAAACCCCGGCCATCCTACAATCTAAGCTTGGTGCCCTCAATCTCACACAAATTATCAATGAACCTACCAGGTACAACCCCAAACCCGTAAACGGGCACCCTCTTAGATATCATCCTAACTAACTCGCCCTCCAAATACACCTCTGCTGTTTTCAATCAAGATCTCAGCGATCACTGCCTCATTGCCTGCATTCCTAATGGGTCTGCGATCAAACGACCACCCCTCATCACTGTCAAACGCTCCCTAAAACACTTGTGCGAGCAGGTCTTTCTAATCGACCTGGCCAGGGTATCCTGGAATGACATTGACCTCATCCCGTCAGTAGAGGATGCCTTGTTATTCTTTAAAAGTGCCCTCCTCGCCATCTTAAATAAGCATGCTCCATTCAAAGAAAATGGAACCAGCAATAGATATAGCCCTTGGTTCTCTACAGACCTGACTGCCCTTGACCAGCACAAAAACATCCTGTGGCGTTCTGCATTAGCATCGAATAGCCCCCATGATATGCAACTTTTCAGGGAAGTTGGGAAGAAATATACACAGGCAATTAGGAAAGCTAAGGCTAGCTTTTTCAAACAGAAATTTGCATCCTGTAGTACAAACTCAAAAACGTTCTGGGACACTGTAAAGTCAATGTAGAATAAGAGCACATCTCACTGGTCACCCCCAAAGCCAATTCCTCCTTTGGTCGCCTTTACTTTCAGTTCTCTGCTGCCAATAACTGGAATGAACTGCAAAAATCATTGAAACTGGAGACTCATATCTCCCTCACTAACTTTAAGCACCAGCTGTCAGAGCAGCTCACAGATCACTGCACCTGTACATAGCCCATCTGTAAACAGCATATCTATCTACCTCATCCCCATACTGTGTTTATTTATTTATCTTGCTCCTTTGCACCCCAGTATCTCTGCTTGCACATTCATCTTCTGCACATCTACCATTCCAGTGTTTAATTGCTATATTGTAATTACTTCGCCACCATGGCCTATTTATTTATTGCCTCACCTCCCTTATTTTACCTCATTTGCACACTGTATATATACTTTTTTCCCCTAGTGTATTATTGACTGTATGTTTTGTTTACTCCATGTGTAACTCTGTGGTGTTGTATGTGTCGAATTGCTATGCTTTATCTTGGCCAGGTCGCAGTTGCAAATGAGAACTTGTTCTCAACTAGCCTTCCTGGTTAAATAAAGGTGAAATAAATTAAATTAATTAAAAATCTGCTATGGTCAATGACCTTATGGGGTCATGCACCAAATGTTTTAGAGTGTTGTGAAATAAATTATATATTCTAATATTTTATCCAAGAAATGTATCAAATTGAATAGTCACATGGCCCCTCCGTTTCAATAGGGCTGACTTTTCTGCGTGACAGTCACTTCGACAAGGAAATGTATGGTTTCAACTGATATGGAAAGAAGGGAGCAGAAATGGAGTATGGGCCTACTGTCTGTCTGGTGCGATAAAAACCTAAATTCCACACGTTGACAGGTGGTACTCGCTCCATCCCTTGGCCCTTAACATGAGTGCCATAGTTAAAAAGCTGTATTGGAATTCTGCAGATTGCTTTTTCCCACTTTGTATTCTGCATGTTTCTCATAACTCATGTTTTATCGCAAAATCCTCTTTCAGCTGATAAAAAGTGTGTGGTTGCAATGGGTGCTTCAAATAATTAATGGCATGTAATGGTGCTCGTTTTTATGAATCCCAAAGAAACCAGCATATAAATAAATAACTATGTAATTATTATGCAATTGCCATGTTATTTCTAAATACCACCAAGTAGGTTAGGGAAGGTATAGTTGAGTCTCTGGAATGGAGTAGAGCTGCACGATGAAGTCATGTGAATGGAAAGGTCACATTAACCCAAGGCCATTTGGTATCAGGCTTTGCTACTGGACAAAAGAAGGTCAGGGGTGACTCATCTGATTCTGTCACAGGCCCTGTGTCTATGTTGTGCTTTTGGCTCAGTTCATTTAATTACATCTCTGCATGTTTTTTTACCATCTCATTTCTAATGGGTAAAATACACAATATACACTACATGTCTAGAAGTATGTGTATATCCATTCAAATTAGCAATTTCAGCCATACCAGTTGCTGACAGGTGTATAAAAGGACACAGCCATGCAATTTCCAACATCAGCAGTAGAATGGCCCGTACTGAAGAGCTCAGTGACTTTCAACGTGACACTGTCATAAGATGCCACCTTTCCAACAAGTCACTTCATCAAATTTCTGGAATCATCTAGGAGCAACTACAGCTCAGCCGTGAAGTTGTAGGCCACATAAATCGTCTGTCCTCGGTTGCAACACTTGGGAGCTTCATGAAATGGGTATCCATGGCCGAGCAGCCGCACACAAGCCTAAGATCATTATACACAATGCCAAGCGTCGGCTGGAGTGGTGTAAATTTCACCACCATTTGACTCTGGAGCAGTGGAAATACATTCTCTTGAGTGATCAATCACGCTTCACCATCTGGCAGTCCAACGGACGAATTTGGGTTTGGCGGATGCCAGGACAATGGTACCTGCCCCAATGCATAGTGCCAACTGTAAAGTTTAGTGGAGGAGGAATAATGGTCCTGGGGCTGTTTTTCATGGTTCGGGATAGGCCCCTTACAGTAGTTCTAGTGAAGGGAAATCTTAATGCTACAGCATACAATGACATTCTAGATGATTCTGTGCCTTCAACTTTGTGGCAACATGACAATGCCCCCATGCACAAAGCGAGGTCCATACAGAAATGGTTTGTCGAGATCGGTGTGTAAAACTTGACTGGCATGCACAGAGCCCTGACCTCAACCCCATCGAACACGTTTGAGATCAATTGGAACGCCGACTGCAAGCCAAGCTTAATCGCCCAAAATCAGTGCCCGACTTCACTAATACTCTTGTGGATGAATGGAAGCAAGTCCCCGCAGAAATGTTCCAACATCTAGTGGAAAGCCTTCCCAGATGAGTGGAGGCTGTTATAGCCACAAAGAGGGGACCAACTCCATATTAATGCCCATCATTTTGAATGAGATGTTTGACGAGCAGGTGTCCACATACTTTTGGGCATGCAGTGTATACACTCCATCCAGACTAGATAATCTGACTCAATCTAACCTGTAAACATCACAGTGTGTGTGTGTATGTGTGTGTGTGTGTGTGTGTGTGTGTGTGTGTGTGTGTGTGTGTGTGTGTGTGTGTGTGTGTGTGTGTGTGTGTGTGTGTGTGTGTGTGTGTGTGTGTGTGTGTCTGTGTGTGTGTGTGTGTGTGTGTGTGTGTGTGTGTGTGTGTGTGTGTGTGTGTGTGTGTGTGTGTGTGTGTGTGTGTGTGTGTGTGTGTGTGTGTGTGTGTGTGTGTGTGTGTGTGTGTGTGTGTGTGTGTGTGAGATGTGAACCAGCGTGTGTCTCCCTCACAGTATTTTTATGAGAGAACTAGAGCTGGCATACAGATGGTTCTGAGGCCAGGACTGCACTAGCCCCAGAGCTGAGAGACCATCACTCCTGCCTTTGGATGCCCTTGAAAAGCCCTGGGCATAGATTCAGGACAGCTAAATCTCTCCCAACTTTTTCACACCACTCTCAGAATCCCATATCAGTTGTAAATCTCAAAGTCCGGGTAGCCATTTCATTAGCTGTTCAGTAGTCTTATGGCTTGGAGGTAGAAGCAGGAAGGCAGGAAATACATGCCATCTGCAAGTCAGCAGAATCATGGGCAGCCAGCCTGGAGCAACCCTTTTGGGTAGGACATGGAGTTTTCCCTGGTCTGGGCCCGTATTCATAAAGCATCTCAGAGTAGCAGTGCTGATCTAGGATCAGCTCCCATCTCTTATGTATGGTGTTTCAGAAAGCAAAACTGATCTTAGATCAGCACTCATACTCTGAGAAGCTTTGTGGATATGGGCACAGGTCACGGAATAAAGGAAAAACTTCTGACTTGAATTATGATTCATAGCTATGGCCATGAATCATATGTCCTGACCATGTGTCCTGACTAGGAAACCACCATCAGATCAGTGGTATGTTAGGAAAGGAGATACAAAATAAAACACTATTGAAAAGCAGTGGGACATAGCTTGTACGTAGCCTGTGCCTGAGCAGGAAAAAGTAAACATGGATCAGCCTAGCCCAGGGCTCTATGGCCTTAATCTGAGGGATTAGGGCATCAGAAATGATGCTGTGACTGTGTGTTTGTTTGCACGTGTGTGTGTGAGTGAGTGTGTGTGTGTGTGTGTGTGTGTGTGCGCATGCATGCATGTGTGTGCACATGTGTATACTTGTGAATGAATCCATGTACGTGCACGTGTGTGTGTATACTTGTCCGTGCATGTGTGTTTGTGTGTGTGAGGTTGTGTTGCATTTGTGGTAGGCAGGCAGGGAGGTGGCCACGGGTTAAGAACTAAAGCCGCTTGGCCCAGATGAAGATGGCTGTCAGGCTCTCTGCCAATCCCACCACAGCCATCAACCCACTCTCACTGAGAGACGGTGAGCTAGGACACACCCACACAGGCATGACTGTCAGACTGCTGCCTTCTTCCTCTCAATCGCTGTGTTCGCTCTCTCTACTGATTTGTTGAAATCTATTTGTACGTGCTGGGATGGAACAAAAACCAGCACATGCTTTGAGTCCCTTTCAAATGTAATTACATTGCAATGTTTTTAAACACATCAACCAAATGTTTTTTTGCCATCTTGGCTTCATGCCTGGTTCACTGAATAGGTCATTACAATTTAGCATGCTCTGTTACAAATACAGCACTGTTGTCTCTAAGGAATGCAATTTGTTAATGTAACCCTTTCCTGCAGCCAAATGACCTAGTGGCCTCATATGTGGAATGTTAGTCATATTTTTCATAATTTCATAACTAATCAACACGGTTTTGTAATATTTCAGTCTTCTGTGATGTATATAAAGTGTAATATTGGGATGCAAGCTCAATATGTAAAACATTTCATCTCTAAAGCTGACAGGGTACAGGTGCTTCTTTTTTAAGCCCATAACCATGTGTGTGAGGTGTATACTTTGTTTCAAAGTAGATTTCTTGAAGGCTACTAAGAAACACTCTGTGACCCTGATTTAGCCCACTGCAGTAAAATGTTAATCAAAACTGTTGAATTGAGGCATTCTGATAAAGCACACTAGATTTGTCTTAATATGTGTTTTTAACCTTAAAATGTTTATTAATTATGAAATTATAAAAAATATGAATAACATTCCACCCATGAGACCATTAGAGGGCGATTTGTTCATTTGACTGCAGGAAAGGGTTGTGTAGTGGTCTGGGTGTAGCTGGTACAGAGGAGTCAGGCGCAGGACAGCAGAGATGAGTAACACAAGTAACTTTACTCAAATATTCCAATAACATGTCGTAATACCGAGTCCACAATAACGGACCAAACATACATAAAACAATCACGCACAGAGGGTTAAATAATGAACATGTAATTGGGGAATTGAAACCAGGTGTGTAAAACAAAGACAAAACAAATGGAAAATTAAAAGTGGATCGGCGATGGCTAGAAGGCCGGTGACGTCGACTGCCGAACGCCGCCCGAACAAGGAGAGGGACCGACTTCGGCGGAAGTTGTGACAGGTTGTAATTTCCAAAACTGTGGATGAGACAGTGTATTACTGAATTGGTGGTTCTGGTTTCTATACAAGTATAGAAAGGATGAATAAGGAAGAGGAAATAAAGCCATGATCAATTGTACTGAGCAATATCCCTCGGGGTTTGAATCAACCTGCATATGCACAGTTTTACAAGAGCTATTTAGCCATATCAGGTTTTGTCCTGCTGGATATGAATCTACATGTATTCAGTAAAGCAGGCTAAACCCTGAGCCAGGATAGAGAAAAGCGAGAGAAGTGCCTTCCCTGACTCAATCTCTCCTGCCCTGACTCAACCTGACTCAATCTCTCCTTCCCTGACTCAACCTGACTCAATCACTCCTTCACTGACTCAATCTCTCCTTCCCTGACTCAACCTGACTCAATGACTCCTTCCCTGACTCAACCTGACTCAATCTCTCCTTCCCTGACTCAATCTCTCCTTCCCTGACTCAACCTGACAAAATCGCTCCTTCCCTGACTTAATCTCTCCTTCCCGGACTCAATCTCTTCTTCCCTTTCCCTAAGGGAGAACACACAGGAAGGTTTGCTCTCAATCCCAGCTCCTAATAATAGACAACATTAAACTCTCAAATGCTTTTAGGAGGAAACATTATTTTCCATTACTGTTTCCGGGTAGAAACCCACCGTGACCGTTAATTATTCGTCTTCCACAAGCATCTCTGAGGACGAGTCAAATGCCATATCATCCTTCCCCCATCGGCACCAAGATGAAAGTCTCCTTATTGAAATTATGTTGATATCAGATCCATCTCCCTGACAACATACCTGCTACATAATATAAACAAGCAAGGGATTTTGCAAAGGTGCCGAAGCAGTGGCTCACCCTTCCACATCGGATCAAAGGAGACAGAAGCATCTGGAGGATTTCATGTTCGAAGCTTAATGGTCAGGAAGTTCCTCATTAGTGATGCTTTTAATTAGGCTGCCAGTGAGTCTTCTCTAGCTCAGCAGCCCAGCACAGCACAACCGTACAATACACCGTCTGTATGACCCAGATTGCAATGCTCCCTCAGAGATCCTAGTGTGCCTTGTATAGTGTGCTAAATAAATATTTTGCTGCTTAGATGCCAGGGAGTTCAAAGGTTTTGTGGTTTGAGGACGAAGTATCTAAATTAAGAAACACTTCAATTGTACTTGGTTAGTGAGAAGTTATTGTAGCTCCAAGTTTTTTGGGCTGTGGAATAAGGTAATACAGAACCTCTGGGCTATGATGTTGAATTCCTAGTGGTTTTATATCAGGAACCAAACTATCTCCCCTAATTCACTATCCATTACCTTACTTCATCCCTCTTGCCAATGCCCTACTTTATCTTTTGTTCTCCCTCACCTGCTGCTCTGCACCCTATACCTTATCATATCCAAAATCCAACTCCACACCTTCTCCCTCTATCACCCTCTATCTTCCCGATCACCACCCACTCTGCCCCATTCACTAACCAGCGAAGCAGCGTACTCAAATCTTACCCCAACCTCCACCAACCACCACTCTCCTCTATCCTGATAACTCTGAGGTCCTGTGAGGTTGGCTATCTCACACAGAGAGTAGTAATTGCATTCTCCTCACTGCTGTGCCATTGTCCAATATTTCACCTAATAGTGTTTCTCTGACTGGGAGCTTTGTGGAACTCAAAAACCAATACAATCTCCTTTGTATTCAGCTTACTGCAATATAACTGTTATTTGTACAGTTTTTACAAATTGATGTTTTTTACAGTACTGTAGGTCAACATAGAAAATAATCCATGTTGGTGTATTTTTCAACAGGCTCCAAAAACAATGTAGGCCTACCTGCCAATTCATTTTAATGTCGCATCACCTGACCACTAAAATAATCAGCTGTGAAGATGTGGTTTTCAGTGGACAGTTGCTTACTGTTTTTTTGTGTGTTTTTTTTTCACCTTTATTTAACCAGGTAGGCCAGTTGAGAACAAGTTCTCATTTACATCTGCGACCTAGCCACATTAAAGCAAAGCAGTGCAACAAAAACAACAACACAGAGTTACACTGTCACGCCCTGACCATAGTTTGCTTTGTATGTTTCTATGTTTTGTTTGGTCAGGGTGTGATCTGAGTGGGCATTCTATGTTGTATGTCTAGTTTGTCTATTTCTATGTGTTTGTCCTGATATGGTTCTCAATCAGAGGCAGGTGTTTGTCGTTGTCTCTGATTGGGAACCACATTTAGGTAGCCTGTTTTGTATTGTGGGTTGTGGGTGATTGTTCCTGTTATGGTGTTCCTGTGTTTGTGTTAACCATATGGGACTGTTTCGTCTTCGTTCATTTGTCGGTTTATTGTTTTTGTTCGTTGTTTCAAGTATCCTTATTAAAATGGATAATCATCACGCTGCATTTTGGTCCTCCTCTCTTTCGCCCGATGAAGATCGTTACATACACATAAAAAACGTACAGTCAATAACACAATAGAAAATATATGTACAGTGTGTGCAAATGTAGAAGAGTAGGGAGATAAGGCAACAAATAGGCCATAGAGGCAAAATAATTACAATTTAGCATTAACACTGGAGTGATAGATGTGCAGATGATGATGTGCAAGTAGAGATACTGGGGTGCAAAAGAGCAAGAGAATAAGTAACAATATGGGGATGAGGTAGTTGTGTGGGCTATTTACAGATTGGCTGTGTACAGGTACAGTGATCGGTAAGCTGCTCTGACAGCTGATGGTTAAAGTTAGAGAGGGAAATATAAGACTCCAGCTTCAGTGATTTTTGCAATTCGTTGAAGTCATTGGCAACAGAGAACTGGAAGGAAAGGCGGCCAAAGGGTGTGTTGGCTTTGGGGATGACCAGTGAAATATACCTGCTGGAGCGCATGCTACGGGTGGGTGTTGCTATTGTGACCAGTGAGCTGAGATAAGGCGGGGCTTTATCTAGCATAGACTTATGGATGACCTGGAGCCAGTGGATTTGGCGACAAATATGTAGTGAGGGCCAGCCAACGAGAGCATACAGGCCGCAGTGGTGGGTAGTATATGGGGCTTTGGTGACAAAACGGATGGCACTGTAATAGACTACATCCAGTTTGCTGAGTAGAGTATTGGAGGCTATTTTGTAAATGACATCGCCAAAGTCAAGGATCGGTAGGATAGTCAGTTTTACGTTGGTATGTTTGGCAGCATGAGTGAAGGAGGCTTTGTTGTGAAATAGGAAGCCGATTCTAGATTTAATTTTGGATTGGAGATGCTTAATGTGAGTCTGGAAGGAGAGTTTACAGTCTAACCAGACACCTAGGAATTTGTAGTTGTCCACATATTCCAAGTCAGAACCGTCCAGAGTAGTGATGCTAGTCGGGCAGGAGGGTGCGAGCAGCAATCGGTTGGAGAGCATGCACTTAGTTTTACTAGCATTTACGAGCAGTTGGAGGGCACAGAAGGAGTGTTGAAAGGCATTGAAGCTCGTGAGAATGTGAGAATAACGTACTCCTGAATGGCTGCCAAGAAATAGAATAATCCTAACAGGGGTAGTTGCACAGGGCTACAATGACAAACATATAAGTACTAATGGTTTAAAAAAAGCTGAAGTTCTAGTAATGTAGTTGTCTCTCTCTCTCCATCTCTCTCTCTGGTACCAGGTCACATAGACAGGCAGCGTGAGTGCTACGGATTAGTGTTTTCTCCACTCCACTGCTGCACTGTGCACACCCAAGGTAGCCTCTATTCACACACATCTAAGAATCTATAATCCATGAACACAGCCACGGTCTTTAATAGTCTCCCGCTCTCAACCCTCTTTCTCCCCTCTCTCCCTTACTCCTCCACTCTTTCCCACTCTCCACTATTCTCCCCCTCTCTCCTCTCTCCCAAACTATGTCCCTTTCTCCCATCTCTACCCATCTCTCCCCATCCCTCTCTACATTCTCTCTTTCGCTCACCTCTATACTCCCCCTCTCTTCCTCTCTTCCTCTCTCCCATCTACCCCCCTCCCATCTCACCTCTTCTCTCCTCTCTCCCAGTCTCTCTCCCTTCTCTCGTTTTCTCTCCCCCTTTGTGTTGAGTGGCTTTACTCTTCCAGAGGGTAACATTTCCGCTGGCACTCAGGCTTTTTTCTGAGGTCCTTTCCCTCTCTTTCAGGAGCACCGTTTTCACATTCACCCCATCTCTGTCATTTATTTTTAGAAGGCACTCTCTTTCTCTCTTTCTCTCATGTGTATTCTATCATGGTTAAAGCATTAAGATCTTAAAGTGACCCCTGGAGTTGACATGGTGTTCCAGTAAAAGCTCTAGCTAGTGAAAGGCCGTTGATATCACTTTTTAATGTAGAACCGCTACTGTACTTATTTTCCCAAAGAGCTTTGCACATCTGGATTGTATAATATTTGCACATGATTCATTTTACAATTCTTCAAGCTCTGTCAAGTTGGTTGTTGATCATCGCTAGACAGCAATTTTCAAGTCTTGCCATAGATTTTCAAGCCGATTTAAGTCAAACCTGTAACTAGGCCACTTAGGAACATTAAATGTTGGCTTGGTAAGCAACTCCAGTGTATATTTGTCCTTGTGTTTTAGGTTACTGTCCGGCTGAAAGGTGAATTTCTCTCCCAGTGTCTGTTGGAAAGCAAACTGAAACAGGTTTTTCTCTAGGATTTTGCCTGTGTTTAGCTCTATTCCGTGTCTTTTGATCCTAAAAATCTCCCTTGCCGATGACAAGCATACCCATGATGCAGCCACCATAATGCTTGAAAATATGAAGAGTGGTACTCAGTGACGTGCTGTGTTGGATTTGCCCCAAACATAACACTTTGTATTCAGGACATAAAGTACATTTCTTTGCCACATTTTTTGCAGTTTTACTTTAGCGACTTATTGCAATCAGGATGCATGTTTTAGAATATTTGTATTCTGTACAGGCTAGTTCTTTTCACTGTCAATTAGGTTAGTATTGTGGAGTAACTACATTGTTGTTGATCCATCCTAAGTTTTCTCTTATCATAGCCATTAAACTCTGTAACTGTTTTAAAGTCACCATTGGCCCCATGGTGAAATCCTGAGCGGATTCCTTCCTCTCCGGCAACTGGGTTAGGAAGGACACCTGTATCTTTGTAGTGACTGGTGCATTGATACACCATCCAAAGTGTAAATAATAACTTTATCATGCTCAAAGGGATATTCAATGTCTGCTTTTTACATTTTTACCCATCTACCAATAGGTGCCCTTCTTCGTGTAACCGATGTGAAATGGCTAGCTAGTTAGCGGGGTGCGCGCTAATAGCGTTTCAATCGGTGATGTCACTCGCTCTGAGACCTTGAAGGAGTTGTTCCCCTTGCTCTGCAAGGGTCGCGGCTTTTGTGGTGCGATGGGTAACGATGCTTCGAGGGTGGCTGTTGTCGATGTATGCAGAGAGGCCCTGGTTCGAGCCCAGGTAGGGGCGAGGAAAGGGATGGAAGCTATACTGTTACATTGATGCTGTTGACCCAGATCATTGGTTGCTGCGGAAAAGGAGGAGGTCAAAAGGGGGGTGAGTGTAACCGATGTGAAATGGCTAGCTAGTTAGCGGGGTGCGCGCTAATAGCGTTTCAATCGGTGACGTCACTCGCTCTGAGACCTTAAAGTAGTTGTTCCCCTTGCTCTGCAAGTGCCGCGGCTTTTGTGGCGCGATGGGTAACGATGCTTCGAGGGTGACTGTTGTCTATGTGCAGAGGGTCCCTGGTTCGAGGCGAGGAGAGGGACGGGAGCAACACTGTTACATTCGCAAGGCATTGGAAAACCTCCCTGGTCTTTGTGGTTGAATCTGTGTTTGAAATTCACTGCTCGACTGATGAACCGTACAGATAATTGGTTGTGTGGGGTACAAAGAGGTAGTCATTGAATAATCATGTTACTGCACACAGAGTGAGTCCATGCAACTTTCTCCTATAGAGCTCCCATTTTTATGGAATGGTCTGCCTATCCATGTGAGAGACGCAGACTCGGTCTCGACCTTTAAGTCTTTATTGAAGACTCATCTCTTCTATGATTGAGTGTAGTCTGGCCCAGGGGTGTGAAAGTGAACGGAAAGGCACTGGAGCGACGAACCACCCTTGCTGTCTCTGCCTTGGCTGTTCCCCTCTCTCCACTGGGATTCTCTGCCTCTAACCCTATTACAGGGGCTGAGTTACTGGCTTACTGGTGCTCTTCCATGCCGTCCCTAGGAGGGGTGCGTCACTTGAGTGGGTTGAGTCTCTGACGTGATCTTCCTGTCCGGGTTGGCGCCCTCCTCGAGTTCATGCCGTGGGAGAGATATTTGTGGGCTTTACTCTGCCTTGTCTCAGGGTAGTAAGTTGGTGGTTGAAGATATCCCTCTAGTGGTGTGAGGGCTGTGCTTTGGCAAAGTGGGTGGGGTTATATCCTGCCTGGTCTTATCGGTGTCCTGTGTGAATTTAATTATGCTTCCTCTAATTCCCTCTCTCTTTCTCTTCTCTCGGAGGACCTCAGCCCTAGGACCATGCTTGACTACCTGGCCTGATGAGTCCTTGCTGTCCCCAGTCCACCTGGTCATGCTGCTGCTTCAGTTTCAACTGATCTGCCTGCGGCTATGGAACCCTGACCCGTTTACCGGACGTGCTACCATGTCCCGGACCTGCTGTTTTCAACTCTCTTTCTCTACCGCATCTGCTGTCTCTAACTCTAAATGATCGGCTATGAAGCCAACTGACATTTATTCCTGAGGTGCTGACCTGTTGCACAACCACTGTGATTATTATTATTTGACCCTGCTGGTCATCTATGAACGTTTGAACATCTTGGCCATGTACTATTATAATTGCCACCCGGCACAGCCAGAAGAGGACTGGCCACCCCTCAGAGTCTGGTTCCTCTCTAGATTTCTTCCTAGGTTCCTACCTTTCTAGGGAGTTTTTCCTAGCCACCGTGCTTCTACATCTGCATTGCTTGCTGTTTAGGGTTTTAGGCTGGGTTTCTGTATAGCACTTTGTGACTGGCTCATGTAAAAAGGGCTTTATAAATATATTTAATTGATTGATTGATTATGTGACTTGTTCCGCAAATCTTTACTCCTTGCCATAACAAAGGGGTTGAATATTTATTCACTCAAGACATTTCAGCTTTTCATTTTTTATTAATTTGAAAAAGTTCCACTTTCACATTATGGGGTATTGTGTGTAGGCCAGTGACACAAAATCTATATTTTATAAATTTTAAATTCAGGCTGTAAAATGTGGGAAAGGTCGGGGGTGTGAATACTTTTTGAAGGCACAGTAGATCTCTCTGTTCAATATCACTTACCTTTCAACTTCTTGACAAGTTGTCTGGGACAGGGTTGTTGTTTCGGTGTGCCAATTCATAGGCAAGTTCTCTGCATTTACGGCTACTAAGCACATGAAACTAGTCTGAGAGATTCTTGATATGTTTTGCAAGCTCAGACTCCATGTCATCAGATAAGACCTTGTGTGCCTCTGCTACTCTATCATAGCCTTTCACAGGTACATGTTCATTTTCTGTTTTGCCAATGTACCTCCTCAGTGTCATTCAGCTTATGTTTTCATCACCTTGCTTCTGTTTGAATAGACTTCTACCCTTCTCTCACTTCCTTGGCTGCTCTCTCAAGAACACGAAGGGAGGCTAGACCCCTTCTTGATTTATGTTTGTACACACAGGGCATGATGATGTCTGCTCTGTAACAATAAAAATGCACCATCTGGAGTTCATATGCATGACACATTGCAAAAATACTGTGCATAGTCTGCATAAAACCTTACAAAATGTAATCATCATTTGTATGGGGTATGGTGGCCATTGGCTCAACATACCCAATGGCCATTGGCTCAACTTATACTCCAAGGCAAACATTTTGACTATATTAGTCCACACAGCTACAAGGAGGCACTACAAGATGGCAGGTAGCATAGCAGTTAGAGTGTTGGGCCAGTAACCAAAAGGTTGCTAATTTCAAATCCATGAGCTGACTAGGTGAAACATCTGTTGATCTGTCCTAGAGCAAGGCACTGAACACCAGTTGCCCCAATGGCTGATCCCTGGCCATGACCCCACTCTCAGTGAGATATGAAAGAAGAAGAAAAATCATAATTTCAGACCACACACTTGTACAGGTTACACACTTGTACAGGTTACACACTTGTACAGGTTACACACTTGAGTGAATCAGGACACACATAAGCAGCCCCTATTTAACTTTCATGCTAGGTTCAGGACCTCCTATGGTAGTTTAAAGAGACCCCAACTGATGGGGTATCAAAACAATATACTTTGGTTGAGATACAAGCATCATGAAACCTCTAACACAGTACATTCATTTTACTTTTGTTAAAATCCGTTTTCTGGACCTAACTTGCTTACCACTTTTTCCATGTGGTTTCGTTCTTTCACAGACTCCCTGAAATGATGACCTCTTCCTAAATATTTGGTCACATGATAATTTTGTGTATGGTTTCCTAGAAACAAGGGGAGGTTCAACTAACCCTTTGCTCAACTTATCCCACTCTCCCCTACGCTGTGAGTGCTTCTTTGCCCCCTATTCATATACATATGATAAATTTAGTATTTTTTACAACTTCGTCAGAAAATAACCCCATAGGAAAAGTCATGAACTTTTGACTGAACCAAGGCAGTCTTTCAACTTGACCTTGACATAGTGTAGTAGCTGTCAGACCAGTGCATGGTGACAGTGAAAGCTTTTAGTTTCAAATAATTAGGTTCAGGGAATGCTATACAATCCCTGCAGCCTACTTCAGATAACTGGCAGTAACCATACAGGAGAGGAAAACAAAATAGAGCAAAAATGAAATGGATCCTTGTCTTGCATCTAAAAAGAACATCAAAAGAGATGCTCAAACACAGAAGGCAACCTTACATTTGATGTGCCCCCTCCCTCCCTCCCTCCCTCCCTCCCTCTCTCTCTCTCTCTCTCTCGCTCTCTCCCTCTCTCGTGAAGAGATGGTCGATGGGGATGAGTGTACGAGCAAGGGAATGAGATAGAGAAAGGGAGAGAGATAATGCCTTCTGAATGCATGATGAATTTAGTCATCAGGCTTAGGCTGACTGGGGGCCGATCGTAGCTGTGCAGTGCGCAGAGCGAGCGAGTGAGCGAACAAGCGTGCGTGTGAGTGAGTGTGTGCGAGACCTTGGTCACAGGCACTCCATCATCAGCTATACCCTGCAGCCTCTCTCACTCTCCTTATCCTCCTCCTGAAGAGAGAGAGAGAGAAAGAGAGAATCACGCAACACGCCAGAAAGAAGAAGTGGAAAATATTTTTTTAAACTCTCTCCTCTCTGCACTGCTCTTTTGCTGAGCGTGAGAGGGAAGGGAAGAGGGAGAGAGAGGGAGGCAGTAGTGAGCTACAGAAATAAAACAGTGCTTCTTGTCGTCCGTGCTGCTTTCTCTGCTGTGGCTCCAGCCCACAGAGCTCTGATTGTCAGCGCTAGAGCAGTAGCAGTGTCTCTCTCTCTGCAGACTGCAGCCTGAGGAAGAGAGGATGCTTAACAACATGACAGACACCGAGGAGGGAGAGGGGGGACCCAACAGCCAGGGTGAGTTATGAAATATGTCACGGAGCTGTGAGCGGGTGTGTAGGGGAGTGTGGGGGTGAATGTGCATTTGTGCTGGGTGGTGGGAGGGGAGGGAGGTTAATAAGTGTGTTTGTGAGGGGGAGTTTAAATGTGTGTACAAGAGCAGTTTTTTGGGGGGAGGGGGTATGTGTGTGCATGTGCGCATACATGTGTGCATGTGAGTACAGTGCATGTCTGTTTCCAGGGATATGGTGTGTTTGTCTGTGTCTCTCACTTCATGACAGAGACAGAGAGAGAGAGAGAGAGAGAGAGAGAGAGAGAGAGAGAGAGAGAGAGAGAGAGAGAGAGAGAGAGAGAGAGAGAGAGAAACGGATGGACAGAGGAATGTATCTGTATCTCTGCACTCCTCTTCCTCCACTAGCTTATACAATCCTCAGCTGTGGCTGTTACTGCAAGTCTGCTGTGATGCTGTGGCAGGAATAATAATGGTGTTTCAGTGTTAAGAAGAGAAGAGGTGCAGCAGATAAAGTCCTGTAGTGTGACAGCCAGAGGACCAGTCTGCCTCATGGCACTGTCACTTGGCTCCCAAGCAGAGTCATGTTTGGGCAAGGGGACCGCCTGGGGATGCATATGTCAACCCCCATCTGTTTGCCAAGCGTTCAGACCATTTCTTCTTTTTTCTTGACTATAAACCCTCTGTTTTTTCTGAAGTTGAGTAAATACAGTGGGAGGACGGATGTCCCTGGACCGCTGGGTCTTTGCGGCAGAGCAGAGCGGTGCAGAGTAACATTAGTGTGTTTCTGCAGAGACATTTCTTTCCTTTGGATGTTGCTTGCAGTGATTTCATGCTTGTAGATGTATAGATCCACGTCATAGGCATCTTGTCTGGTTTGTGATAAGGCTTAGAGAGCTCCTGGAGAGCGTCTGGGGAATCAATCCTCTCTTTAGGTGCTTAGATTCAACTCCAGGGATCTACAGAACTCATTCATTCTGATGTCTCGCCCCATCAAGGATTATCTTCCATGGGGGAAAGATGAGCCATTCACAATGATGGAAATTATGATAGCCATTGTTAGTGTGTGTGTGTGTGTGTGTGTGTGTGTGTGTGTGTGTGTGTGTGTGTGTGTGTGTGTGTGTGTGTGTGTGTGTGGTGTGTGGTGTGTGTGTGTGTGTGTGTGTGTGTGTGTGTGTGTGTGTGTGTGTGTGTGTGTGTGTGTGTGTGTGTGTGTGTGTGTGTGTGTGTGCGCGCACATGCCTGCTTGCGTGTGTGCATGTGCGTGTGCATTCACATTGAGATCACACTTCAGTCATCTTAAATCATATTGAAAAGCCATTTCTTTGATGGGGGTCGACAGTATGCATATGTGAGCAATGCAACAAAATGACTTCCCATGACAGGCTTGTGGGTGCTCCCTCTGTGTGTGCCTGTGTATGTGCGTGCATATGTGTACAGATGTAGTATCTTAATTTGATTACCCTGTTGCAGGAGAACTTTCCTGCATCACAGGCAATTTAAAACGTGTAGTGTATTTGAGTTTTAAAAAGGCTTCTGAAGTTTGTAACTTCCACTTTGAAATTTCAGACTTCCTTTTCCCTTGTGAAAAATGTATCAAACCCTACAAAAATGTCCATTAATTATAATCCACATAATAATTCACATTTCCTGTTGCTGCAGGATTATTGTCCTGCTGTAGCAAACTGGCTCAAATTAAGATCCTACATCTATAAGTGTGCGTGTTTGTGCTCTACATGGGAGATCTCTCTCCAAATCACCTCTGCCGTAAGGCAGGATTAATTATACACTGATAAGACAAATTAATTATGAATCACAGGATTTCCCAAAATGTATTAAACTGCTGATATTTCTGTACATTTCAATTCTGCTTTTGAACTCCATACGTGTAGAGATGTGAAGCAACGCTTTCCCAGCCACTGCAGTCTAAACTCCATGGTGCAAGCATAAATCTTAGTATTTGTACTGTCGCTGTCTGTGGTGCTGAAATTGGGCTGTTAAAATACTGTTGTTCCTGGATGCATGCCCTTATGTTCGTGTCTACTGCATTTGGTAATACAGTGACTTGCACGCATTGCTGGGATTAGACTCTGTCCATGGTGCTGAAACTAAACTGTGCAGCAGTGGCGTAGCCAGACATTTGTCGCAGCTAACTTCCTACAATTTTACACATTTTGCCATGGGGCAAAGAGAAACATTTGCAGTCGTATAACTAATTTCATGCTATTCTGACTTATTAGGGGTGAGGCTTTCAGTTAGTTATTTTTGGCGACCTATCCCTTGAGAGTGAATGTCATTCCAGTTAATCTCTTTTATACACTCTAAGAAAAAAAGGTGCTATCTAGAACCTAGAAGGGTTTTTCGGCTGTCAACATAGGAGAACCCTTTGCAGAAAACTTTTGGTACCAAGAAGAACCCTTTTGGGTTGCATGTAGAATCTTTTCCACAGTTTTACCTGGAACCGAAAGGGGTTATCCTATGGGGACAGCAGAAGAACACTTTTGAAACCTTTTTTTTCTCAGTGTATATTTCATCAAATCTGAGTAACCAAGTGGACTGCGTGCTATGAATTCTATCTGATGGTGTTTGCATCTTTAGATAAAAATACCAATAATGTCCCGTTTGGAACACTGACAAGTAAAGAAATAAAATAAAATAAATGTTTGTTGTTGTTGCGCAATCTGATTGGGTGCTCCTGGCTCCCTAGTGACTATGCCCCTGCTGGACAGATAGCTATCTCTCATTCTCTTATCGTGTGGACAGTTGTGTGAGATTCTAGACATCAAACTTATGAAATAACGCATATGGAATCATGTAGTAACCAAAAAACACAAAAGAATGCCAAGAGTGTGCAAGGCTCTCATCAAGGCAAAGGGTGGCTACCTTGAAGAATCTAAAATCTAAAATATACTTTTTTGGTTACTCCATGATTCCATATGTGTTATTTCATAGTTTTGATGTCTTCACTATTCTACAATGTAGAAAATAGTACAAATAAAGAAAAAGCCTTGAATAAGTGGGTGTGTTCAGTCTTTCGACTGGTACTGTATGTTCTTCAATTGGAATAAAGTCTAGTAACAGTTTCTATGAGCCTTCTACACTAAACAGTTGAAGTCGGAAGTTTACATACACTTAGGTTGGAGTCATGAAAACTCGTTTTTCAACCGCTCTACAAATTTCTTGTTAACAAACTATAGTTTTGGGAAGTCGGTTAGGACATCTACTTTGTGCATGACACAGGTAATTTTTCCAACAATTGTTCACAGACTGATTATTTCACTTAATTGGAGGTGTACCTGTGGATGTATTTCAAGGCCTACCTTCAAACTCAGTGCCTCTTTGCTTGACATCATGGGAAAATCAAAAAAAATCAGCCAAGACCTCAGAAATGAAATGGTAGACCTCCACAAGTCTGGTTCATCCTTGGGAGCAATTTCCAAACGCCTGAAGGTACCACGTTCATCTGTATAAACAACAGTACGCAAGTATAAACACCATGGGACAGTATCTTAACTGACCTAAGACAGGTAATTTTTACTCTGATTAAATATCAGGAATTGTGAAAACTGAATTTAAATGTGTTTGGCTAAGGTGTATGTAAACTTCTGACTTCAACTGTATATCTATTATAACCATTTATCCATTTCTAGAGGCTGCTATGTTTTCGAGCATGTCTTATAATGCATAATGCTGTGTGATGCGTAATGAATGCATAGCCTAAATGATGTTAAAAGCCTTGTGACCTGTTATGAAGGCTTATAGCAACTGTTATATTCCAAAATGTGATAGAGGGCCATATAAATTAATTGAAATTGCATTATACAGGTGGTTCATAGAAAGTGTTACCGTAATCCCTGTCCAACTCATGTCTTTGTCAATGAAGGGGTGTGTAACGTTGGGATTGACTGCCTGACTGAGTTTTACAGGATTAAGCTCGAAATTGGATTAACAGGGAAGATGTGCTATATGTTTATTGACTTGAAATTCAGTGAGCATGCACCCTCCTGCAGTCTCCTGGAGCTGCTGAGAACACTGACACATTGACATTCATGCACACATGCACCTGCACAAACACACGCACACACGTCAAATCAAACAATTATTAGCCAGTATATATGCAGTGCCTTCAGAAAGTATTCACACCCCTTTTCCACATTTTGCTGTGTTACAAAGTGGAATTAAAATGTATTTAATTGTAATTTTTTGGGTCAAAAATCTTCACAAAATCTTCTGTAATGTCAAAGTGGAAGAAACATTTAAAAAAATTAAACGTGTTTCAATTACTTTTGGAAAATAAAACACTAATATATCTTGATTAGATAAGTATTCAACCCCCTGAGTCAATACATGTTAGAATCACCTTTTGCAGCGATTACAGCTGTGAGTCTTTCAGGGTAAGTCTCACTGTCATTTATGTTAGTATTGTGGAGTAACTACAATGTTATTGATCCATCCTCAGAAATTTCCTATCACAGCCATTAAACTATGTAACTCATTTTAATATCCCCATTGGCCTCATGGTGAAATCACTGAGCGGTTTACTTCCTTTCCAGCAACTGGGTTAGGAAGGGTGCCTGTATCTTTGTAGTGACTGGTGTAGTGATACACCATCCAAAGTGTAATTAATAACTTCACCATGCTCAAAGGGATATTCAATGTCTGCTTTTTTTACCCATCTACCAATAGGTGCCCTTCTTTACGAACCATTGGAAAACCTCCCTGGTCTTTGTGGTTGATTCTGTGCTTTAAATTCACTGCTCAACTGAGGAACCTTACAGATAATTGTATGTGTGGGGTAAAGAGATGGGGTAGTCAATTAAAAATCATGTTAAATGTAACACAACAAAATGGGAAAAAGTCAAGGCACTGTACTAAAGACCCACCTCAGGAGAGCAAACTTCATTCAAACATTTAAACTTCAAAAAAAGCTTAATGAAAAATGTTGCCCATAACTTTACTCACAGGGGTATCATGGTAATGTTGTTGGAAAGGCTTATTCAAATTTAACATAGGCACCTGGTATTTCAAGAAGGGAACAATAACAGGTATTCTTGCTCTGATCTTCTTCTGCAGGCAGCTCTGTAGAGTGGTCACTAGCTAGCACAGCCACAAAGTTATAGCATCTGATTTTAAAACCTAACACTAACCTTAACCCTGATCTTAACCACACCGCTAACACTAATGCCTAACCCTAACGCTTAAATTCATCTTTCACTAACTTTTACAATATCATCATTTTTGACTTTGCATCTGGCCTATTTAGGGGAAATCACTCAGTTCTGCCTCTAGGACAAGACTCATGACAATAAACATCAGCATTCAATTAAACCTGCCCCATAGTATATTGCTAATAAAGGCTGAATTTACAGTATTAACTTAATGAAGAAAATATATAGGAAACTCCAATTATGCATCCGGCTCTGCCATCTACTTAATGGCTGTTTAAAAATATAGTCATTACTTCAGTTCCAACCTATATTTATTCTAGTTGATGCATCTGGGCCCTGGTGAGAGTGACATTATTGTTTTTTTGTTTAGCAGTGATTAAAACTGTGTTTTTGTAGCTCAATGCTAATGAGGGTGAGGGACTGTGACCAAGGAGGTCCAGATCCTATTCTGAGACTTTTATTTCTCCCAATGAGACTGAGAAAGGGAAAGAGAGAGAGAGAGAGAGAGAGCGAGAGTGAGCATATCCATTTGTCTTGTCATTACACTCTGTGGCTGTCCACTTACTCCATAGCAATTTTCACAAACGTGTAAAATTAAATCTGTGTCATCTGATTTCGCTTGGCACTCGCTTGCACTCGCTTACTCTCTCTCTCTCTCTCTCCCATTTTATAATAAGGCTGTAACGTAACAAATGTGGAAAAAGTCAAGGGGTCTGAGTACTTTCCAAAGGCACTGTAATTATCTTTTTGCTTTCTCATAATTTGGTTGGGTCTAAATGTGTTTCTGTCCTGTGGCTCAGAACCACCTGGCTGAGTGGACTCTTCTGTAGGTTAATCTCTCTGTAGGTGATGTGACGTGGTGAGGTTGCACCCAGGTGCAGAGAAGAGGACAGACGAGGAATCAGTGGTTAAGGGTAAACATAAAGCTTTACTTAGAAACGGTAGGCGCAGGATCCCAGTACACATGAAAAAACAACAAACACTAAGTCTCGAAAACTACCTCAGGAAACAAACGCACACAGTTAACAATTCAAGCTTTGGCAAAGGACAACCTGACAATTAAAATAGGACACACCTGAGTGTCGTTAATGTCTCTAGGACGGTCTCTGCCGCCCTCTGGTGACAGGGGTGACCATGACAGGTGAGGGTTTTGTGGTAGATTGTGTGGGCATCGCTTCCTTTTTGGCTGGTTGTAGAATTGAACAGCCTTTTCTGGATTTTGATAACTAGTCCTAATTCTTCTCTGCGTGCATTGTTTGGGGTTTTGCGTTGTACACAAAGTATATTTTTGCAGAATTCTGCATGCAGAGTCTGGGTGTTTGTCCCCTTTTGTGAATTATTGGTTGGTGACTGGACCCCAGACCTCACAACCATAGAGGGCAATGGGTTTGATAACTGAATTTTTAGCCAGATCCTAATTGGGATGTTGAGTTTTATGTTCTTTTTGATGGCATAGAAGGCCCTTCTCTCTCTCTCTCTCTCTCTCTCTCTCTCTCTCTCTCTCTCTCTCTCTCTCTCTCTCTCTCTCTCTCTCTCTCTCTCTCTCTCTCTCTCTCTCTCTCTCTCTCTCTCTCTCTCTCTCTCTCTCTCTCTCTCTCTCTCTCTCTCTCTCTGTCCATTCCATTCTGTAAACATATGTTTCCCATGCCAATAAAGCCAAATTAATTGAATTGAATTGAGAGATGGAACGACAGAGAGAGAGACAGAGAGAGAGAGAGCGAGAGAGAGAGATGTAATGACAGAGAGAGACAGGTGGAATAAGAGAGAGAGAGAGAGAGAGCTAGGCGAAATGAGATGACACAGGTTTCGTTTGACATGTTTGTGAAAATTGCTATGGAGTAAGTGGACAGCCACAGAGGAGTATAATGACAAGACAAATGGAAATGGATATGCTTGATAAATAAGCCGTGTCCTGCTGTCAGACCAGCAGACAGAATGTTATCTCTGGAGGAAAAGGATTGTTCAGCCATATCTCCCCATGATTCAGGATCCTGTGGAGAAATACACAAGGATCAGGGGAAATTCATGTCATTATTTAGTGTTGGGTGGCTAGCAGGCGTGTAATGTCAACGGTGATGTGCCTGAAGTAAGTCATTGAAGAACATACAGATTAGATTAGGGTAGAGGGGGTTGGGGTTTAAGAATAATGGAGGCAACTGTGTTCTTGGGGACCTTCAATGCTGCAGAAATGTTTTGGTACCCTTCCCCAGATCTGTGCCCCGACAGAATCCTGTCTCGGAGCTCTAAACTGAGGATTTCTTCTTTTTTTATCCGTTTTTGGATAAGGCTGCAACTTAACAAAATGTGGAAAAGGTGAAGGGGTCTGAATAGTTTCCAAAGGCACTGCACTTCAGATTGTTTAGCCAGTATTTTATACATTATCTCATAGAAAATTGTATAGTGTTTATAAAGAGAGAAACAGGGATATAGAGATAAAGTAGATAGAAAGAAAGAGACAGACACAGATGAAAGGGATGCAGATAACTGAGAAGGAAGGAAGGAAGGGAGGGAGGAACATGAGTCACTCCTTTCTTTGCCGTCTTCCTCCACTACCTCCTCCTTTTCCTCCTCCTCTTCTTCTTCCTCCTGTACTCTGATCTATGCTCTGGTTATGTCTGGCTCCATCTGTCCCCTGCGTGTGATCTCAGATAATTACTTCTCTATTATTAGTATTCTGTACATCGAGCAAGACATCAGCACAAACGTGCCTGGTACAGACAAAGATCACTGGCTGATACACAATCAAGGCGGGCAGCTGTGAAACTGTAAGTTGAAATACCCCTCTCAGGTCCCCCTCATTTGAGGATGGTTCTTCAAGGTTATGGTTCCATGTCTCAACACTCATGTCCGAACATTTAAAGTGCAGAATATGCATTTGAACGGACAGTGTAGAGGAAATATGCACAACACATATTGCACCCACAACATACAGTGAAACAGTCAGTGCAGGACACAGTCCCAGAATCCACATGATTTCACTCTCCATCCAATATGGCTCCACACCAGAATTGGTTATTGTTGTCTATGTAGATTAGAGATTGGGAAATGCACAAAATTCTAATTGTATGGGTATCAGACATGGCTCACAGGTGGAGGGTGACCTTTTGTTTTCAATTCAGCATTTGATATACATCATTATGGGATAATGAGGCAGTCTGCAGTCAACACACACACACACACACTAAGTAGAGTGATCATCAGCCCCATAGAGAAAGAGAACATACTAATGAAACAGGCCTTGGAGCAAACAACCCCAAAATGAAAAAGAGCCCTTCTATCCTCTTTTAAATAATACATTTTTCTGATCGTCTTCAAAGAAATACTGGGTAAAAATAGGTTGGGATGTGAAAAACTGAACATTCCAATGGAAACTGTGGCTGTGGAGTCCCTAGAGCCCAGAGTTTACAGCCTACCAAGCAGCAATAAAAACTGACGTGTTGGGGGCTAATCAATAGTCCAGCAATGGGAGTGGTACTGAGGTGAGAGGACGAGTGGCTCACCTCTGGAGAGGGCTCGCACATCAGAAACACTTTCATTCACTCCCTTTCTGTGGGAAAGAAGCATCGACTCCACCTCGTAAATAATCTCCCTTCTCCCATCCCACACAATGGAGTTCTGATGTACCTAACCCCCCAAGCTAGTTGCTACGTTCATACTGTAGCAACAGGGATCATTGGCTAATATAATAGCGTTGTATTTGTGTCCTGTGATGCATACATTACATGTTTGCAGTTTTGAATTTAGGAGAGTACACTCTTAGAAAAAAAGGTGCTATCTAGAACCTTGAAGGGTTCTTTGGCTGTCCCCATAGGATAACCCTTTGAAGAACCCTTTTTTGTTCCAGGTAGAACTCTTTTGGTTCCAGGTAGAACCTTTTTGGGTTCCATATATACTGAACAAAATTATAAACGCAACACGTAAAGTGTTTCATGTGCTGAAATAAAAGATCACAGAAATGTTCCATATGGACTAAAAGCTTACTTCTCTCAAATGTTCTGCACAAATGTGTTTGCATCCCTGTTAGTGAGCATTTCTCCTGTGCCAAGATAATCCATACACCTGACAGGTGTGGCATATCAAGAAGCTGATTAAACGGCATGATCTTTATACATGTGCACCTTGTGCTGAGGACAACAAAAGGCCACTCTAAAATGTGCAGTTTTGTCAACAATGTCTGAAGTTTTGAGGGAGCATGCAACTGGCAGGCTGACTGCAGGAATGTCCACCAGAGCTGTTGCCAGAGAATTTTATGTTAATTTTCTACCATAAGCCACCTCCAACATTGTTTTAGAGAAACAACAACACAGAGTTACACATGGGATAAACAAAGGTACAGTCAATAACACAATATAAAAATCTGTATACAGTGTGTGCAAATAAGGAGGTAAGGCAATAAATAGGCCAATAGCGGCGAAGTAATTACAATTTTGCAATTTACACTGGAATAATATATGTGCAGATGAGAATGTGCAAGTAGAAATACTGGTTTGCAAAAGAGCAGAAAAACAAAAACAAATATGGGGATGAGGTAGGTAGTTGGTTGTATGGGCTATTACAGATGGGCTGTGTTACAGCTGCAGCGATTGGTAAGCTGCTCTGACAGCAGTGAACAACATAGCAGAACATCCAATCAGGATTTGAAGAACCCTAATGAGTATCTCTGTATAATAAATTATGTAAATTTGTAAGTAGGGCTGTGGCAGTGACCATATATCCGCCACACCTGTAGGCATGACCAAAGTAAATTTCCACGTGACGGTTGAGTCACACTAATCTCCGCACTGTTGGTAGTACCCAACTAGTACCCAACTCACCTAATGGTCTTGTACTCAGGGCTCTATTGTCTCTCTAACCACCATGACATCAATGAAAAGCAATCCCATCAAACAGTATCATGCTTTTAAAACCCACTGTGATTGATCAATTTGAAGGAAGAAGTTCCACCTCAGGTTGGAACTGAGTGGAAAACATGGTCATTGTGGATGTTGTTTCAAAGCTTAGCACAGAGAAAATGGGGAGGGTTTGGCTGGCTAGGATTTCCTTGTCCCATCGCGCTATGGCGGCTCATTGTGGCGAGCCGAGTGCCTGCAAACTGACGTCGGTCGCCAGTTGGACTGTGTTTCCTCTGACACATTGGTATGGCTGGCTTCCAGATTAAGCGAGCAGTGTGTCAAGAAGCAGTGCGGCTTGGCAGGGTTGTGTTTCGGAAGACGCATTGGCTCTTGACCTTCGCCTCTCCCGAGTCCATAGGGGAGTTGCAGCGAAGGGACAAGACTGTAACTACCAATTGGATATCATGAAATTAGGGCGAAAAAGAGGCAAAAAGTTAAAAAAAACATGAAATATCACATTTACATAACTTTTCAGACCCTTTACTCAGTACTTGTTGAAACACTTTGGCAGCGATTGCAGCCTCGAGTCTTCTTGGGTATGACTCTACAAGCTTGGCACACCTGTATTTGGGGAGTTTCTCCCATTCTTCTTTGCAGATCCTCTCAAGCTCTGGCAGGTTGGATGGGGAGCTTCACTGCACAGCTATTTTCAGGTCTCTCCAGAGATGTTCGAATGGGTTCAAGTCCGGGCTCTGGCTGGGTCACTCAAGAACATTCAGAGACTTGTCCCGAAGCCACTCCTGCATTGTCTTGGCTGTGTGCTTAGGGTCGTTGTCATGACGTTGCCCTGGGGGTAGGTTTATGACAGTCATAAATACCTCTTTCCCCCTTTTTCCCTCTCCCTACTATAACTGATGTGACATAAGAAAACCCCTTGGTTAACATAGAGATTCTGGGAACATCAGAAGTTGGGGGGAAATTAACTATATTCTGGTAATCCGACCAACTGAACATATGCAGTGGTACTTAAGGTATATTATGTCAGTTCGGTTGCCCTCTGACACATTCTCATCAATGATAGAATGACATAAACTCTACTGTGGAAAGTCTAAACATCAGAGGTATCGGATTCGCATCGAATTGTTTTTTAATTCAAATGTTTGAATATGAAATTATTTGTGAAGAGATGAAATGTAATTTTAGCTTCCAAATGAGAGATTTGGGTTTTCATAAGTTTGGGCCTCTGCTCAACCAGTGGCCCGCCCCTGTGAAGAGACATGGGTAATAAACTTTTCAGACACACCCCTCTCCCTTCACTATATAAAGCCATTGACAAAAATATAACTTCCTGTTCCGGGTATATTAGGATGACGATCCGATGTCAGAATGGTTCAGATAATAACTACAGAACTAAGCCAACATCAGCATGGACTTTGGTTGTGAATGGTATGAACTTTGAACTCGTATTCACTACAGAAGTGATACCTCCTAGCCATTGAGTTAGCAACAGCTGCTACAAATGCAGGTTAGGAAGGACAGTCAGAGTATCCCGTCTACTACACAACGACGTTACTACGACAGTGACCACCAGAGACATTCTTCAAAGGACAGAGGACTCGGTTTGGCAATACGGTCTTCCATCTACCACCAACCTACTGAAGCGCAGCTCAGAGTAAATATTTATTGCATTTTCCTTTTCCAAATGGGCGGTAATTTAGAATGCATAAGATACTGTATTTACGATAGCACAGCTTCGCCTCTGTTCCAGTCTCCCGCTCTTTCAATAAAATCCAGCCCTTTCCTTTGTGTAACAAGCTGTCATATCTGTTCCGCCCACTAGGGACGTTTTCCTTTATGACGGCAATTTGTAATCAAGTTATGATTTAATTGTTTATGTGTGATTCTGTGTGATTAGTTAGGTATTTAGTAAATAAATATTTAAACCCAATTTTGTATTGCTGATTCAACTTGTTAGCCAGGATTCTTGCAGATAACCAAGAATTTACAACTTTCAGAATATGAGACTGAAGTAAGATGACGATTAATATTGAATGCTATGGATGTAAAATATTACTAAATCTTTAAGAGTTTATTCGGAAGATAACAGCTCTATAAATATTATTTTGCAGTGTCCCTCTCTAGTTAATTACATTTACATGATTAGTTCAATCAGGTGATATTAATTACGGAGAAATTATTTTATAGAATAGCATGTCATAGCAATTCATCTGGCATAGCCAAAGACATGACATATTGTCCTCTTGGAAGGTGAACCTTTGCTGCAGTCTGAGGTCCTGAGTGCTCCTGAGCAGGTTTTAATCATGCATTTCTCTGTACTTTGTTCATCTTTCCCTAGATCCTGACTAGTCTCCCAGTCCCTGCCGCTGACAAACAACCCACAGCATGATGCTGCCACCACCATGCTTCACCGTAGGGATGGTGCCAGGTTTTCTCCAGATGTGACGCTTGGCATTCAGGCCAGAGAGTTCAATCTTGATTTCATCAGACCAGAGAATCTTGTTTCTCATGGTCTGAGAGTCCTTTAGGTGCCTTTTGGCAAACTCCAAGTGGGCTGTCATGTGCCTTTTACTGAGGAGTGGCATCCGTCTGGCCACTGTAACATAAAGGCCTGATTGGTGGAGTGGTGCAGAGATGGTTGTCCTTCTGGAAGGTTCTCCCATCTCCACAGAGGAACTCTAGAGCTCTGTCAGAGTGACCATTGGGTTCTTGATCACCTCCCTGACCAAGGCCCTTCTCTCACCTCCCCTCTTCCATTTAACCTTTCACGAGCCTCTACCCCGGGTCCGGGAGCACCCCCCATCCCCCCCCACCCCCCACACTGATTAGCATCGCTAGCATAGCGTCACAATTAAATAGTAGCATCTAAATATCATTAAATCACAAGTCCAAGACACCTAATGAAAGATACAGATCCTGTGAATAAAGCCACCATTTCAGATTTTTTAAATGTTTTACAGGGAAGACAAAATATGTAAATCTATTAGCTAACCACTTTAGCAAAAGACACCATTTTTCTTGTCCACCATTTTCTCTCTCCACCAGTAGCTATCACCAATTCGGCTAAACTAGGATATTGATAGCCACTAACCAAGAAGAAAACTCATCAGATGACAGTCTGATAACATATTTATGGTATAGGATAGGTTTTGTTAGAAAAATGTGCATATTTCAGGTATAAATCATAGTTTGCCATTGCAGCCACCATCACAAATCTCACCAAAGCGACTAGAATTACTACAGAGAGCAACTTGTATTACCAATTTACTCATCATAAAACATTTCTTAAAAATACACAGCACATAGCAATGGAAAGACACAGATCTTGTGAATTCAGACAACATTTCAGATTTTCTAAGTGTTTTACGGCGAAAACACAATAAATCGTTATATTAGCATACCACATATGCAAACGTTACCCGAGCACTGATTCAAGCCAAAGAGAGCGATATCGTTATCATCGCCAAAATATATTAATTTTTTCACTAACCTTCTCAGAATTCTTCAGATGACACTCCTGTAACATCATATTACAACATACATATAGAGTTTGTTCGAAAATGTGCATATTTAGCCACCAAAATCATGGTTAGACAATGACAAAAGTAGCCCAGCTGGTCAGAAAATGTCGTGCACCATATTAGACAGTGATCTAGTCTTATACATAAATACTCATAAACTTGACTAAAAAATATAGGGTGGACAGCGATTGATAGACAATTTAATTCTTAATACAATCGCGGAATTACATTTTTTAAATTATCCTTACTTTTCAATACAGGTTGCGCCAAGCGAAGCTATAGCAAACAAAATGGCGACATAAGCGTTTCACATTTTTTGACAGAAACACGATTTATCATAATAAATTGTTCCTACTTTGAGCTGTTCTTCCATCAGAATCTTGGGCAATGAATCCTTTCTTGGGTCTAATCGTCTTTTGGTCGAAAGCTGTCCTCTTGCCATGTGGAAATGCCCACTAACGTTCGGCATGAACTGGAAACGTGCCCAGCGGTTCAAAGTGTCTCAGAAAGAAATGCCTCAAAATCGCACTAAACGGATATAAATTGCTATAAAACGGTTCAAATTAACTCCCTTATGATGTTTTTAACACCTAGAACGAGTAAAAATATGACCGGAGAAATATTACTGGCTAAACCAAAGCTTGGAAGGAGGCGAGTCCGACATCCTTCGTGCGCCAGGCGCAGACATGGAAAGGAACCTACTTCCGCTATTTGGTGTCTTATAGAGGCACTGATTGCGCAATCGACTCCATTCAAAGCGTCATCACGTACTGACATCCAGGGGAAGACGTAAGAAGTGTCTGTTTCTCCATAGCATTTACACAGACCTTTAAACTGACTCCATATCAGGTGCCAAGATGTCTGAAATCTGACTCCCTATCATGAAAAGTGCTGTAGATTGAGTTTTGTTTCACTCAGAGACAAAATTCCAACGGCTATAGAAACTAGAGCGTGTTTTCTATCCAATAATTATAATGATATGCATATTGTACGAGCAAGAATTGAGTACTAGGCAGTTTCATCTGTAGAGCAAATTATGCTAATGCGAAACAGCACCCCCTATAGTTGCAAGAAGTTAAGAATGATGGAGGCCACTGTGTTCTTGGAGACCTTCAATGCTGCAGAAATGGTTAGGTACATTTCCCCATATCTGTGCCTTGACACAATTCTGTCTCAGAGCTCAATGGACCATTCCTTCGACCTCATGGCTTGGTTTTTGCTCTGACATGCACTGTCAACTGTGGGACCTTATATAGACAGGTGTGTGTCTTTCCAAATCATGTCTAATCAATTGAATTTAGCAGAGGTGGACTCCAATCAAGTTGTAGAAACATCTCAAGGATGATTAATGGAAACAGGATGCACCTGAGCTCAATTTTGAGTCTCATAGCAAAGGGTCTGAATACTTATGTAAATAAGGTATTTAAGTTTTTTATTTTTAATACAGTTGCAAAAATGTATTGACAAATGTGGAACAAAATGTGGAAAAAGGGAAGGGGTCTGTAACAGTCCTGACCTGTTTTATGTTGTTTTTATGTGTTTATGGTCAGGGCATGTGTTTTGGGTGGGCAGTCTATGTTATCTGTTTCTATGTTGGTTTTGTTTGCCTGGTATGGCTCTTGATTAGAGGCAGGTGGTTTGCGTTTTCCTCTAATCAAGAGTCATATTTAGGTAGGGCATTCTCACTGTTTGTTTGTGGGTGATTGTCTCCTGTGATGTCTTCGTCGTTGTCGATGTTATTCACTTTCGGAGCTGTTTGGCTGTTCGTGTGTTTTGATGTAACGTTCCTGTTCGTGAGTTTACGTTTGTCTATGTAAGTTTATGTTCAGGTTCCGTTCGTTACGTTTTGTTATTTTGTAAGTTTTGAAAGTGTTTTGTTTTGTTTAGTCGACGTCTTATTTGTAATAAAGATGGCTTATTTCCCTGACTCCGCATTTTGGTCAGAAGATCCTTCTCTCCTCACCTCATCTGAGGATGAGGAGAGCGACAGCCTTAACAGGGTCTGACTACTTTCAGAATGCACTGTAGCCTAATATCTTACCGCATATTCGACACAGTAGAAAAACATTTAAAAAAATAATATTTAAAATGTCTTTGGTACATAATTGGTCTTGCCTTTACTACAAAATGAAACAAATTCTAGTAATCGCCTTTGAATGTGGACTGTATTATTATGCATACTGGATCGACTGGTTACCTTACGCTCCAAAATGTCTATCCATGAGTCTGGGAGAGAACGTATAGGCCTTGGCGATGCTATTAGTTCATTGATTGTGTAGGGCGGCTTGCAGTTAGCCTACAATTATAGTGAATTTGTATTTGATTTTAAATAACCCAGTAATAGGGCATTTTTTATATTTTCATAATTAATAGGCTGACACATAACCTTTAGCTACAGATTATCTCACCACCATGCATTTCCATCTCCTCTCTCTCCTTCATTCCTTTCTCGAGTGCGCAGAGAGAGGAGCTGTCAACAGTTTTAATGAAATATGTTTTCTTGTGAAAATATGTTACTATTGATGGATTGGAGAGCCTATGGCATACAGAGTTTGGACGGAATATGACTTGTAGTGCAGCGAGAGGCTGCATGCTCCTCATACAGTGGTTGATGCATGGAGTGAAATACAGTAAGTGTTCTTATAAGCCCAGACATTTCTATGTGCAATCATGTGTGAAAGCAGTGTTTTGACCGAAAGGTTGCTGGATCGAATCCCCGAGCTGACAAGGTAAAAATGTGATGTTCTGCCCCTGAACAAGGCAGTTAACCCACTGTTCCCGGTAAGCCATCATTGTAAATAAGAATTTGTTCTTAACTGACTTGCCTAGTTAAATAAAATGTTTGCCACTTTAAGAGGAAGATCCCAACTGCTACTGTATTTATGTCTGAGCTGCTCATATTAAGCACATGCTCTGCAATAAAACTGGAGTAGCCGACGCTGGCATGATTGAAAAACGAATTTTGTGAAAGCGGCCTCCATTCGCCATTCGAGTGCATACGGATGTTATTTAAATAGGCAAGTCAGTTAAGAACAAATTCTTATTTTACAATGGCGGCCTCCCCCGGCCAAACCCTCCGAGTCCGTAGGGGACTCCCAATTACGGCCGGTTGTGATACAGCCCGGGATCGAACCAGGGTCTGCAGTGACGCCTCTGCCACTCGGGAGCCACTCGGGCGGATGACCTGTATTTTTCCCCCTGTTCCTGCCCAATTGATAATGGGCCATTATAAATCCAAACTAAAGACAAGATTTAATTGAGAATAGTCTGATAGTCACAGCGTGTGCTGCCAGAGGCAAGGAACAGAGATTAAGCTTTTTTTTGCAACATTCTCAAATCATCAATAGTCTATAGTTGCATCATGCAGCCCATATTTGCTTTGATTTCGGAGACATTCGAAGGTGTGTATCATTCACAACTAAAGTTGCCAAGTAACTCAAAATCTAGCGCATAGGACTTTTACGGTAAACCACTTCATTTACGGTAAACCGATTCAAATCACTTCATATGCGCACTCGCTCTGGAATGGGAAAATATCATTTAAAAAAATATATATATATACATATACAGTGGGGCAAAAAAGTATTTAGTCAGCCACCAATTGTGCAAGTTCTCCCACTTAAAAAGATGAGAGAGGCCTGTAATTTTCATCATAGGTACACTTCAACTATGACAGACAAAATGACAGACAAAAAATCCAGAAAATCACATTGTAGGATTTTTTATGAATTTATTTGCAAATTATGGTGGAAAATAAGTATTTGGTCAATAACAAAAGTCTATCTCAATACTTTGTTATATAGCCTTTGTTGGCAATGACAGAGGTCAAACGTTTTCTGCAAGTCTTCACAAGGTTTTCACACACTGTTGCTGGTATTTTGGCCCTTTCCTCCATGCAGATCTCCTCTAGAGCAGTGATGTTTTGGGGCGGTTGCTGGGCAACACGGACTTTCAACTCCCTCCAAAGATTTTCTATGGGGTTGAGATCTGGAGACTGGCTAGGCCACTCCAGGACCTTGAAATGCTTCTTACAAAGCCACTCCTTCGTTGCCCGGGCGGTGTGTTTGGGATCATTGTCATGCTGAAAGACCCAGCCACGTTTCATCTTCAATGCCCTTGCTGATGGAAGGAGGTTTTCACTCAAAATCTCACGATACATGGCCCCATTCATTCTTTCCTTTACACGGATCAGTCGTCCTGGTCCCTTTGCAGAAAAACAGCCCCAAAGCATGATGTTTCCACCCCCATGCTTCACAGTAGGTATGGTGTTCTTTGGATGCAACTCAGCATTCTTTGTCCTCCAAACACGACGAGTTGAGTTTTTACCAAAAAGTTATATTTTGGTTTCATCTGACCATATGACATTCTCCCAATCTTCTTCTGGATCATCCAAATGCTCTCTAGCAAACTTCAGACGGGCCTGGACATGTACTGGCTTAAGCAGGGGGACACGTCTGGCACTGCAGGATTTGAGTCCCTGGCGGCGTAGTGTGTTACTGATGGTAGGCTTTGTAACTTTGGTCCCAGCTCTCTGCAGGTTATTCACTAGGTCCCCCTGGTGGTTCTGGGATTTTTGCTCACCGTTCTTGTGATCATTTTGACCCCACGGGGTAAGATCTTGCGTGGAGCCCCAGATCGAGGGAGATTATCAGTGGTCTTGTATGTCTTCCATTTCCTAATAATTGCTCCCACAGTTGATTTCTTCAAACCAAGCTGCTTACCTATTGCAGATTCAGTCTTCCCAGCCTGGTGCAGGTCTACAATTTTGTTTCTGGTGTCCTTTGACAGCTCTTTGGTCTTGGGCGTAGTGGAATTTGGAGTGTGACTGTTTGAGGTTGTGGACAGGTGTCTTTTATACTGATAACAAGTTCAAACAGGTGCCATTAAGACAGGTAACGAGTGGAGGACAGAGGAGCCTCTTAAAGAAGAAGTTACAGGTCTGTGAGAGCCAGAAATCTTGCTTGTTTGTAGGTGACCAAATACTTATTTTCCACCATAATTTGCAAATAAATTCATAAAAAATCCTACAATGTGATTTTCTGGATTTCTTCCCCTTATTTTGTCTGTCATAGTTGAAGTGTACCTATGATGAAAATTACAGGCCTCTCTCATCTTTTTAAGTGGGAGAACTTGCACAATTGGTGGCTGACTAAATACTTTTTTGCCACACTGTATATATACATTTTATTGAGCTACGTGCAGTTATATTCTTCTTACTATAAAATCATATAATGATATGGGACTTATAAGCATATTTTGTCTACTAAATGATCTAGCCTACAGCCTATGGCATGACGCATAGCCAGAAAACATACAGTAGGCCATCTCTTATTCTGTTCTTCTAAAATAAACGTTTCTTCATATCATAATGTTTCTTTAGACCTGCCTAAAGTAAATAATGGATGTATTGTGATAGTGTATATTAAATGGATTTATTAGACTTTTTTAAATGTAGATGTTCAAAAGTCCCAAATCAGCAGCTTGTATGCACGGAGGCCTGGAAAGGCTCAACGTGTTTATGACAATAACAGGCTGACAAATTTCATGACCGCCACAGCCCTACTTGTAAGTCCAGGCTATATGCATCCATCTGAAGGCCAAGTGTATTGTTTGTGTTTATCAATCTCACTTCTTGTAAAACATCTCAGATCTAATTCCCTGAAAGCACCTATCGGTCTTCATACGCATTGATTTTGACCAATTACAGTCAGACGAAAAGGTTCCTCTCCTCTCTGCTGGCTTACTCTCACTCTCCCTCTTTCTCGCTCATTTTCTCCTTTTCACTCATTCTCTCAAGGCATCATGATAGGGGATGTGGACTGTATGTTCCTCTATGTTCTTCACAGTACAAGGGATGTGGACTGTATGTTCTTCTAGGTTGTTCACAGTATAGGAGATGTGGACTGTATGTTCTTCTAGGTTGTTCACAGTATAGGAGATGTGGACTGTATGTTCTTCTTGGTTCTTCACATTATAGGGGATGTGGACTGTATGTTCGTCTAGGTTGTTCACAGTATAGGGGATGTGAACTGTTTGCTCTTCTAGGTTATTCACAGTATAGGGGATGTGAACGGTTTGTTCTTCTAGGTTCTTCACAGTATAAGGGATGTGGATTTTTTGTTCTTCTAGGTTCTTCACAGTATAGGGGATGTGGACTGTATGTTCGTCTAGGTTGTTCACAGTATAGGGGATGTGAACTGTTTGTTCTTCTAGGTTATTCACAGTATAGGGGATGCGAACGGTTTGTTCTTCTAGGTTCTTCACAGTATAAGGGATGTGGATTTTTTGTTCTTCTATGTTCTTCACAGTATAGGGGATGTGTGCTGTATGTTCTTCTATGTTCTTCACAGTATAGGGGATGTGTACTGTATGTTCTTCTATGTTCTTCACAGTATAGGGGATGTGGACGGTTTGTTCTTCTAGGTTCTTCACAGTATAGGGGATGTGGACGGTTTGTTCTTCTAGGTTCTTCACAGTATAGGGGATGTGGACTGTATGTTCTTCTAGGTTCTTCACAGTATAGGGGATGTGGACGGTTTGTTCTTCTATGTTCCTCACAGTATACACCACCTTTCCATCTGTTCCTTTCCATCTCATTGTGGTTTTTATTCTGTTACCAATTCATTTGTTTTATTCAGCAAATGTTTGCCTTACTTTTTGGGAATGGCCTCATAATTAAGGATTTCCTTGTAAAACCTACACCTGTTGTATTTGGCGCATGTGACCAATAATATTTGATTTGGATTAGATCTTAATATTGCACACTACTGCATATGCCCCAGGACACTTCATTCTACCTTGTTTTACCAAGCCCCCAACAAACACACACACATATACACACACAATTCATTCCTGACCATGACGGGTGTTAGAGTTCTTTTGTTTAATCGATGCTACTGTATGCCTGTTTCTACTCCCTGTAGCTGACAGGCCCTCTAAAAGCCCCCTGTTGAGGCTGTAATCAAATTGCCATATATACCTCTGTATTTCCATACTGAAGTAAAAACAGAGATACACAATGTTTTATTATTTGACTGACATCCATACACTTGGAGATCCTTCTTTTCATTTCCGTCTCTAAATATTGGGTTATTTTCCTCCATCTTGTCAGTTTCTGTTGGCAATGCTGTTATCAGTCCATTCTTGTAACAACAATGATGCCAACATATAGCCTACAGTAAGCAAAAACATGATTTATGGCTAAAAACATGTTTATGATTATATAGTGGATTCAGAAGAACATCTTAAACGCTTTACCTCTTAAAGCCGTGTTACACGGCATGACACAGAAAAGTTTGGTCACCACTTATGTAACAACAGTATGTACAGACAGAATGTTGGCATGTCTGAGCAAGACACAGGTCAGAGGTTAGGGTATTATTATGATGGATAGACAGACGCCTGTTAAAAATAAAACACAAGCACAGAGCTGCCAAATCAACCGAATGCCCCGAAATTGCTTTAAGCATGCAGAATACTGTGTAATGAAAATGTAGTTGATAAAGACAGAATATTATTATCCAAAGAAGATTACACAGGAAAGTGTCACGACTTCCGCCGAAGTTGGTGCCTCTCCTTGTTCGGGTGGCGTTCAGCGGTCGACGTCACCGGCTTTCTAGCCTCCACCGATCTACATTTCTTTTTCCATTTGTTTTGTCTGTATTGTACACACCTGGTTCCCATTACGTTTTAATTATTTCCCTATTTAACCCTCTGGAGCCATCATGGTTTTGTGCGTGTTAATTGTTGTCAGTTGTCTCGTTTATGTGATTCTGGATTTTCGTTCTCCTTGTTGGAAGATTATTTTTGAGTACTATTATTACTCATCTCTGTGTCCTGCGCCTGACTCCGCCTTACCCACATCACCTAGACGCTGACAGAAACACGCACCTTCAATGGAGTCAGCAGGTGCACACAGCCCTCCTCTACCTATGGAGGAGCGCGTCCAGCAGCACGCGACTATGTTGCAAACAACCCACACCACTTTCCAGCCCTCCTTCACCTGGATCCAGTGGGATTCGGCTCGCGTTCCCAAGGGTATACGATGGAACGGCTGCCGGGTGCCAGGGGTTCCTACTCCAGCTGGGGCTCTACCTGGCAACCGTTCACCCAGATCCTTCGGGACGCGAGAGTGTAAACGCCCTCATCTCCTGTCTGACTGGTAGAGCACTCGAATGGGCCAACGCAGTCTGGGGAAGGGAAGGGCCGATGTTGGACAATTATGAGGATTTTACCCGCCGCTTCCGGACGGTTTTCGATCATCCACCTGAAGGGAGAGCGGCGGGGGAACGCTTGTATCATCTCAGACAGGGGATGAGGAGCGCACAAGACTTCGCTCTGGACTTTCGAACTGTGGCCGCCGGCGCGGGATGTAATGAGCGGGCCCTGATCGACCACTACAGGTGTGGTCTATGCGAGGATGTTCTTAGGGAGCTAGCCTGCAGGGACATCACCCTTACCTTTGACCAGCTGGTGGACCTATCCATTAGGTTTGATAACCTGTTGGCCTCCCACAGATGTCCGGATCGAGGTCCGTCAGTTCCATCCCCCAGCACCTCAGATCCAACGCCGATGGAGCTAGGAGGTGCTGCTATGAGGGGAACCGGGGGGGGGGGGCATTCCCTGCACCACCTGTGGCCGCAGAAGGCACACTGCTGGTCGGTGCTGGGGAGGTTCTCCAGGGAGTCGAGGCAGCAGACCCGGAGCTTCCTGTTTCGCACCTGTGTGTATGTATAGAATTTCCGGAGTTTTCCCCGCATTCCCAGCATAAGGCGCTAGTAGATTCAGGTGCAGCTGGGGACTTTCTTGATTGTTCATTTGCAATTAGATTAGGGATCCCTATTGTTCCTGTTGATGTGCCCTTCCCTGTACATGCCTTAGATAGTCGTCCTTTAGGGTCGGGACTGATCAGGGAGGTCACAGCTACACTATGTATGAAGACGCAGGGGGATCATAAGGAGAGAATTAGTCTCTTTCTGAGCGATTCACCTGCGTTTCCTGTGGTGTTGGGGCGTCCCTGGTTGGCCGATCATGACCCCACTATTTCGTGGAGACAGGGGACTCTCAAGGGATGGTCACGTCAGTGCTCAGGGAGGTGTGTAGGTGTTTCCATAGGTGCAACTACGGTGGAGAGTCCAAACCAGGTCTCCACCATGCACATCCCCCCTGAATATGCCGATTTGTCTCTCGCCTTCTGTAAAAAGAAGGCGACTCAATTACCACCCCATCGACGGGGGGATTGTGCGATAAATCTCATGGTAGACGCAGCACTTCCCAGGAGTCACGTGTATCCTTTGTCACAGGAGGAGACGGCGGCTATGGAAACATATGTCTCCGAATCTCTGGGACAGGGATACATTCGGCCTTCCACTTCACCTGCCTCCTCGAGTTTCTTTTTTGTGAAGAAGAAGGATGGAGGTTTACGCCCGTGTATTGACTATCAGGTATAAATCAGATCACAGTGAAGTACAGTTACCCGCTGCCTCTCATAGCCAGTGTGACAGAGTCATTGCACGGGGCAAAAATTGGATTTCAGGAGCGCTTACAATCTGGTGCGTATCCGGGAGGGGGATGAGTGGAAGACTGCATTTAGTACCACCTCTGGGCACTATGAGTACCTTGTCATGCCGTATGGGTTGATGAATGCTCCATCAGTCTTTCAATCCTTTGTAGACGAGATTTTCAAGGACCTGCACGGGCAGGGTGTAGTGGTGTATATAGATGACGTTCTGATATACTCCGCTACACGCGCCGAGCATGTGTCCCTGGTGCGCAAGGTGCTTGGTCGACTGTTGGAGCATGACCTGTACGTCAAGGCTAAGAAATGTCTGTTCTTCCAACAGTCCGTCTCCTTCCTAGGGTACCGCTTGTCCGCGACAGGGGTGGAGATAGAGAAGGACTGCATTTCAGCCGTGTGTAATTGGCCGACTCCACGGTAAAGGAGGTGCAGCGGTTTTTAGGGTTTGCTAACTACTACCGGAGGTTTATCCGGGGCTTTGGTCAGGTGGCGGCTCCCATTACCTCACTGCTGAAGGGGGGACCAGTGCGACTGCAGTGGTCAGCTGGGGCGGACAGGGCTTTTGGTCACCTGAAGGCTCTGTTTACCTCGGCTCCCATGCTGGCTCATCCTGATCCCTCTTTGGCATTTATAGTAGAGGTGGACGCATCCAAGGCTGGGATAGAAGCTGTGCTGTCTCAGCGCTCGGGTACGCCACCAAAGCTCCGCCCCTGTGCTTATTTTCCGAAGAAGCTCAGCCCGGCAGAGCGAAACTATGATGTGGGTGATCGGGAGCTGTTGGCTGTTGTCAAGGCTCTGAAGGCGTGGAGGCATTGGCTTGAGGGGGCTAAACACCCTTTCCTCATTTGGACTGACCACCGCAATCTGGAGTACATCCGAGCGGCGAGGAGACTGAACCCTCGTCAGGCAAGGTGGTCCATGTTTTTCACCCGTTTTGTTTTCACCCTTTCCTACAGACCAGGTTCCCAGAAGGCTAAAGCAGATGCACTGTCCCAGATGTATGACACAGAGGAGCGGTCCACAGATCCCACTCCCATACTTCCGGCTTCTTGCCTGGTGGCACCGGTGGTATGGGAGGTGGACGCGGACATCGAGCGGGCATTACGTACAGAGCCCACTCCCAACCAGTGTCCAGTTGGGCATCTGTACGTTCCGTCTGATGTCCGCAATCGTTTGATCTGTTGGACTCACACGTCACCCTCCTCTGGTCATCCTGGCATCGGTCGGACAGTGCACTGTCTTAGTGGGAAATACTGGTGGCACACTTTAGCTAAGGATGTAATGGTTTATGTTTCCTCCTGCTCGGTGTGCGCCCAGTGCAAGGCACCTAGACATCTGCCCAGAGGGAAATTACAACCCCTACCCATTCCACAACGGCCGTGGTCACACCTATCGGTGGATTTTGTGACGGATCTTCCTCCGTCAAAGGGAAACACCACGATCCTGGTTGTTATGGATCAGTTTTCTAAATCCTGCCTTCTCCTTTCTTTGCCCGGTCTCACTACGGCTCTACAGACTGCGGAGGCCCTGTTCACCCGCGTCTTCCGGCACTACGGGGTGCCTGAGGATATCGTTTCTGATCGGGGTCCCCAGTTCACGTCTAGGGTCTGGAGAGCGTTTATGGAACGCCTGGGGGCTCGGTCAGCCTCACCTCAGGTTTTCACCCCAGGTTGAGAGAGTTAACCAGGATGTGGGTAGGTTTCTGCGGTCCTATTTCCAGGACCGGCCGGGGGAGTGGGTGGCTTTCATCCCCTGGGCAGAGATGGCCCAAAACTCCCTCCGCCACTCCTCCACTAACCTATCTCCTTTTCAATGTGACTAGGTTATCAGCCGGTCCTGGCACCATTCCATAAGAGCCAGATTGAAGCACCTGCGGTGGACGAATGGTTTTGGCCGGAAGAAACATGGGACACTGCACACGACTATGTTCCATCAGACACAGGCATGCAATGCGTATCCTGCTTACGACAGGTGTGATTTGCTGTCTCTCCATCCACGGCCATTCATTCCTTCAGAGCAAGCAACCCCCCTGCCTCTTCATCATGTATTGCTTCTTTACTGAAATGTATTACTTTCAATAAGATTGCTTTAACGAAAATCCTCCCCAACACGTCACCTCTGCACACTCCAAGGTAAATGATGAACGGTGGCGGCATTAGGTATTAGAGCTGCGTTGGCTAATGGAAATAAATTAAACATTTCCATCGCAAGATTAGTGGGACTGACCAGAAGCATCTGTCTTTCCTTCCCTGACTCTCTACCTCTGTCCCTGACTCTCTACCTCTGTCCCTGACTCTCTACCTCTGTCCCTGACTCTCTACCTCTGTCCCTGACTCTCTACCTCTGTCCCTGACTCTCTACCTCTGTCCCTGACTCTCTACCTCTGTCCCTGACTCTCTACCTCTGTCCCTGACTCTCTCCCTCTGTCCCTGACTCTCTACCTCTGTCCCCAACTCTCTACCTCTGTCCCTGACTCTATACCTCTGTGTAACGGCGTTCCTCTCTCTCTTCATAAGAAGAGGAGGTGTAGTGATTGAGCCAAGGCGCAGCGGGTTGTGAATACATGATTATTTATTAAATAAACAAAACAGACCAAACTAAGACGAAAACGAACTATACTTGATATAACTAACAAAATAACAAAACGATGTAGACAGACCTGAACAAACGAACTTACAAATACACGAAGCACGCCGACACAGGAACAGACTACATAAACGCACGAACAAACCGAAACAATCCCGTATGGTGTAACATTGACACAGAAACAGGAGACAATCACCCACAAACAAACAGTGAGAACACCCTACCTAAATATGACTCTTAATTAGAGGAGAACGCAAAACACCTGCCTCTAATTAAGAGCCATACCAGGCAACCAAAACCAACATAGAAACAGATAACATAGACTGCCCACCCAAAACACATGCCCTGACCTAAACACATACAAAAACAACATAAAACAGGTCAGGACCGTTACAGAACCCCCCCCTCAAGGTGCGAACTCCGGGCGCACCAGCACAAAGTCCAGGGGAGGGTCTGGGTGGGCAGTTGACCACGGTGGTGGCTCCGGCTCTGGACGCTGTCCCCACACCACCATAGTCACTCCCCGTTTCTGTCCTCCCCTCCCAATGACCACCCTAAAACTCACATCCCCTAAATAAACGGCCAGCACCAAGAGAAGGGGCAGCACCGGGACAAGGGGCAGCACCGGGACAAGGGGCAGCACCGGGACAAGGGGCAGCACCGGGACAAGGGGCAGCACCGGGACAAGGGGCAGCACCGGGACAAGGGGCAACACCGGGACAAGGGGCAACACCGGGACAAGGGGCAGGTCCCGGCTGATATACTCTGGCAGATCCCGGCTGTGGGACTCTGGCAGGTCTATGCAGGCTGACGGCTCTCGACGCTCATGGCAGGCTGACGGCTCTCGACGCTCATGGCAGGCTGACGGCTCTCGACGCTCATGGCAGGCTGACGGCTCTCGACGCTCATGGCAGGCTGACGGCTCTCGACGCTCATGGCAGGCTGACGGCTCTCGACGCTCATGGCAGGCTGACGGCTCTCGACGCTCATGGCAGGCTGACGGCTCTCGACGCTCATGGCTCGCTGGCGGCTCTCGACGCTCATGGCTCGCTGGCGGCTCTCGACGCTCATGGCTCGCTGGCGGCTCTCGACGCTCATGGCTCGCTGGCGGCTCTCGACGCTCATGGCTCGCTGGCGGCTCTCGACGCTCATGGCTCGCTGGCGGCTCTGGCAGATCCTGTCTGGTTGGCAGCTCTGGCAGATCCTGTCTGGTTGGCGGCTCTGACAGATCCTGTCTGGTTGGCGGCTCTAGCAGATCCTGTCTGGTTGGCGGCTCTGGCAGATCCTGTCTGGCGGGCGGCTCTAGCGGCTCCTGTCTGGCGGGCGGCTCTAGCGGCTCCTGTCTGGCGGGCGGCTCTGTAGGCTCATGGCAGACGGGCGGCTTTGCAGGCTCATGGCAGACGGGCGGCTTTGCAGGCTCATGGCAGACGGATGGCTCAGATGGCGCTGGGGAGACGGATGGCTCAGATGGCGCTGGGGAGACGGGTGGCTCAGATGGCGCTGGGGAGACGGATGGCTCAGATGGCGCTGGGGAGACGGATGGCTCTGGCCGGATACGGCGCACTGTAGACCTGGTGCGTGGTGCCGGAACTGGAGGCACCGGGCTAAGGATAAGCACCTTCCTACTAGTGCGGGGAGCAGGGACAGGGCACACTGTATTCTCAAAGCCCACTCTATACCTGATGCGAGGTACCGGCACTGGTGACACCGGCCTGAGGACAAGCACATCAGGATTAGTAGGGGGAGAAGATACAGTGTGTTCAGGGCTCTGGAGACGCACAGGAGGCTTTGTGCGTGGTGCCGGAACTGGAGGCACAGAACTGGATACACGCACTACAGAGAGAGTGCGTGGAGGAGGAACTGGGCTCAGGAGACGCACTGATAGCCTAGTGCGTAGTGTAGGCACTGTAGGTACTAGGCTGGGGCGGGGAGGTGGCGCCGGAAATACCGGACCGTGGAGGCGTACTGGCACTCTTGAGCATTGAGCCTGCCCAACCTTACCTGGTTGAATACTCCCGGTTGCCCGACCAGTGCGGGGAGGTGGAATAACCCGCACCGGGCTATGTAGGCGAACCGGGGAAACCATGCGTAAGGCAGGTGCCATGTATGCCGGCCCGAGGAGACGCACTGGAGACCAGACGCGTTGAGCCGGCCTCATGACACCTGGCTCAATACCCAATCTAGCCCTACCAGTGCGGGGAGGTGGAATAACCCGCACTGGGCTATGCACTCGTACAGGAGACACCGTGCGCTCTACTGCGTAACACGGCGCCTGCCCGTACTCCCGCTCTCCACGGTAAGCCTGGGAAGTGGGCGCAGGTCTCCTACCTGCCCTTGGCCCACTACCTCCTAGCCCCCCCCCCAAGAAATTTTTGGGAATTACTTACGGGCTTTTTGGGCTTCCGTGCCAGACGCGTTCCCTCATAGCTCCGGTTCCTCTCTCCGGTAGCCTCTGCTCTCCCCAGTGCCTCCAGCTGCTCCCATGGCTTTTCGGGCTTCCAGCCACGTCTCCTTGCTGCCTCCTCAAACCACCGCTCCTGGGCTTTAGCTGCCTCCCTCTCTTCCTGAGAGCGGCGATTCTCTCCTGCCTTAGCCCAGGGACCTTCTCCATTCAATATCTGCTCCCAAGTCCAGAAATCCTTGTTTTCCTGTCCCTTACTCCAATTACTCCGCTGCTTGGCTCTGGAATGGTGGGTGATTCTGTAACGGCGTTCCTCTCTCTCTTCATAAGAAGAGGAGGTGTAGTGATTGAGCCAAGGCGCAGCGGGTTGTGAATACATGATTATTTATTAAATAAACAAAACAGACCAAACTAAGACGAAAACGAACTATACTTGATATAACTAACAAAATAACAAAACGATGTAGACAGACCTGAACAAACGAACTTACAAATACACGAAGCACGCCGACACAGGAACAGACTACATAAACGCACGAACAAACCGAAACAATCCCGTATGGTGTAACATTGACACAGAAACAGGAGACAATCACCCACAAACAAACAGTGAGAACACCCTACCTAAATATGACTCTTAATTAGAGGAGAACGCAAAACACCTGCCTCTAATTAAGAGCCATACCAGGCAACCAAAACCAACATAGAAACAGATAACATAGACTGCCCACCCAAAACACATGCCCTGACCTAAACACATACAAAAACAACATAAAACAGGTCAGGACCGTTACACTCTGTCCCTGACTCTCTACCCTGTCATTCTACCCTGTCCCTGTCATTCTGTCTGTCTGTCTCTCTCAATTCAATTCAAAGTGCTTTATTGGCATGGAAACATTGGTTTACATTTCCAAAGCAAGTGAAATAAACAATACAAAATGTACAATAAACATTACAATCACAAAAGTTCTAAAGGAATAGAGACATTTCAAATGATAGATTTTGTCGATATACAGTGTTGTAATGATGAGCAGATAGTTTAAGTACAAAAGGGGAAATATAGTAACATAAATATGGGTTGCATCTACATTGGTGTTTGTTCATCACTGGTTGCCCTTTTCTTGTGGCAACAGGTCACAAATCTTGCTGCTGTGATGGCACACTGGTAATCCACCCAATAGATATGGGAGTTAATCAAATTTGGATTGTGCACATAGCCTGTCTTCTCTTGAGAGCCAGGTCTGCCTACTGCAGCTTCTGTCAATAGCAGGGCTATGCTCACTGAGTCTGTACATAGTCAAATCTTTCCTTCATTTTGGGTCAGCCAAATAACATTCTAGTTTGCTCTGTTTTTTTGTTAATTCCAGTGTGTCAAGTAATTATGTTGTTTCATGATTTGGTTGGGTATAATTGTGCTGCTGTCCTGGGGCTCTCTTTGTGTTTGTAAACAGAGCCCCAGGACCAGCTTGCTTACAAGACTCTTCTCCAGATTCATCTCTGATAGCTTTGATATGGAAGGTCTGGGAATTACATCCTTTTATTTTTTTATGTCTCTTTTCTGAAAGTCTGACAGCAAAGACATCATGACCAGATGAGGACAACCGCTGCTCCGGCCGTACATATATATATATATATATATATATATATATATATATATATATATAGAGAGAGAGAGAGAGAGAGAGAGAGAGAGAGAGAGAGAGAGAGAGAGAGAGAGAGAGAGAGAGAGAGAGAGAGAGAGAGAGAGAGAGAGTCTAATCTGAGAGAGTCTAATCTGAGAGAGTCTAATCTCTCTCATGGTCTAATCTGTTTGCCAGATGTTACCACCCCATCCCACCAGTGTTTTGGATCTGAATCAATTTGTGTAATTGCCCATACACTAATGCAGAATGAGTCCATTGTAATTTTACTAAGAGAGAGAGAGAGAGTGAGATATGTCAGGAGCAGCAGTTGTCCTCAGCCTCATCTGGTCCTGATGTCTTTGCTGTCAGTCTTTTCTGTCTTGAGACTTGTTTGGCTGGGCTTTGGGAAGCAGTGAAAGTGCAGCACAGTCTGTCCTTCCACTGCAATGCAGGGAGCATCCCATTGTCTATCGCAGCATCTCATCTCAACTTGGCAGGGTTCACCAGTGTTCAGGTGCTTTCCCACGGATCTAGGGTCAGCTTTCCCCATACCAGCCAGCAGGGAGGCAGAAATAAAACAGATTCCAGGTCTGTGCTTTGTGTTACATTACCCTCCATCAGATGCTTCAGGTTCTCAAAGTATTTTCCTTGCATATTGTTTCCAAGTTGACGGTACAGAAAACCAGTCATGATTGTTGTGGTGTAATATGGTGTGATGTGCTGTGGTGGTTTGGTGTGATGTGGAGTGATATGGTGGTGTGATGTGTGTGATGTATTGTGTTGTAGTGTGTTGTGATGTGGTGTAGTGTGGCCAACTTGGCAGGGGTCACCTGTGGTCTGTTGCTTTCCCACGGGTCAGGGTCAGCTTTCCCCATCCCAACCAGCAGGGAGGTTTAGTGTGGTGTGATGTGTTGTGGTGTAGTATGGCGTATTCTGGTGTGATGTGGCGTGGTGTGATGTGGTGTGGTATGATGTGGTGGTGTGGCGTGGTGTGATGTGGTGTGGTGGTGTGATGTGGTATGATGTGGTGGTGTGGCGTGGTGTGATGTGGTGTTGTGGTGTGATGTGGTATGATGTGGTGGTGTAGCGTGGTGTGACGTGATGTCATGTGGTGTGGTGTGATGTGGTGTGATGTGGTGGTGCTGTGATGTGATGTGTTGGTGTGGCGTGGTGTGGTGTGACGTGATGTCGTGTGGTGTGGTGTGGCGTGGCGTCACGTGACGTGGTGTGATGTGATGTGATGTGGTGTGGTGTGGTGTGATGTGGTGTGGCGTGGCGTGGCGTGGTGTGATGTGATGTGGTGTGGTGTGGTGTGGTGTGATGTGGTGTGGTGTGATGTGGTGGTGTAGCGTGGTGTGACGTGATGTCATGTGGTGTGGTGTGGTGTGATGTGGTGGTGTGGTGTGGCGTGATGTGATGTGGTTGTGTGGCGTGGTGTGACGTGATGGCATGTGGTGTGGTGTGGTGTGGTGTGGTGTGATGTGGTGTGATGTGATGTCGTGTGGTGTGGCGTGGCGTGACATGACGTGGTGTGGTGTGGCGTGATGTGGTGTGGTGTGATGTAGTGTGATGTGGTGTGGTGTGATGTGGTGTGATGTGGTGGTGTGACGTGATGTCGTGTGGTGTGGTGTGGTGTGGCGTGGCGTGACATGACGTGGTGTGGTGTGGTGTGGCGTGATGTGGTGTGGTGTGATGTGGTGTGATGTGGTGTGGTGTGGTGTAATGTGGTGTGGTGTGATGTGGTGTGGTGTGATGTGGTTTGGTTTGGTGTGATGTTGTGTGGTGTGTTGTGGTGTGGTGTGGTGTGCTTGCAATAACAGGTTCACAGTAGATATGTGAAAATGTTTCTTAATTTTGTGGACCAAAACACCTGCAATATATAAAAGGCAGAAAAGGGAACACAGTGCAGACAGTGCAGTAATGTTTGTGAATGTACTCTCCTTTCTTTACAGTGTCTATTCATTTAATTGTTTCACTTTTTATTTGATTCATTCTATTCAATAATGGGTTCATTCATTCACTCATTTGTGTATTCACCTGCAGGCTGTTGTGAGAGAACTGAGCAGTGCTTATATCATTGTGGAGTGTGCTAGGTATTATATAATTGTGGAGTGTGTTAGGTATTATATCATTGTGGAGTGTGTTAGTTATTATATCATTGTGCAGGGTGTTAGGTATTATATCATTGCAGAAGAGCATTGCATTATGTAAGGCGTTCCTCCTCTTAATACCATATACAGTTTTTTAATATTGCTGCTGCTTCCTGGTAATTCCACTGATGTAGTCTCAGTTGATTTACAGCTTTGCTAAATTGTGATTGCCAGCTGTTTCTGGCTGGATTGGATAATAGGACACTGGCCATTTCTCTGTGCGATGATGATGGTGGTGGTTGTAGTGATGCAGGTTAAATATCTCAGACCTGCTTCTACATCCCAACGAGGTGAGGAGAGTAAACTGATCTGATCTGAACCAGAGGAGGTCAAGGAATGTCAATAGGTTGTCTGAAGTTCATCAATCATCTTGTGCTTGCTTAGCTTAGTAGTGCCCATCTGCCCACTCTTATATTCCAGTGTCAGAAACTGTCTTTAATCTTCAGCGAATGAAAATGTCATAAAGGCTTGAACATCTTGTACTCATTGTAACGGCTGTCCTCCTCATCTGAGGAGGAGAAGTTTAAAGGATCGGGGGACCAATGTGCAGCGTGGTAAGTGTCCATAACGTTTATTTTAAAACATAAACTGAACACTATGAAATACAAAACAATAAATGTGAACATGAACGAAACTGAAACAGTACCGTGTGGCAACAAACACTCACACGGAAACAAACACCCACAACCCCAACAGAAAACAGGCTACCTAAATATGGCTCCCAATCAGAGACAATGACAAACACCTGCCTCTGATTGAGAACCATATCAGGCCAAACAAAAACCCCACATAGAAACAGAAAACATAGAACCCACCCAACTCACGTTCTGACCAACACTAAAACAAAGAAAATACAAAAGAACTAGGGTCAGAACGTGACACTCATGTTAAAGGAATTTTCATTCCTATGTGTTCATCAACCAATTCAATTAATAAAACACTGCCCATTCATAAGAATTTGTAAGATACTTATTTGCATAAAATGGACAGAAACCAGTCTCAAAATCAATCAATCAATAGCGTTTATTCTCGAGAGTACTGATCATAGTACAATTTACATCAGGTTATATAATAAAAATGACGTCATAGGTTTTAAAATGTCCTTCTTCCTCTCGGATACATTGGCAATATAGTTCACAAGCCTTCCCACATTGTCTGCCACCTGTTAAACAATCTATTACCAGCCCAAGGTCTCTCCCCTCCCTGGGTAGAGACAGAACGTCCTGTAAGGAACACAGCATTCCAGACGGTCTGACGATAACTCCATTCGTTTCTAACAAGGAACAGAAAGTCCTTGTTCTAATTCTTGACTAAAACTACCCACATTATATTCAGTATTATGATTATAATAAGATTCATACATCCATACAGTAACATAGTAGTATTCTGTTTAGTTATAGTTCTAAGTTAAATGTATACATAATTTAGTCATTATTCATAAAAATCCCATAACATATCCACCCTATGACTAAATATTATACATCCAATCACACATATATTTTTATTTGAAATATCAATTATATCCAAAAATCTAAATCAACCACAACATCAACCACACAATAACCAATATATATATTTACAATGGCTGTTCCAGGCCTACATCAGAATCATAACTCTTCTTATCAGGATTTTCGTTATAATCTTTATTAAAAAAAACAGTCTAACATCAAAACAAGAAGGGACCTAAATATTTAAAAATGTCTCAAAGTAGACGGATCCATCCTCGGTCTGGGAACCAGTATTCATCCTTCCACTGGTCAGAACTTGGAATCGGTCCGTATCTTATCATCTGTATTGTCATCGATTTCTCCAGAGTCCTGGAAATCAGACCTTTCACACCCAGAATCAAACATCATTCACACAGAACCAAAACACTCATACAGGTGAAATTGGCCCACAACACAGTGATTATGACAATTTTCCATTTCCCAAACATACTGTCAAATCCATTTGTAAGAGATTTATCCACCCCTTAGTTCTCTGCCAGAGCCTTGGTCACTGATCCGTCTGGAGCTGTGTTATTTCAAAAATAAACATACAGCAATGAATCTTAATGTATATAAATGAACAGATTCAAAATGGTGATTAACGTAGATTCACTCTAAAAACCAACACATGGTTGCCATCTCCTCTATTTCAAGAGCATAGTCAGAACTACAAATGACAGATTATTCCATACAAAACAATAGCGCACATTTAGCTCTATCAGAGTTAAACACATCACACCACACCAACCACCACATCACACCACGCCAAACCACCACACCACGCCGCACCACACCACACCACCACATCACGCCACATCACGCCATACCACATGACACCAAGCCACACCACACCACCACACCACGCCACACCACATCACACCACATCACACCACCACATCACATCACACCACGCCACACCACCACATCACACCACATCACACCACATCACACCACGCCACACCACATCACATCACACCACGCCACACCACCACATCACATCACACCACATCACACCACATCACACCATGCCACACCACCACATCACATTACACCACATCACATCACACCACATCACACCACCACATCACATCACTTCACACCACCACATCACACCACACCACCACATCACACCACCACATCACATTACACCACATCACACCACATCACCACATCACATTACACCACACCACACCGCTGTGGTGACGTTGTATTGATTAATGTGACGACTGCTGCTCATCGAATGATTAACGGTTTATAAATACGTGGTTAAATGAATCAGGTAATTATTAACTCATTAACCTGGGGCACCGTGGGAACGTTTGGTTTTATTGAGTTTCTATTTCCCAAATTAACTCAATGAATCAGAATATTGATTTTACAACAGTCGCTAATTAATCAATTTCCTCAAGTCTCATTCTGAACGTTGCATAATCTGGGAATCTGCACAAACCCGAGTCCCACCAATGAGTCCGTACTATACCAATTGAGTTGATGATAAAATTATAATATAAGATACATATACACAAACACACAGTCTAGGCTATTGATTAGATCTTAGTACAACGAAACAGCACCCTAGCGGGCCAACACAATATGACACGTGTTACACAAAATGAGGTTTTCAAAAGAGGGAGAAAGAGAGAAGGTACATGAGAGAAAAATACACTTGGGTGCATTTGTCAGCTATGCTTATTTAACCATAACCTTGCCCCGAACTGCCGCCCTTATGGGTCAGAATATAATGATGTCATTACGTGTTGAAGGTCTCCGACTATGGGTCAGAATATAATGATGTCATTACGTGTTGAAGGTCTCCGACTATGGGTCAGAATGTAATGATGTCATTACGTGTTGAAGGTCTCCGACTATGGGTCAGAATATAATGATGTCATTACGTGTTGAAGGTCTCCGACTATGGGTCAGAATATAATGATGTAATTACGTGTTGAAGGTCTCCGACTATGGGTCAGAATATAATGATGTCATTACGTGTTGAAGGTCTCCGACTATGGGTCAGAATGTAATGATGTCATTATGTGTTGAAGGTCTCTGACTATGGGTCAGAATGTAATGATGTCATTACGTGTTGAAGGTCTCTGACTATGGGTCAGAATATAATGATGTCATTACGTGTTGAAGGTCTCCGACTATGGGTCAGAATATAATGATGTCATTACGTGTTGAAGGTCTCTGACTATGGGTCAGAATATAATGATGTCATTACGTGTTGAAGGTCTCTGACTATGGTTCAGAATATAATGATGTCATTACGTGTTGAAGGTCTCCGACTATGGGTCAGAATATAATGATGTAATTATGTGTTGAAGGTCTCCGACTATGGGTCAGAATATAATGATGTCATTACGTGTTGAAGGTCTCCGACTATGGGTCAGAATGTAATGATGTCATTACGTGTTGAAGGTCTCCGACTATGGGTCAGAATATAATGATGTAATTATGTGTTGAAGGTCTCCGACTATGGGTCAGAATATAATGATGTCATTACGTGTTGAAGGTCTCCGACTATGGGTCAGAATGTAATGATGTCATTACGTGTTGAAGATCTCTGACTATGGGTCAGAATATAATGATGTCATTACGTGTTGAAGGTCTCCGACTATGGGTCAGAATGTAATGATGTCATTACGTGTTGAAGGTCTCTGACTATGGTTCAGAATATAATGATGTCGTTACGTGTTGTAGGTCTCCGATGGCGGTCTCTGCATGGACCGTTTTGGCTTCTCTGATGACGCACTTCTCTGGTTACAGGGTGTAACTCTCTGGTTGTCCTCACGATGTCAGTGTCCTTTGTCTTAGTGGTCTGTTTCCTCGCCCTTGTTCTGAAATGAGAACAGCCAGCCCTTTTGAGAACAGCCAGCCCTGTAGTGTTTCCGCCTCTAGGGCAATTCTCTGGGCGTACCAAGTTACGAGGCAAGGTCTCATTTTTAGACAACTAACCTAACATTTCATCTTTACAAAAACATTCTCTTTGATCTGGACATTTTCCACACAACGTACAATGTATAAACATCAAGCATATACTAGGAAAACTCTTAAAGTTACAATGTTTTCGTTATAACGTTGTCCTTTAACTTTTAATAACATAACAAAAATGACATACATTTTCATATTCCATCTATCGTCATTACCATCATTGTGGTTGACCCAAAGTCCATGTATTACATGTTAATGTCTGAGGCCGGTTCTCCATAGTGAGAGGACAAAGGAATTTTGTCTCCTGCCTTAGATTTACAATGGGCATGAGGTGTCTCCCCCCTATCTCCATACCTATCGATCTCTTCCCCTCTGGTGGGTGTGAGAGATCTCTCTGTAGGATTGTGGTCCACGGTAACCTGACCCGAGCAGGCCAGTCATGACATCACACCACCACATCACACCACCATACCACATCACGCCACACCACTCCACATCACACCATGCCATGTGACGCCACACCACCACACCACACCACACCACCACATCATGCCACATCACATCACACCACACCACACTACACCACCATGCCACGCCACGCCATACCAACCCACACCACCACATCACATCACACCACACCACATCACACCACCACATCACACCACACCACATCACACCACACCACACATCACATCACACCACCACACCACACCACATCACACCACACCACATCACACCACCACATCACACCACACCACATCACACCACCACACCACACCACATCACACCACATCACATCACACTACATCACACCACCACACCACATCACATCACACCACACCACATCACACCACCACATCACACCACATCACATCACACCACCTCACACATCACACCACCACACCACACCACATCACACCACACCACATCACACCACCACACCACACCACATCACACCACATCACATCACCACATCACCACATCACACCAGCTCATCCTTCTGATTCAAGCTGTGTTAACTCCCTGTTCTTTGAATGAGATCACAGGGATCATCAGGATGCCAGAAAGGCTTCTGTTGTCTTTTGTACGAGAAACCTCTAACAGATCGTTTTACAGCTAGGGACTACCTGCCTAAATAATGGGTAGGAAAGCTCTGCTACTTGTTGGGGTGGAAAGACCTTTTGTCTTTAGTGTTTAGTCCTCTGTTTTATTTTGTGTTGACAGCACTTTGCACAGTGCAGAGAAATATATGGGAGTGAATGAGAGAACGGGAGAGGGACAGTGGTGGGGGAGAGAGAGGGATGGAGCGAGAGAGACCCACACTAATCCTCAAGCTAAGCTGATACATCTGATACTGTATCTCACACCCTGTCTGCTTAGATTGGAGATTAGGAAATATAGCTATCATGTAATCCTTTCTTCCTCCTCTACCTCCTCATCACAACCAGCTCACACTGTTCTAGTGTGCCACACCACACTAACTTCAGAGCAAGTGTGGAAATAAGGCTAGCTGCTTACCAACTCCCTGACACGAATTCTCATCTGCTTATTGACAATGAGCTCTCTCCACAGGCACAGGCTGCACTGTACACTATCTCTAGTTGTAGATATTCAGCATAATCAGTATATAGTGCATTTTAGCATTTCTACATCATTGAAAAGGGGCTGAGATGAGATTCTATAGGCTTGTGCTGTTACTAGGGAGAATGAGAGAGAGGGGAAAAAACAGGCTCCAAAAGTCTACATAGATTACTGAAGAATCCCTGAACATGACAGGCAGCTGTGTCCAGGGGAGACGTTTATGGGAGTGTTTATGATGGGCAGAGTGAGGACAGGAGAGGATCCATGGCTGCAGCCTTTTCCCACCTTGGTATTCCCTTCCCTTCTGCCTGCAACATGGGATCACACTTAAGTAGGTCCATGAATCCATGGAAATGCAGCCATGTGAAGTCCCAGTACTGGGAACATACACAGCATGGAGTAACTGCCTAGTTAAATAAAGGTTAAATAAAATAAAAATAAAAATATGCCTCCTCCATACGTACAATAACATTAGTACACAATAATATGCTTCCTAGTAGGATAAATCCACACAAATGTGCGATGGGTGCTTAGAAATCTTAGAAATCTGATCCATTTAAAAACAGCTTAAAAGAAGATTAGATTATGACAGTCTTTTTTAGTCTTTTTGTCCTTGATTGAGGGATGTGAGTGTACCCCCTTGAGGGGTCAGTCAGAGCCAACCAGGGTTGAGTTATTACATCACTGCATCAGGCTGGTGTGCTGATTGAGACTAGATGCCCACTCCTTCTGGCTCGGTCGCTGTATCTCTCTCTCTCTGTTGCTTTCTTTCTCTCTCTCTCTCTCTCTCTCTCTCTCTCTCTCTCTGCATCTGTCTCTCTCGCACGCTCACTGTTGTACACCAGAGCATTGTACCACACGACAGAGGTAAATAGCTCCGACATGCTCAGTAGGAGCCAACGTTATCTTCCCTTAGCCTTGTAAGGGCCGACACCCACCTTAGAGGCTATGTCACACACCTGTGAACACCTCAAGCAAAGTACGCACCTGAAAAGAAATTGACAGGGCTGTGGAGGGGGTTGGGGTAAAGAGGGGATGGTTGCATAATGCATGATGGCCTTGGGGTGCGACTTGTTTTCTTCCAAATAGCTCATATGACTGATCATCACACAGCCTCGGCTGGTGCTGGGTAGAGGTCGCTTTTTCACTTTATTTGTGCAAAACATATAAAGGCACAGTTAGGGGTCGGCAGGGGGGCTGCGGGGGTCCACCCCCCATTTACATTTTTTTTAATATATATCTAGTCAATTTTAAAATATTTTTTTAAGGAAGAAAGTCCAGCTTTCAACTTACTCTTGAAAAATGTAATAGTTGGGTAGTGCGTCATCAGTATTCCTCTTATCATTGCATACATTGGAGAGCTATTTGTAACTTGTTAGAATTGTCCAGATCAACTAGCCCATAGAGTCACTCAAATTTCACATGAATGCACATTAGACATGGAAAAATGTATAGAATTAAAAGAAAATTTGCATCACAACTGCAACATTTTCTCTGCACCTTATGACAAAATGTGTAGAATTACAGGAAATAAGCTTTAAACCTGCTATATGTTCTCTCTGCCAACAAGATGAACAGTGCTTGTGCCCATAGAAATAGACATGGTACGCGCTGAGGGGGGACGTGGGATGTTCCCCAATGCTGGAAGGGGGGCCTGAGTAAAAAAGTTTGGGAACCCCTGGTCTAGAACATTCCCTGATCCTGCTCTAGTCTAGAACACTCTGATCCTGCTCCAGTCTAGAACACTCTGATACTGCTCTAGTCTAGAACACTCTGATCCTGCTCTAGTCTAGAACACTCTCTGATACTGCTCTAGTCTAGAACACTCTGATACTGCTCTAGTCGAGAAGACTCCCTGATACTGCTCTTGTCTAGAACACTATCTCATACTGCTCTAGTCTAGAACACTCTCTGATACTGCTCTAGTCTAGAACATTCCCTGATATTGCTATAGTCTAGAACACTCTGATACTGCTCTCGTCGAGAAGACTGCCTGATACTGCTCTAGTCTAGTACACTATCTGATACTGCTCTAGTCTAGAACACTCTCTGATACTGCTCTAGAATAGAACACTCCCTGATACTGCTCTAGTCTAGAACACTCTGATACTGCTCTATTCTAGAACACTCTCTGATATTGCTCTAGTCTTGAACACTCCCTGATACTGCTCTAGTCTAGAACACTCTCTGATAATGCTCTATTCTAGAACACTCTCTGATAATCCTATAGTCCAGAACACGCTCTCTAACAGTCAATAAATAGTTTGAGGTTGTGTTGAGATTTGATTTTGGGGGGGTATAGGATCCATCATTGGAATGAGCACTTTTATCTTAAGCTTGAGAAAAGCGTAAATACACTATAGCAATTAGGGGTAAATCATATAGTCAATTTGTTTTTTGCTGAACACTGCCCCTGCCTGCAGGCAGGCAAGATACTGAGAAGTCTTGAGCACTAGGCTTCCAGTTATTTGATTTGGGAAAAGCATTTGAAAGAGTTACTAAACTGTCTTTATTGTAAGCTGGAAGCAAGAACCCGCATATTTTGTAAACTGGCCTTTAAGGCTCCCGAGTGGCGCAGCGGTCATAGGCACTGCATCTCAGTGCTAGAGGTGTCACTACAGGTTTGAATCCAGGCTGTATCACAACCGGCCATGATTGGGAGTCCCATAGGGTGGTGCACAATTGGCCCATCGTCATACGGGTTTGGCTGGTGTAGGCCGTCATTGTAAATAAGAATTTGTTCTTAACTGGCGGGCCTGGTTAAATTAAAATAAAAAATACATTTAAGAGGTGTGGTTTGGCAAGTGATTGCATGGCTGCAAATCAGTCTCAGCAAAAGGTAGCTAAACTTTTTGAAAAAAAGGTGCTATCTAGAAACTAAAAGTGTTCTTAGCCTGACCCCATAGGAGAACCCTTTGAAGAACCCTTGTTGGTTCCAGGTGAAATCCTTTTTGGTTCCAGGTAGAACCATTTTGGGTTCCATGTTGAACCCTCTGTGGAAAGGGTTCTACATGGAACCCAAAACTGTTATACTTGGAATCAAAAGGCTTCTTTCTGGAACCAACAAGGGTTCTTCACAAGGTTATCCTATGGGGACAGGCTGAGAACACTTTTAGTTTCTAGATAGCACCTTTTTTTCAAAAAGTTTAGCTACCTTTTGCTGAGACTGATTTGCAGCCATGCAATCACTTGCCAAACCACACCTCTTAAATGTATTTTTTATTTTAATTTAACCAGGCCCGCCAGTTAAGAACAAATAGCAACAGTTTAACTACCTTTTTGACTGTGCTGATAGTAATAGACTGTTTGTGAGTCCTAATCCAGGCCATCTAGTCCCCCAGAGCACTATGTTGAAAAAGATTATTGTTCTTCCTGTTTGGGCTTAGTCAGGCCTAACAGCAGCTGGATGGCAGGACAGCAGGACAGTGTTTCAGAGCCATGTTACTGGGCAGTTAGTAGGTGCTGCTCACACTAGAGATAAGGAGAACCATTTTGACCATGCAAAAAATGCAGTGATGTTGACAAGAATTACTATCATTTCAAGTACATGGCATGGTGTGGCACTTCGCTTTATAGTATTGTTTAACATCTTTGCATCCCAGCTTCATTTCCATCTCCTAAGCAGAGTTCGGGGTCAATTCCGTTTCAGGATATTAATGTCCACCTTTTTTTTTCCTGGAAATTGTTTGAGTTTAGGAGTTGTAATAAAAAAATTGAAGAAATGGAACCTCACCTCAGAATTCCTCCTGTCTGTAGAGGAACAAAAACACTTTGGAGGCAGGTAATGTACAGTATAACCAGACGGTTTATTCAGTAAAACAAGAATGTTCTGCAGAGAGAGAACATTTTCACTTTCCACTAGTCAGGAATGAGACAGAACCACTGGGGGGAATTGGCCACCTATAACCAACAGACCTTAAATGACTGATTGGATCCCAGGAGGGTCTAAGGCCAGTTCCTGCCTACCTGAAAGAGACCATTAGGAAGGGACAAATAGGTAGCCTCGTAATTACCAGACTGATTAAAGCTGCTCTATCAATTCGTGTAGCGAAACAGAATGTACGCTTGCGAGACTTCCGGATAGTTGTACGAGGTATAGGGAAGGAGGGGAGCGAATGCTTTGGCTTTTACACAAGGTAAAGGTAAGAGTGTAGCCTCTCTTTTCAGGCCCTGGACATGTTGGTGCACAAAAAAAGGATGTTCTTTGAGATGGAAGTCTTCACCATCAGTCACATAGCAGGGGCAATTGTCCTAGTATGGAGTGGATGAACACTGTGTAATTTGGCTGACATGAACATGTCCCATAGGGTGAGTTCCAGAATGGCAGGAGGATTCTAAATGACATCACCGTTGCATGTCTGCCTGTATAAAGAGCAGGCCTGCTGAGCAAAAGGAGACAAACTCGACAAGTCTGAGATCAGGCCTCAGATCAGACCTTTTTCTCTCACACAGCTAGGGATGGCGGTGGCACAGTCTGACTGTTTTTCCTGTGGACCATATTGAGGATCATAGTGTGTGCTTTACTTCCTCTGCAGTGTGACACACACTCAACGGACAATTACCCTGCCCACACCTCAATGGACCTTTATATCTATGATTGTCACAATTGTAAACATGTATGTCTTTTTTGTTTGTTGTTTTGCTTCATTCACACCTGCACTGTTGGAGCTCAGAGCTTAGGAATTGTACTGTACACTGTAACTACACCTGCGACCCTGCGCATGTGACTAATTAATCAACCACAAAAACATCTGTAGCACAGAGAAATGGTCTGTAGCACTCAGAGACAAACTGCAGGCAGGCAATGAGAGGGAGATTGAGAGATAAAGAACCAAAGAGAGCCAGAGAGGAAGGAAAGAGAGATTACAAAGATAGCGAGAGAGTGAGAAAGAGAGGGGGGGGGGGGGGGTAGGCAGGCGTTTTGTGCGAGCGTGATATTAGAAGCCTAATGACATTAAAGGACATAAGATTAAACCACACACTATGCAGCGTTTGAAGGGTGGTAATGAGCTTGGCATAATGAAATAGATGCAGAGAAAGCAGAGTGAAAATTGAACCATTCTCCTATTTGTTTAAAATGCTATTTGTGCTGTTACGGTGTTAAATGTGAAAATAAAGTCTCATTGGCTGCACTTGTCACAGGGGACAGTCTTATACTTCAGCCCCTTTTCAGGTGTCCCAACTTTTCTTTCTACAAAAAAGGTCCCTGAGTGAGGGTGACAGTGAAAAGGAGAGAGAAAAAGAGATAGCATGCCTGCCTCCACAGGACCATGACTGTCATGGTCCCTTCCTTCGCTCGCCCTCTCCATCAGCTGCTAACGCGCCAACAAACAGTGGAACAGAATCCTCTCATTATCGCCTGTGTTCCCGAGTGTATTGTCACCAGGAGCTCAGCGGGTCGCTGCTACCCTCAGGGAACAGTCGTGTTTTCAAGCTGCAGCATCACAAGCTCGTGGAGGTGATGATTTCATGGATGTGAGAGATGATGCTGAGAGGATGCCTTGGTGGTGAGAACAGTGTTTTAGATGTAAGAGATGATGCTGAGAGGATGCCTTGGTGGTGAGAACAGTGTTTTAGATGTAAGAGATGATGCTGAGAGGATGCCTTGGTGGTGAGAACAGTCTTTTGGATGTAAGAGATGATGCTGAGAGGATGCCTTGGCAGTGAGAACAGTGTTTATATGTAAGAGATGATGCTGAGAGGATGCCTTGGTGGTGAGAACAGTGTTTTAGATGTAAGAGATGATGCTGAGAGGATGCCTTGGCAGTGAGAACAGTGGTTTAGATGTAAGAGATGATGCTGAGAGGATGCCTTGGCGGTGAGAACAGTGTTTTAGATGTGAGAGATGATGCTGAGAGGAATGCCCCTGGCAGTGAGAACAGTGTTTTAGATGTAAGAGATGATGCTGAGAGGATGCCTTGGCAGTGAGAACAGTGTTTTAGATGTGAGAGATGATGCTGAGAGGATGCCTTGGTGGTGAGAACAGTGTTTTAGATGTAAGAGATGATGCTGAGAGGATGCCTTTGTGGTGAGAACAGTGTTTTAGATGTGAGAGATGATGCTGAGAGGATGCCTTGGCAGTGAGAACAGTGGTTTAGATGTAAGAGATGATGCTGAGAGGATGCCTTGGCAGTGAGAACAGTGGTTTAGATGTAAGAGATGATGCTGAGAGGATGCCTTGGCAGTGAGAACAATGTTTTAGATGTAAGAGATGATGCTGAGAGGATGCCTTGGTGGTGAGAACAGTGTTTTAGATGTGAGAGGTGATGCTGAGAGGATGCCTTGGCAGTGAGAACAGTGTTTTAGATGTAAGAGATGATGCTGAGAGGATGCCTTGGCAGTGAGAACAGTGTTTTAGATGTAAGAGATGATGCTGAGAGGATGCCTTGGTGGTGAGAACAGTGTTTTAGATGTAAGAGATGATGCTGAGAGGATGCCTTGGCAGTGAGAACAGTGTTTTAGATGTAAGAGATGATGCTGAGAGGATGCCTTGGTGGTGAGAACAGTGTTTTAGATGTAAGAGATGATGCTGAGAGGATGCCTTGGCAGTGAGAACAGTGTTTTAGATGTAAGAGATGATGCTGAGAGGATGCCTTGGTGGTGAGAACAGTGTTTTAGATGTAAGAGATGATGCTGAGAGGATGCCTTGGCAGTGAGAACAGTGTTTTAGATGTAAGAGATGATGCTGAGAGGATGCCTTGGCAGTGAGAACAGTGTTTTAGATGTAAGAGATGATGCTGAGAGGATGCCTTGGCAGTGAGAACAGTGTTTTAGATGTGAGAGATGATGCTGAGAGGATGCCTTGGCAGTGAGAACAGTGTTTTAGATGTGAGAAAAGCTGGGATTGTTATTCCTTATTCCTACCTTATACTGTACAACAATGGACGGATACTTTGTATTGCTACTTCTAAGTTACTCATTGTGCACTTATATCTTACATTTGACAGATGCTTCTCAATTTTCTTTACCGTCACAAGCTCAGTTAATAGCTGATTGATGATAATCTCTGACTAGTAGCTATGCCACAGGTGGGATAATTGACATGCTGGTGATGTGGATTCACCTGTAGACAGTAGTAGTGATTTTGAACATTCTCTATCTGGGTCACGTCACGTCCTCCTCCGCACACACAAACATGGCAGCTGCTGCCGAGGATCCGTCTCTGTGCTCTATGTTCTCTTCTCTCTCCCAGGCATGCTTTGAAGACACTCTGCAGATGTATTTATAACCCCATCTACAGGCAGACAGCAGATACCTGGGCGGAGTGAGAATACAGAGAAAGACAGTTATATAACCAGCAACCACAGGAATCACAGGAATCACAGCTCTCTCTCTCTCTCTCTCTCTCTCTCCCATGTAGACTACTACAGTAGCTGAGGCAATGATGGGGTAATGTAAGGTACTTTGGGGTTGGTGCAAATGGAAATGGGAAGTGCTGCATATGATGCACATTGTGTGCTTTATGTATTATTTATTCAACAAATGGAAACATACATAGAAAGATGTAAGATGTACAAACAAGAGCTCCATAACATCCTCTCCTGCGCTCAGGTCCCTCTGAAGCCTCTTTATGAGAACACTGATGTGTACCCATTGGCTCCAATGCAGATAGAGAAAGAATGAGAGTGAGCGAGAGAAAGAGAAAGAGAAAAAGAGATAGGTAATGAAACAGAGAGATAAGAGAAAGGGAGAAAGAGAGTGAGAGAGAAAAAGAGAGAGAGAGCATGTGTGTGAGAGAGAGAAAATTAAAAACAAATCACATTTTGATAAACTCCCGGAACTATTGGGTGAATTACCAGTGTGCCATCACAACAGCAAGATTTGTGACCTGTTGCCACAAGAAAAGGGCAACATGTGAAGAACTGAAACCATTGTAAATACAACCCATATTTACATTTATTTATTTTCCCTTTTGTACTTTAACTATTTGCTCATCATTACAACACTGTATGTAGCCATAATAGGACATTTTAAAATGTCTCTATTCCTTTGGAACTTTTGTGAGTGTAATGTTTACTGTTCATTTTTTATTGTTTATTTCACTTTTGTTTATTATCTATTTTACTTGCTTTGGCAATGTAAAAATATGTTACCCATGCTAATAAAGCCCTTTGAATTGAGAGAGAGGAAGAGCGAGAAAGGGAGAGAGAGAGAGAGCATGTAAAACAAGCGAGATCCATCCCTCTGCCAGGCGGAGCATTACTGTAAATTAAAAGCAGGGCCTGGACTATGAGTGACCACTCCTAGCACCCGTCTCAGACCTGTCAGCCGCAGCCAGCCAGCATATCAAACTCTTAATCCATTAATACTTGCAACCCTGTCCATAGCTATAACTCAGACGACAACAGGAGCGTAATTTAATTTTGGACAGATCGGGTCGACCCAACGCTCCGTCACCCTCTTTCTCTTATCTTTCGTCCCCGGGCCATCTTATCTCTCCAGCCCACAGCAGGTGCCGCTGCCTCGCCGGAGGGGGCGAGAGGAGGGGGAGGGAGGGGAGGAGAGAGAAAGGTGGATCATTGAGGATCTGATCTGCCGATGAGTCTTCAGTGCAGTTAAATGGCGGTGTGAATGCAGTTTAATGATCTCAATCAACAATCTCACTCTACAATCTCCCTAAACAATCTCACATTGGGTGTTTATGTGGAAGGAGGAGTGTGTTTAATGCTGTTATCCACAAAGCAGAGTAGCAGCACAAAGCAGTTTCACCTGACAGGTTTACAAGGCACTATACCTGTCAGAGAGAAAGATTAAAAGCAATGATACAAAGCATTCAATGACAATAGCAGTGGATAGATGTTATTGGAAACCCAATGATGCATGCTGTTTTAATTGAAGGATAGTTTGCAATATTCAGCTGTCTCCCTTGTTACATTAACTATACAGAGAGTCTACATAAAAAATGGGGTCAGGATTATGCAACAGAGTATTCACGAGCATGCAATAGTTGAACATAGTTTAACTATTGCATTACAGAGTGCCAGGTGCCCCAGCTTCTATGAAGGACACAGAGCTATGGTATGCAATCATTCTGCACATTGTGCTGCCATAAGCAAGTAAGCAATATGGTACCCAGTTTGGTTCATTCAACTTGATCACACTGTAATTCACCCCATGTTCACTCTGCCTGCCAAGGGCACATCTCTACTGTATGACATTGAGTTCCCCCCCATCACAGAAAATGCAGCATCATTCCTCCTTTTGGTATTCCCTCCGCACTGCCGCTAGGGCTACTTACTTTTTACAGAGCAATGAATCTATTTTGTGGCAAGGAAATGCAAGGAAATGCCACACAAATCTACAAGTGGCAAAGAAATGCACATTTGACATTTATGTTGGATGCGTTGTTGGCGGACTGAGCTACATTTGAGAGTTATCTCTGGTGGCTGGGGCTGGGGATGTGAGCAGCACTGCGACATCGCTGAGAAAAAGACAGACGGACAGACAGACAGGCAGACAAACAGCCAAGCAGACAGGCATGCAAGCAGACAGGAAGGTAGGTAGGAAAGCAAGCAGGCAGATAGGCAGACAAGCAGACAAGCATGTAGGCAGACAGGCAGATAGGTAAGCAAGCAGACAGGCAGGTAGGCAGACAGGCAGGTAGGCATACAAGCAGACAGGCAGGTAGGCAGGCAAGCAGATAGGCAGGTAGGCAGGAAAGCAGACAGGCAGATAGGCAGGCAGGCAAGCAGACAGGCAGGTTGGTAGGCAGGCAAGCAGACAGGCAGGTAGGCAGGTAGCACGCAATGCTGTCACTGTTAGAGAGAAAACACTATCCTAGAACAGAACACAGACTGATGCGTGTCTGTGTCACACTCCAGTCCCGTGCGTGTGATCTGTGATCTGTGTGCATGTGTCAGATGGTCAGAGAGTGACGGAGAGGGATCTCTCTCACATGCAGATGTTAATTTCTCTCTTCCACTGTGGCCTCCAGCAGATGTTGGATAATCCTCTTGAGCCAGCCTTCTATTAAGCTTTTAAAAGCCTGTATAAACTGTCCATTTTGAAATAACCATTTCACATCAATCTGCACTCCCGCAGCTTTTCAACTCGGCTGCAGCAGCAGCTACCATGGTCCTGCTGTTGCTGCGGCAGAACTTTATGACATCAGAGAGAGAGAGAGAGAGAGCGAGTTTGATCTCTACAAAAATGGAGGCATGATACATTTCGCTGCATACTGTTTTTTGACAGATCATTATCTTGACAAGGTAGAGTCACCAGAATAATCATGCTGTTGCCTCCAAATGTGCCACCAGCATGACAAGTCAATTTGTTACATTTGCAAATGGATCTGCTATGGTAATTAGGCTGGGTAGAGAATGGTAGCTAATCTGCTACGCAGAACCCCTCTCTCCTAAATGCCAAACTTTGACTGGGCCACAAAGGATTTATCCTGACAACTAATGAACTCTGGGAGCCGTGCACACACTCCAGTCCTGGGGTTTAACAGTGTTCTCTGACAGGCCATGTACAATTTTAGATTCCGAGTTTAACACCCTTTGTCTGCATTTTTAAGCCCTTAACCTCCAGCCCTGCACATAGAAATTTGGAAGCCGAGTCATCGGATGTGGAATGTGGTTTTTGACCGTGGGGGATATGCTAGTGCGGACAGAGAGTTATGGAGTCTCACAGTGTTTGGTGCTCTATGCCTTCATGCTCTATGTCTGTGCTGTAAACCATTATGTGTGTATGTGTGTGTTCTATGCCCATCTTTGAGCAGATTCTTTGAAAACCCCCCAGGTGAGACTGGTCCTACTTCCTTGGCCCTGCAGTGCAGAACTCCACCTTGGATGAGGTCAATTAGTGAATATATTATGTTGCTTTAGTGCTATGTTATTATGCATTAGGTATGAATATGCAGTGATTACATAATGCGGTGAAGAAAATAGATGGAAAAAGAGGAGTAATAAAATTGACATTTTCTTATCATTAATTATAAACTGGGTGGTTCGAGCTCTGAATGCTGATTGGCTGACAGACGTGGTATATCAGACCATATACACCAAGTATGACAAAACATTTATTTTACTGCTCTAATTACGTTGGTAACCAGTTTATAATAACAATAAGGCACCTCGGGGGTTTGTGATATATGGCCAATATACCACGACTAAGGGCTGTATCCAGGCTTTCCTCGTTGCGTCTTGCTTAGGAACAGCCCTTAGACATGGTATATCGGCCATATACCACACCCCCTCGGGCCTTATTGCTTAATTATTCAACATGCCCTATCTCTTTGTAGTGTAATGAATGGTCACTAGTAGTTCTATTTCTTTACTTGCACTTCTTGGCATAAGTTCAACCTTGAGGCTTGGATGCATATAATTAGTGTGTAAATAAATAATTCACAGCCACACACACAGCCAAAGCAATCAATTAGTCACCATTTGTATTGGCATTGTTGTCTCCATAACTAATGCCGCCAGGTTGACTGGGGAATTTCTGATGCTTCTGATTTACATGGTATGTCAATGGTGAGATCGATACGGGGACTGTGTCTGTCTGCTCTCTGTTAAAACAGACCATCATTTGGCGCTGATGGATGAAAGGGATTCTGTGTCTCATGTTACAGGATGGGGAGAGAGAGAGTGCGTGTGGCAGAGTTAGGGCAGTTGTTAGTTAGACAGACAGTGCAGCAGAACAAGAAGAACAAGAACAAGAGTGAATTTAGAGATGTCAGTTGCAGGGGAGGGACTGAAAAGGAGAGTGCATCTCCAAAGCTACTCACACCTTATCCCCTCCTCAGTCGAGCAGCAGAGCGGCAGTCAGGCTTAACCTCTGCCCTCTGGGCAGGTAGGCCCACAGAGAGAAAAGACTGAGAAATTCTAATTGGGTGAAACTTACTGGGATACAGAAAAGTTTGATTGGAGCAGACTCCAAAGCAGACATTGTGGCACTGAGCTGACTGTTACATTGCTTGTTCACTCTTTGGTCCTTTAAAACTTCTTCGGGATCGGTGTCCCTGATGGTTAAGCTAACATAGGCTAATGCAATTAGCATGAGGTTGTAAGTAACAAGAACATTTCCCAGGACATAGACACATCTGATATTGACAGGAAGCTTAAATTCTTGTTAGTCTAACTGCACTGTCCAATTGACAGTAGCTATTACAGTGAAAGAAAACCATGCTTTTGTTTGAGGAGAGTACACAATTTTGAACATGAAAAGTTATTAATCAACAAATTAGGCACATTTGGGCAGTCTTGATACACCATTTTGAACAGAAATGCAATGGTGCATTGGATCAGTATAAAACTTTGCACATACCCTGCTGCCATCTAGTGGCCAAAATCTAAATTGAACCTGGGCTGGAATAATACATTATGGCCTTTCTCTTGCATTTCAAAGATGATGGTACAAAAAAAAAAAAAAAGAACGGTTGTTTTTTTCTTTGTATTATCTTTTACCAGATCTATTGTGTTATATTCTCCTACATTACTTTCACATTTCCACAGACTTCAAAGTGTTTCCTTTCAAATGGTACCAATAAAATAAATATACTTGCTTCAGGGCCTGAGCTACAGGCAGTTAGATTTGGTGTATCGGCTTTCTTCCTGGGATGAAGGAGAGGACCAAAACGCAGCGCGGCTAGTGTTCAACATGATTGATTGATGATGATTTAATAAAGAATATGTGAACACTACAAACAACAAAACAAGAAATGTGAAAACCGAAACAGTCCTATCTGGTGCAGAACACAAAGACAGAAGACAACCACCCACAATCCCCAAAACAAAACAAGCCACCTATATATGATTCTCAATCAGGGACAACGATTGACAGCTGGATCTGATTGAGAACCATATTAGGCTGAACACAGAAACAGACAAACTAGACACACAACATAGAATTCCCACCCAGCTCACGTCCTGACCAACACTAAAACAAGCACAACACATAAGAACTCTGGTCAGGACGTTACATTTGGGTATGTAATTTTAGTCAAAAATTGAAAAAAAGGGGCGGATCCTTAATTAAGAACCAAAAAGGGTTATTCAAAGGATTCTCCTATGGCGACAGCCAAAAAACGCCTTTTAGGTTCTGAATAGCACCTTTTTTTCTAAGATTGTGTGAAGGGGACTGGGCCTGTTATAGCAGCTATAGGAACAAGGGAAATCATTGTGTATAGAGGGGACTGGGCCTGTTATAGCAGCTATAGGAACAAGGGAAATCATTGTGTATAGAGGGGACTGGGCCTGTTATAGCAGCTATAGGAACAAGGGAAATCATTGTGTGTAGAGGGGACTGGGCCTGTTATAGCAGCTATAGGAACAAGGGAAATCATTGTGTGTGGAGGGGACTGGGCCTGTTATAGCAGCTATAGAAGCAAGGGAAATCATTGTGTGTAGAGGGGACTGGGCCTGTTATAGCAGCTATAGGAACAAGGGAAATCATTGTGTGTAGAGGGGACTGGGCCTGTTATAGCAGATATAGGAACAAGGGGAATCATTGTGTGTGGAGGGGACTGGGCCTGTTATAGCAGCTATAGGAACAAGGGAAATCATTGTGTGTGGAGGGGACTGGGCCTGTTATAGCAGCTATAGGAACAAGGGAAATCATTGTGTGTAGAGGGGACTGGGCCTGTTATAGCAGCTATAGGAACAAGGGGAATCATTGTGTGTGGAGGGGACTGGGCCTGTTATAGCAGCTATAGGAACAAGGGAAATCATTGTGTGTGAAGGGGACTGGGCCTGTTATAGCAGCTATAGGAACAAGGGAAATCATTGTGTGTGTGAAGGGGACTGGGCCTGTTATAGCAGCTATAGGAACAAGGGAAATCATTGTGTGTGTGGAGGGGACTGGGCCTGTTATAGCAGCTATAGGAACAAGGGAAATCATTGTGTGTAGAGGGGACTGGGCCTGTTATAGCAGCTATAGGAACAAGGGAAATCATTGTGTGTAGAGGGGACTGGGCCTGTTATAGCAGCTATAGGAACAAGGGAAATCATTGTGTGTGGAGGGGACTGGGCCTGTTATAGCAGCTATAGGAACAAGGGAAATCATTGTGTGTGAAGGGGACTGGGCCTGTTATAGCAGCTATAGGAACAAGGGAAATTATTGTGTGGAGGGGACTGGGCCTGTTATAGCAGCTATAGGAACAAGGGAAATCCTTGTGTGTGGAGGGGACTGGGCCTGTTATAGCAGCTATAGGAACAAGGGAAATCATTGTGTGTGTGAAGGGGACTGGGCCTGTTATAGCAGCTATAGGAACAAGGGAAATCATTGTGTGTGGAGGGGACTGTTCCTGTTATAGCAGCTATAGGAACAAGGGAAATCATTGTGTGTGGAGGGGACTGGGCCTGTTATAGCAGCTATAGGAACAAGGGAAATCATTGTGTGTAGAGGGGACTGGGCCTGTTATAGCAGCTATAGGAACAAGGGAAATCATTGTGTGTAGAGGGGACTGGGTCTGTTATAGCAGCTATAGGAACAAGGGAAATCATTGTGTGTAGAGGGGACTGGGCCTGTTAGGAACAAAAGACATTGTTTCGATACCATGTGCTTTAACAACAAGCTTTGACGGCTGCGGTGGGATTTCACACTTGTATAATCTGCACACTTCAGAATCCATGATACAGTGCATTCGAAAAGTATGCAGACCCCTTGACTTTTTCCAAATTCTGTTACATTACAGCCTTATTATAAAATTGTTTTTCCCCCTCATCAATATACAGACAATAACCCATAATGACATTGCAAAAACAGGTTTTTAGACATTTCTGCAAATGTATTAACATTCTAAAACTGAAACTGTACGTGTCTAAAAACAGATTGTAAAAGCTTCAATCAGTATGCAGTCATAGTGATGTCAGAACAGGTTCAAAGGTGAGGGTTCATTGGGATGGTTCTAAGATAAATTGGTAGATGGAATGAAGGAGAGGTAGTAGGGATGAGTATGCAGTTAAAACCCTATGGATTGTGGTCAGGAAATACTTAATGCTCTGTAATGATTTATGAACTCCAAGGCTTTCTTCATCTTTAAGTCTTTATGAAGGAGAAGATGATGGATGGACCAGTCTGACGGTGGGGTTGGTGATGATTTTCTGATGTCATACTATGCATGAAACCAGTGATATTGTTAGGAAGTTTTCTTCAATAGCATCTCAAGTGTTAGAGAAATAACATGCAAACTTTGCACTGATTCAGACTTATAGCAAATCTGACCTCTAGGCATCCCCACCCAGGAAATATGGCCTATTTTTGCTGTGTTAACTTGATGTCCTGTAATGGAAGACATTTACAGTGGTCCCAGGGTAATATCTCAGGGCCACTGCGAGGATACATCACTATTAATTTATAGACGTTGACAGGCCACATCATTACAAGAGCAAGAGTGTCAACATGGTTTAGAGGCTGGAGATGGCTTAGGCTGGACGGAGAAAGAGAGAGGGAGAGGGAGGGAGAGAAAGACAGAGAAAGAATGAGAGACAGAGAATGAGAGAGAGGGGGAGAAGGAGAGAGAAGGAGAGAGAGAATGAGAGAGAGAGAGAGAGAGAGAGAGAGAGAGAGAGAGAGAGAGAGAGAGAGAGAGAGAGAGAGAGAGAAAGAATGAGAGTGATAGAGAGAGAGAGAGAGAGAGAGAGAGAGAGAGAGACACACACACAGAGAGAGAGAGGGAGAGAATGAGGCTTAGAGAGAGAGCGTACAGCAGTTCTGAACTGTGTGTCCAGGGTTTGAAAGAGTATTGGCGGAGGTTAAATCAGCAGCCAGGCTGTGGGAAGTTTGCATGCTTGACCTCGGTGTCGGGTAATCCCCCTGCCTCTGCCATCCCATCGAAGATTATACATTTCAGATACATGGTGCTCATGTTGGGAGACTGTGGCTCAAAGTGCACTGCTCAAAGTGTAGAGGGAAAATCATGCACCAGAAAATATGGCATAGAGGAAAATATACACACACCCATACACATACATGGACATGCATGCGTTCATACACATGCATGCATACACTCACACGCATGCACACATGTATAATATTTTTTTTTAAATATGTTTTGGAAAACATGGAAAAAGTACAAAAAGTTCATAGCAGATTACATTCTAAGCCAAAGGCTAAAAATGGGGTTTAAATGCAGATTTTTAAACTTCTTGACGCACGGATCCCTTTAGCGGGATCATTTTCATCAACAACCGCTGAATTGCAGAGCGCCAAATTCAAAAGAAATTGCTACAAATATTTATATTCATGAAATCACAAGTGCAATATAGCAAAACACAGCTTAGCTTGTTGTTAATCCACCTGTCGTGTCAGATTTTGAAAATATGCTTTACAGCGAAAGCAATCCAAGCGTTTGTGTGAGTTTATCGATCACTAGACAAAACATTACAAACAACTAGCAGCAATGTAGATTGGTCATGAAAGTCAGAAAAGCAATAAAATTAATCGCTTACCTTTGATGATCTTCGGATGGTTGCACTCACGAGACTCCCAGTTACACAATAAAAGTTCCTTTTGTTCGATAAAGATTATTTTATATCAAAAAACCTTTGTTTGGCGCGTTATGTTCAGTATTCCACAGCCTTAGGCAGGTCATCAAGGGTTGACGAAAATTCCAAATTGAATCCGTAAAGGTCGTAGAAACATGTCAAACGTTTTTAATAATCAATCTTCAGGTTGTTTTTAACATAAATAATCGATAATATTTCAACCGGACTGTAAACTATTCAATACAAGAGAGAAAGAAAATGTCTCGCTAACAGTGTTGCGCGCATGAACTAATGGAAGGACATTCAGCTATCCACTGACGCGATTTGATAAATCTTGCTAATTTCTCAGAATAAAAGCTTGAAACTATGTCTAAATACTGTTCACGCCCTGAGGAAGCCGTGGGAAAAGGAATCTGGTTGATATCCCTTTAAATAGACGAAAGGCAGGCAATGGAACAGTGATTTTTCAAAATAAGAGGCACTTCCGGGTTGGATTTCCTCAGGTTTTCGTCTGCAAAATCAGTTCTGTTATACTCACAGACAATATTTTGACAGTTTTGGAAACATTAGAGTGTTTTCTATCCAACTCTGTCAATTATATGCATATTCTAGCATCTGGACCTGAGAAATAGGCAGCTTACATTGGGAACATTATTTTTCAAAACATAAAAATTCTGCCCCCTAGCTTCAAGAGGTTTTAAACTGTGGTGGATTACTGTATTTTAAGGTGGTATTACAATGGAAATAAAAAGCATCAACTGCACTGATATGATGGCAGGTAGCCTAGCAGTTAAGAGCGTTGTGCCAGTAACCGAAAGGTTGCTAATTCAAATCCCCAAGCAGACTAGGTGTAAAATCTGTTCATGTGCTCTTGAGCAAGGCACTTAACCCTAGTTGCTTTGCATAAGAGTCTCTGCTAAATCAGTGGTTCCCAAGCAGGGGTAATAGAATCCGTGTGGGTACTTGGCCTATCCACAGGGGTACTTGAGAAGACTCATGAGACCATAGGGTTATTGGTAAAATGCACATGGGGGGGGTGCTTCAGGGCTACCTGGGCAGAGTAACATTCAGCTGGTGGTACAGTAAATGAAAATGGTTGGGAACTACCGTCCTAAATGACTAATGTGTTCATCAAAGCAGTGAGTTTGGGGCATGTTTTTTGTCTTATTCCATGTGAAAGAGAGCTCTGCTTTATATTCAGGGAGCATTAGGTTCAGGTATGGATTGCCTGTATAAGTTCAACAACGCAGCTAAATGCTGTAATCCTCTGTGCAACCTCAAACTACATGAACATTAAATGTTTGCTTATCCAATGTGACAGGTAATGCGTCTTTAGGGAATTGTTCCAAGTTTCAAAGGATTACTGTGCTGTGTGAGAGCAATTTGGCTGCTATTTGACTTTGTCTCCTTGTTTTTAAGATTAGAGTATAATGCCGTTGGAGCCCCCGATACAGAAACACAACTGACTTAGCTATTGTGACCAGCCCGTAGCTAATGCTACATGTTCATCATCAGAAATGTATTTACAAATAAATCACTATTCTTCACAGTGTAGTCAATGTGCAGTCGTGGGAGCACACTTTTGGCCTTACCCTCAATTTTCTAGTAGAAGGTTTGTTTTGGCTCATATCAAGAGGAAGTTAGAGGAGGTGTCAGACTCTGAAGAGGAAGTGCACATTTTCTCTGTCCCTGCTGAGGGTGCTGACTTGGCCCACAGGACACTTATTTACTTAGTGTATTTCCTGAATAGATAATCCACTGCCAGGGGGAAAGGGTACAGCATGTTACTGTTAGAATACATCAACATTGACAGGACTAGCCCTGGATGGCTACAAACAAGACGGAGCCCCATCCAGCTGCTCAGGGCCAATGCAGGCCTAACTTGACTTGAGATGTTCTTTGTGCTCAACTAGAGTGTTCCAGTGCATGATTTACACAAAACGTTATCAGCTGTTTCAAATGTACTGTCTCTCAGTCCAAGCTGCTTTAGAATGCATGTAGCACCCGACCTTACCCCGGCCCAACTGTAGCTCATGGGTATGGATGAGCTCCACTTAACCTCCATGGCTCATTCATTCAGCACCTCCTAATATCTGAGATCAAGCTGAAGGAAAGATGCACCACTTCGGCTGCACATGAATAGTGATTCTGCAGCTGTCTGATCACATCAGTGTTGTGCACAGGTTTGACTGATCAACAGTGAGGCAGGCTTTGCATGAAAATGAAGAAGGAACCAGACTGGTACTGAGCAGGATTTGTGATGCACCCATTCTGTTCTATGGTTCTGTTCTACCTAATACCGTTCAAGTAGATTCCTTCTGTAGCTAATTTAACTAACAGGATTGCAATTGTGAATGGCTGATCTTTTGGCTGGTCTTTTAGTTAGTATCTCTCCACAGAGACCACCAGTGTAACTTTATGAGAGAGACAGAAGATGTATTGCTGTTTTCACAGCCCTATCCCCCAGACTCCTCTCTTCTCTCTCCATCCAATCAATAAAGGGCTGTGTCTCTTCTGCTGCTTGGCACTCTCCCCTCAAATGTGTTGGCGCATCTACTCAGGTACTGTTGTGTTTCAGTGTTTTAAAACACCACAGGGATTAAGGTCTTGTGTTTGTGTGTTTTTCTGCTTGTCTCTATACTGATGTGATTATCTACACCGGATACATTACACAGATTACAACAAATGGACAATGCCATGACGCCGTGTCACAATCGTAAGCATTTTCAACCTCTCCCTGAACCAGTCTGTAATACCTACACGTTTCAAGCAGACCATCATAGTCCCTGTGCCCAAGAACGCCAAGGTAACCTGTCTAAACGACTATCGCCCCGTAGCACTCACATCTTTAGCCATGAAATGCTTTCAAAGGCTGGTCATGGCTCACATCAACACCATTATCCCAGACAAAGGAGCTGATAGTGGACTACAAGAAACTGAGGGCCAAGCACGCCCCCATCCACATCGACGGGACTGTAGTGGAGCGGGTCAAGAGCTTCAAGTTCCTCTGTATCCACATCACTAAGGAATTAACATCAAATCAAATCAAATCAAATTTTATTTGTCACATACACATGGTTAGCAGATGTTAATGCGAGTGTAGCGAAATGCTTGTGCTTCTAGTTCCGACAATGCAGTAATAACCAACAAGTAATCTAACCGAACAATTCCACAACTACTACCTTATACACACAAGTGTAAAGGGATAAAGAATATGTACATAAAGATATATGAATGAGTGATGGTACAGAACGGCATAGGTAAGATGCAGTAGATGGTATAGTGTACAGTCTATACATATGAGATGAGTAATGTAGGGTATGTAAACATAAAGTGGCATAGTTTAAAGTGGCTAGTGATACATGTATTACATAAAGATGGCAAGATGCAGTGGATGATATACAGTACAGTATATACATATACATATGAGATGAGTAATGTAGGGTATGTAAACATTATATTAAGTGGCATTGTTTAAAGTGGCTAGTGATACATTTTTACATAATTTCCATCAATTCCCATCATTAAAGTGGCTGGAGTTGAGTCAGTATGTTGGCAGCGGCCACTAAATGTTAGTGCACCAAACACACCAACACAGTTGTGAAGAAGGGATGACAATGCCTCTTCCCCCTCAGGAGGCTGAAAAGATTTGTCATGGGCCCTCAGATCCTCAAAAAGTTCTACAGCTGTACCATTAAGAGCATCTTGACTGGCAGCATCACTGCTTGGTATGGCACTGCTTGGCATCCAACCGCAAGGCACTACAGAGGGTAGTGCATACGGCCCATTACGTAATTGGGGCCGAGATGCATGCCATCCAGGACCTCTATACCAGGTGGTGTCAAGAGGAAGGTCCTAAAAACTGTCAAAGACTCCAGCCACCCAAGTCACAGACTGTTCTCTTTGCTACCGCAAGGCAAGCGGTACCGATTGGCCAAGTCTGGAACCAACAGGACCCTGAAGAGCTTCTACTCCCAAGCCATAAGATAGCTACGTAGTTAGTTAAATAGTTAACCAAGTAGCTAACTGGACTATCTGCATTGACCCTCTTTGCACTAACTCTTTTGACTCATCACATACGCTGCTGCTACTGTTAATTATTTATCTGGTTGCCTAATCACTTTACCCCTACCTATAAAGTAAAATCAGAATGTATTCACACCCCTTGACTTTTTCAACATTTTGTTATGTTATAGCCTGAATTTAAAATGGTTTAAATTCAGATTTTGTGTCACTGGCCTATACACTATACCCCATAATGTCAAAGTGAAATTATACTTTTCTAAATGTTCTACAGTATTCAACCCCTTTATTATGCAAGCCTAAATATGTTCAGGAGTATGAATGTGCTTAACAAATCACGTAAGTTGCATGGACTCACTCTGTGTGCAATAATAGTGCTTAACATAATTTTATTATGACCAGCTCCTGTCTGTGCCCCACACATACAATTATCTGTTAGGTCACTCAGTCAATCAGTGAATTTCAAACACTGATTCAACCACAAAGACCAGGGAGGTTTTCAATGCCTCGCAAAGAAGGGCACCTATTGGTAGATGGGTAAAAATGTGATGGGGGGGCCTCCCGGGTGGCGCAGTGGTCTAGGGCACTGCATCGCAGTGCTAACTGCGCCACCAGAGTCTCTGGGTTCGCGCCCAGGCTCTGTCGCAGCCGGCTGCGACCGGGAGGTCCGTGGGGCGACGCACAATTGGCATAGCGTCGTCCGGGGTAGGGAGGGTTTGGCCGGTAGGGATATCCTTGTCTCATCGCGCTCCAGCGACTCCTGTGGCGGGCCGGGCGCAGTGCGCGCCAGCCAAGGGGGCCAGGTACACGGTGTTTCCTCCGACACATTGGTGCGGCTGGCTTCCGGGTTGGAGGCGCGCTGTGTTAAGAAGCAGTACGGCTGGTTGGGTTGTGCTTCGGAGGACGCATGGCTTTCGACCTTCGTCTCTCCCGAGCCCGTACGGGAGTTGTAGCGATGAGACAAGGTAGTAATTACTAGCGATTGGATACCACGAAAATTGGGAGAAAATGGGATAAAAATTTAAAAAAATAAAATAAAAAAAATAAAAAAAAATGTGATGGGAAAAACTAAGGATGGATCAACAACATTGTAGTTACACCACAATACTAACTTAATTGACAGAGTGAAAAGAAGAAGGCCTGTCCAGAATAAACATATGAATACATCCTGTTTGCAACAAGTGTCACAATGATGACGCTGGAGAGACGAAGCAGGTACGGGGAGTAACATTTAATAAATAACGGACATGGAACGAGACATAAACAGCGTTAGCAAACAGAAAACAATCAATGCAGAAGCGGGGAACAGAGCTGGGGAACTGACACATATAGGGGAGAAAATGAACAGGTGATAAGAGAGTCCAGGTGAGTCCAATAACGCTGATGCGCGTGACGAGGAAAGGCAGGTGTACGTGATGGATGGCAGGAGTGAGTGATGCAAGGCATTCTGGCGCCCTCAAGCGCCAGGGGGGGGGGAGAGCGGGAGCAGACGTGACAGTACCCCCCCTCTAGGGGCGCCACCCGGCATCCCACCTGGGCGAACCGGCCGAGACATGGGCGCTGGGCAAGCCGGTTGAGGCGTGGAAGCCCGACGAACCGGCAGGAGCGTGAGAGCCTGGCGAGCCGGCTGAGGCATGGGAGCCTGACGATCCGGCTGAGTCAAGACGCCTGTCGATCCCGCTGAGGAAACCCGATGATCCGGTGAAGTGTGACGTGGGATGGGAAGCCACCGAGCCAACCGAGGCAATGAAACCTCTCGAGCGAGCCAGGGCATGAAAGCTCGACGGGCTGGCTTAGGCACCCCCGGTTCTATCGGCGGCAGAATCCACCCCCGACGTCACCGACAAAACAAAAAACAAACAAACAAAAAACTCCGGGACCGGCTGGGCAGACAAGAACTGACGATCCAGCTGAGGCCCGACGTGGGATGGGCGCCATCCGAGCCAACCGGGGCAAGGAAACCTCTCGAGCCTGCTAGGGCGTGGAAGCCCGACGAGCAAGCTAGGCACCCCCGGTTCCATCGGTGGTGACCCAGAGCCGATGCCACTAAACCAACCAGAACGCCAGTACTCCCCGATGCTTCGTGTGATGGCTTCTGCATTCTGTCACAATGATGACGCTGGAGAGACGAAGCAGGTACGGGGAGTAACATTTAATAAATAACGGACATGGAACGAGACATAAACAGCGTTAGCAAACAGAAAACAATCAATGCAGAAGCGGGGAACAGAGCTGGGGAACTGACACATATAGGGGAGAAAATGAACAGGTGATAAGAGAGTCCAGGTGAGTCCAATAACGCTGATGCGCGTGACGAGGAAAGGCAGGTGTACGTGATGGATGGCAGGAGTGAGTGATGCAAGGCATTCTGGCGCCCTCAAGCGCCAGGGGGGGGGGAGAGCGGGAGCAGACGTGACAACAAGGCTCTAAAGTAACACAGTAAAAGATGTGGCAAAGCAATTAACGTTTTGTCCTGAGTACAAAGTGTTATGTTTGTGGCAAATCCAATACAACACATTACTGAGTACCACTCTCCATATTTTCAAGCATAGTGATGGCTGCATCATGTTATGTGTATGCTTGTGTAACAGTATAACTTGAGTCCGCCCCCTCGCCCATACCAGGGACCCTCTGCACACATCAACAACAGTCACCCACGAAGCGTCGTTACCCATCGCTCCACAAAGGTCGTGGCCCTTGCAGAGCAAGGGGAAACCCTACTTCAATTCTCAGAGCAAGTGACGTAACCGATTGAAACGCTATTAGCGCGTACCCGCTAACTAGCTAGCCATTTCACATCCGTTACACTTGTAATCATTAAGGACTGGGGAGTTTTTCATGATAAAAAATAAACAGAATGGAGCTAAGCACAGGCAAATTCCTAGAGGTAAATCTGGTTCAGTCGGCTTTCCACCAGACACTGGGAGATGAATTCACCTTTCAGCAGGAAAATAACCTAAAACACAAGGCCAAATCTAACTGGAGTTGCTTACCAAGAAGACAGTGAATGTTCCTGCATGGCAGGTTTAAAGTTTTGACTGAAATCTGCTATTGAAATTGGTTGTCTAGCAATGATCAACAACCAATTTGACAGAACTTGAAGAATTTTGAAAAGAATAATGGGCAAGTGTTGCACAATCCAGGTGTGGAAAGCTCTTAAAGACTCACAGCTGTAATCAATGCCAAAGGCGCTTCTACAAAGTATTGACTCAGGGGTGTGAATACTTGTGAAAATTTGATATTTAGCATGTGACAAATACATTTCGATTTTTTATTTGAGCTGGGCGTTGATGTTTTTCATTATATTCATGTTAGCTGACAGTGAAAGTATTGGATTTGCTGTTTGTTATTTCAGTCAGTTTGTGCATAGTTAATGCTTTAAACATCATTGGGAGATAGGACTGGATAGTGTCAGCGAGCTAGCTGAGGAACCACAACCACACTGCAGGGACCTTTAGAGGCAAAGGAAGGGAGAGTGGTCTTAAGACTATGAAGCCTCATCCTTAATGGGTGCATTAATCAAAATGTGCTGTGGCACCAAGGACTCAGAGGACACGTTGTATGAGGGTACCTTTATCATGAGCTCACACACTGTAGTCTTAATTAAATAGAATGTATAGTCACACACACCTCTCACTAAACAGCCTCCTTCTCTAGTATTTTCTCCCTCTCTCCATGTTTTACTGTGGAGGTAGAGAGTGATCTTTGAGCAACTTTCAGGACCAATTAGGGTTAATTGCCTTGCGCAAGGTCACATCAACATATTTTTTACCTAGTCGGCTCGGGGATTCAAACCAGCAACCTTTGTGTTACTGGCCCAATGCTCGTAATCACTAGACTACCTGCCACCCTGTTATGCAGTGCAGCAGAGCTGAGTGGGATAATCAGTTCACAACTAAAGAGTGTGGATGTCCTTCCCTGGCGAGATCAATATTGTAGGTAAAGGATGAACAGGGAGACTGTATGTAAATCTGACAGAGGTCAAATCGATCTACCTCGCACCCCCCCTACATGCACACACACACATGCGCACACCATACACACACACGCACACACACACACAGAGAGAGATGGAACAGGAAGGGAGACTCTTTCTAACAACACGTTCTCTCTTTCTCGATTTCTGAACTCAATAAAAATCTATGTCATTTACGATAATTGTATGATTAATAACTACAGCAACAATATGTTTAGAGAGCAATTTGAATGCCAAACAGAGCATGCACATAACTTATCCTTAAAAAGCTTTATCCTTATCCTTAAAAAGCTTTGAGATCTTATGAGAAGCACTAGCTACATACTGTAAATGCAATTCATGGCCCATTTCTATAAAGCACCAAGACAGGGACTAATTCATTACATGCACTTGGATAGGTCAATATAAACTCATGAAGCAGAATAAACTGCTGTGCACATTCCGAGGCCATGCCTGCTGATTAAACGATCCGGGCTGTGGCTAATGATATAAGCCGCTCTATCTGCTCCCCAATGGGCATCTCTCATACTGGGTCATCCCACCAAAGGTAAATTAAGAAACTTTCATGGCTAATGTATTTTTACATACAGGACTATAGTACAGTATGCATGCCTGCCATGAATGTGATCAGAATGACGGTCAGGTGTACATACTGCATAATAAGCTGAAAATGTTATCTAGCTAACACGGTGCTATCCAGATCCATAAAGTATAGGGGTTCTATAAATATAGGATACAGAAGGAAACTAATCCTGCAGCAACAGGACATTTGAATTACTTTGTGGATTATAGTTAATGGACATTTTTGAAAAATCAAGTCTGAAATTTCGAAGTGGAAATTACAAATTTCAGAAGCCTTTTTACACCTCAAATACACTATACATTTTTTTCTGCATTGCAGGAAAGTTCTCCTGCAACAGGGTGATCAAATTAATATCCTACATCTGTACCTTGCAAGATCATAGTGTAAATGCTTATTAGACACCAATATGTCAATACGGGCAGTCCCATGACATGCCATGCTTTGTGAGAGATTACATTCCAAGACTTCGATCTTACATAACCTATTCACCATATTCTGTGTTATACTGACTTTTACAAACACGTCTACATTATGCTGAATCATTGAATGCACAGTTTTGTTACGTAACACAGAACACAGCAGTAGCTCCATGTAAATCACATAGAAGAAAAAATATAGTGCAACTTGTTACCAAAAAGCCAGAGCTATATAGGCCATAAACTGCTAATTCACTGCACTCCCTGTGCTCAGAGTAGGGTGAAGCCCCCCCCCCCCCCCCCCCCCCCCTCCCATCTTAGATTTGTGCCTTAGGGCAACTTCTAGCCAGAGCCCCTGTACTGTTGGCTGATGTGGTTGGTTTGGCTTTAATGTAATGCAGCACACACACTGCATGTCCTGTGTTAGTTTCGGTGTGCAGCGATATGCCAGGTTGACTCTGCTGTGCTGTGCTGTGTGATCTAGTGATGGCAGGTGTGGTCGATTGTTGTGTGCTGCCTGGCGCTGATGCACTGCAGTTGATCTTTAGTATTGGGGTCTCCTCTGGGACTGGAGTGGAGCCAGTGCCCATATCTAACACCGCTCCCTTCATATCTCTCTCTCTCTCTCTCTCTCTCTCTCTCTCTCTCTCTCTCTCTCTCTCTCTCTCTCTCTCTCTCTCTCTCTCTCTCTCTCTCTCTCTCTCCATCCATCCCTCCCTCCCTCCCTCCCTTCATGCTATTAGTAGGCCCTGCGCACAGACTCTGTGTCAGGCAGCTGACAGGGGCAGCTGACAGGGGCCACAATCAGAACCCCGTGCCAGGCGGGAGAGGGGACAGGGCAGGCAATCCAAAAAGTATCGATTGGACGACTGGGCTTGTGTGTATGTGTGTGTGAACTGCTTAAAAACCCCTCTATATTCCTGAACAGTGAAATAACACCTAATATCTAAATCACACTGATGTTTGACTTTCTATGAGGTTCTCTGTGTGATATGATAAATATTCACCAAGATGATGAATACACACAATTTCGAATCTCTGGTTCCATTTGTCATTCCCAGCATGAACCCTTCCCACACAAAGCCTGTACAGATCCATCTAAAGAGAGCATTTCCTGGCTCTAGCGACTACCCCATGTGTGCTAACATAATTCAATCCTGAACAATGAATCATTTCTCCAAGCTAACATCATTTATTAACAAACAGCACATTCATATTAATCGAAATCCAATCATTTCAGTCCTCCTGTTAAAACAACCTGGGTCTGTCATTAAAAACTACACATTGAGAAAGTCATTTTTCAGTGTTACCAATGTCTGTGTTTTGCAAACATTCATATTAATTAAATATTTTCCCCATTTGAATCAACATCTCTCTTTTAAGGATTGTGTGTGTGTGTGTGTGTGTGTGTGTGTGTGTGTGTGTGTGTGTGTGTGTGTGTGTGTGTGTGTGTGTGTGTGTGTGTGTGTGTGTGTGTGTGTGTGTGTGTGTGTGTGTGTGTGTGTGTGTGTGTGTGTGTGTGTGTGTGTGTGTGTGTGTGTGTGTGTGTGTGTGTGTTTCTCTGTTAAGCCTTGGGGTGCTGTCTGTGTGTTTCTCTGTTAAGCCTTGGGGTGCTGTCTGTGTGTTTCTCTGTTAAGCCTTGGGGTGCTGTCTGTGTGTTTCTCTGTTATTAACCCTTAGGGTGCTGTCTGTGTGTTGCAGGCGATGGGAACCCCAAGGAGAGCAGTCCCTTCATCAACAGCAGCAGTGCCAGTGATGTGGAGAAGAGCCAGCAGTACGATGGCAAGAACATGGCCCTGTTTGAGGTCTGTAACATGGGGCTCCTTCACTTGCTTACCTATAATTACACTATAATTAACTTAGTAATGATCTAGTAATTATCAAATTGCTTTGTTCCATTGGTTTCGATGAAACAAGCACCTACAGTATATACGAAGCCTTGCTTACTTACTTACCATCTGACAGCAGGTGGGTTGAATTCTTTGAAATAAGAACTGGCTTAATCATATAGTTTCTCAGTTGTCAATATCAGCTGTAAAATTCAATATTACCTGCATGTTTCCTACTGTGTTTTGTCCTTTGGTATAGTGATATGGTGTGTCTGTCCACCTTTCTCTCTGTCCTGCAGGAGGAGATGGACAACAGTCCTATGGTGTCGTCCATACTTAGTAGTCTGGCCAACTATTCCAACCTGCCTCAGGGCAGCAAAGAGCACGAGGAGGCCGAGAACGAGGAAGGGGCGGCACCATCCAAAAAAAAACCTGCTGTCAAGGTACTCCATCTAATCTAACTAAAGTCTTGTCCTAAACATAAACATTAGCTGAAGTTTGACTTGATCTGAGGTGGCAGAGTGTATCCCTCCCAGGTCTCCATCCTCCACCTGGACGAAAAGAGGGCCTGGACAGGATGTTATTGATGATGCTGTCTGCCATGTTTAGGCCTGGACAGGACGTTATTAATGACGCTGTCTGCCATGTTTAGGCCTGGACAGGACATTATTAATGACGCTGTCTGCCATGTTTAGGCCTGGACAGGACGTTATTAATGACGCTGTCTGCCATGTTTAGGCCTGGACAGGACGTTATTAATGACGCTGTCTGCCATGTTTAGGCCTGGACAGGACGTTATTAATGACGCTGTCTGCCATGTTTAGGCCTGGACAGGATGTTATTGATGATGCTGTCTGCCATGTTTAGGCCTGGACAGGACGTAATTGATGACGCTGTCGGCCATGTTTCGGCCTGGACAGGACGTTATTAATGACGCTGTCTGCCCTGTTTAGGCCTGGATAGGACATTATTAATGATGCTGTCTGCCATGTTTAGGCCTGGACAGGACGTTATTGACGACGCTGTCGGCCATGTTTAGGCCTGGACAGGACGTTATTGACGACGCTGTCGGCCATGTTTAGGCCTGGACAGGACGTTATTGATGACGCTGTCGGCCATGTTTAGGCCTGGACAGGACGTTATTGATGACGCTGTCGGCCATGTTTAGGCCTGGACAGGACGTTATTGATGACGCTGTCGGCCATGTTTAGGCCTGGACAGGACATTATTGATGACGCTGTCGGCCATGTTTAGGCCTGGACAAGACGTTATTGATGACGCTGTCGGCCATGTTTAGGCCTGGACAGGACATTATTGATGATGCTGTCGGCCATGTTTAGGCCTGGACAGGACGTTATTGACGACGCTGTCGGCCATGTTTAGGCCTGGACAGGACATTATTGATGACGCTGTCGGCCATGTTTAGGCCTGGACAGGATGTTATTGATGACGCAGTCTGCCATGTTTAGGCCTGGACAGGACGTTATTAATGATGCTGTCTGCCATGTTTAGGCCTGGACAGGACGTTATTGATGACGCTGTCTGCCATGTTTAGGCCTGGACAGGACGTTATTGATGACGCTGTCGGCCATGTTTAGGCCTGGACAGGACGTTATTGATGACGCTGTTGGCCATGTTTAGGCCTGGACAGGACATTATTAATGACGCTGTCTGCCATGTTTAGGCTTGAACAGGACGTTATTAATGACGCTGTCTGCCATGTTTAGGCTTGAACAGGACGTTATTAATGATGCTGTCTGCCATGTTTAGGCCTGGACAGGACATTATTAATGACGCTGTCTGCCATGTTTAGGCCTGGACAGGACATTATTGATGACGCTGTCGGCCATGTTTAGGCCTGAACAGGACATTATTGATAACGCTGTCGGCCATGTTTAGGCCTAGACAGGACATTATTGATGACGCTGTCGGCCATGTTTAGGCCTGGACAGGACATTATTGATGGCTGTGCACGCTGTCCTTTTCCTTCCCCGCCGATTCACAGCCGTTTGGTTGCCATTTATCGGGCCTGAGCAGGGCTGGTTGACGTTTATTACCATGAATCTTGTCCTGGAGGCAGAACTGAGCCATTTCCCCTTAGAAAGGCCAGCTGCAAATTCAAAATTGGCTATATTGTAAGAATTCCTAATTAGTTCTTTGGTCTTAAAAACTTCTTGTCAATAGGGGGGCGCTGTTTTCACTTTGGAAAAAATCGTGCCCAATTTAAACGGCCTCGTACTCTGTTCTAGATCATACAATATGCATATTATTATTACTATTGGATAGAAAACACTCTGAAGTTTCTAAAACTGTTTGAATTATATCTGTGAGTAAAACAGAACTCATTTGGCAGCAAACTTCCATACAGGAAGTGAAAAATCTGAAAACGAGGCTCTGTTTCAGGGCCTGCCTATACAACTGGCTTTTATTTATCGATATGTATGCACTTCATACGCCTTCCACTAGATGTCAACAGGCAGTGGAAGGAGGAATGGGGTGTCTAGCTTGATCTGAGGCCGAATAAGAGCTTTTGGAGTGACAGGTCCGGTATTTTCTTTGTCTTCGACGGCGCGCGGGGGAGCTCGACATTGTCTTCTGAAAAGCGTTCGGTATACACGGCGAATATCTCCGGCTCTGATTTTATTTGATACATATGATAAAAACATCATAAAGTAGGTTTTTTCAACCGAGTTTTATCAGTTTATTCAACGTTTATTGGGACTTTTGGAGTTTTCCGTTGTTTGCGCCAAGAGAGGATGGGAATGTTAGCAACCTTGGCTAGCATTGTGGCGCGAATTCGACAGAAGAAATGGACATTCTAAAACCAAACAACGATTTATTCTGGAAATAGGACTCCTTGTACAACATTCTGATGGAAGCTCAGCAAAAGTAAGAAAACATTTATGATGTTATTTCGTATTTCTGTGTAATATGTTGATGCTTATTCTCCGCCGTGTTGGTGAGCGCTGTCTCACAATAACCCAAGCTGTATGTTGTGGTAAAGTTACTTTTAAAAATCTAGCACAGCGGTTGCATTAAGAACCAGTGTATCTTTCATTTGCCATTCAACAAGTATTTTTATGTAAAGTTTATGATGAGTTCTTTGGTCAGATTAGGTGAGTGTCCAAAATATCTCCGGACATTCTGGGGAAATGTTGCTACGTATTCACAATGTATAGCCACGATTTGCAGCTCTAAATATGCACATTTTCGAACAAAACATAAATGTATTGTATAACATGATGTTATAAGACTGTCATCTGATGAAGTTGTCCAAAGGTTAGTGATTCATTTTATATCTATTGCTGGTTTTTGCGAAATCTACCTTTGCGGTGAATAAATGCTTTTGTGTGTTTGGCTATTGTGGTAAGCTAATATAATTCTATATTGTGTTTTCGCTGTAAAACACTTAAAAAATCGGAAATATTGGCCGGATTCACAAGATGTTTATCTTTCATTTGCTGTACACCATGTATTTTTCATAAATGTTTTATGATGAGTATTTATGTATTTCACGTTGCTCTCTGTAATTATTCTGGCTGCTTTGGTGCTATTTTTGATGGTGGCTGCAATGTAAAACTATGATTTATACCTCAAATATGCACATTTTCGAACAAAACATAAATGTATGTTTTGCCGGCTAGCTGAAGAGCTAGCGCTAGCGCCACTGCGCCAGACCCCCTCCGTCTGAGCAGACCACCCCCCGTGCTATTAACTTTATATGCTGCGTACTAGCTTAGTGGAGGCCTCCTCTGCTCCATCTACGGCTGCCCCCTGGACACTATGATCACTTGGCTACATAGCTGATGCATGCTTGACTGTCCATTAATTCACGGTACTCCATTCTGTTTATTTGTGTTTTACCTGTCGGCTCTGTGCTTTAACTCAGGATCTGTGTGTAGTTAATCCGACCCTCTCTGCCTAGTCGTCGCCATTTTTACCTGTTGTTGCTGTGTTAGACTAACACCCTGTTATTGCTGCTGTTATCTTACCTGTTGTTTTAGCTAGCTCTCCCAATCAAGACCTGCAATCACTTTATGCCTTACTGTATGTCTCTCTCAAATATCAATATGCCTTGCATACTGTTGTTCAGGCTAGTTTTCATTATCATTGTTTTGGTTTGCAATGGACCCTGTAGTTCCACTCTCCGTACCTCTGATACCCCCTTTATCCCACCCCCCACACATGCGGTGACCTCACCCATTGAGACCAGCATGTCCAGAGATACAACCTCTCTTATCATCACCCAGTGCCTGGGCTTGCCTCCGCTGTACCCGCGCCCCTCCATACCCCTGTCTGCACATTATGCCCAGAATCTATTCTACCACGCCCATAAATCTGCTCCTTTTATTCTTTGTCCCCAACGCTCTAGGCGACCAGTTTTGATAGCCTTTAGCCGCACCCTCATCCTACTACTCCTCTGTTCCTCGGGTGATGTGGAGGTAAACCCAGGCCCTGCATGTCCCCAGTCACCCTCATTTGTTGACTTCTGCGATCGAAAAAGCCTTGGCCTCATGCATGTCAACATCAGAAGCCTCCTCCCTAAGTTTGCCTTACTCACCGCTTTAGCACACTCTGCCAATCCTGATGTCCTTGCCGTGTCCGAATCCTGGCTTAGGAAGGCCACCAAAAATTCTGAGATTTCCATACCCAACTATAACACTTTCCGTCAAGATAGAACTGCCAAAGGGGGAGGAGTTGCAATCTACTGCAGAGATAGCCTGCAAAGTTCTGTCATACTTTCCAGGTCTATGCCCAAACAGTTCGAACTTCTAATTTTAAAAATTAATCTCTCCAGTCTCTCACCGTTGCCGCCTGCTACCGACCCCCCTCAGCTCCCAGCTGTGCCCTGGACACCATCTGTGAATTGATCGCTCCCCATCTAGCTTCAGAGTTTGTTCTGTTAGGTGACCTAAACTGGGATATGCTTAACACCCCGGCAGTCCTACAATCCAAGCTTGATGCCCTCAATCTCACACAAATCATCAAGGAACCCACCAGGTACAACCCTAAATCCGTAAACATGGGCACCCTAATAGACATTATCCTGACCAACCTGCCCTCCAAATACACCTCTGCTGTCTTCAATCAAGATCTCAGCGATCACTGCCTCATTGCCTGTATCCGCCACGGGTCCGCGGTCAAACGACCACCCCTCATCACTGTCAAACGCTCCCTAAAACACTTCTGCGAGCAGGCCTTTCTAATCGACCTGGCCCGGGTACCCTGGAAGGATATTGACCTCATCCCATCAGTTGATGATGCCTGGTCATTCTTTAAATGTTACTTCCTCACCATATTAGACAAGCATGCTCCGTTCAAAAAATGCAGAACCAAAAACAGATATAGCCCTTGGTTCACTCCTGACCTGACTGCCCTCGACCAGCACAAAAACATCCTGTGGCGAACTGCAATAGCATCGAAGAGCCCCCGCGATATGCAACTGTTCAGGGAAGTCAGGAACCAATACACGCAGTCAGTCAGGAAAGCAAAGGCCAGCTTTTTCAAGCAGAAATTCGCATCCTGTAGCTCTAACTCCAAAAAGTTCTGGGATACTGTAAAGTCCATGGAGAACAAGAGCACCTCCTCCCAGCTGCCCACTGCACTGAGGCTAGGTAACACGGTCACCACCGATAAATCCGTGATAATCGAAGACTTCAACAAGCATTTCTCAATGGCTGGCCATGCCTTCCTCCTGGCGACTCCAACCTTGGCCAACAGCCCCGCCCCCCCCGCTGCTACTCGCCCAAGCCTCCCCAGCTTCTCCTTTACCCAAATCCAGATAGCAGATGTTCTGAAAGAGCTGGAAAACCTGGACCCATACAAATCAGCTGGGCTTGACAATCTGGACCCCCTATTCCTGAAACTGTCCGCCGCCATTGTCGCACCCCCTATTACCAGCCTGTTCAACCTCTCCTTCGTATCATCTGAGATCCCCAAGGATTGGAAAGCTGCCGCGGTCATCCCCCTCTTCAAAGGGGGAGACACCCTGGACCCAAACTGTTACAGACCTATATCCATCCTGCCCTGCCTATCTAAGGTCTTCGAAAGCCAAGTCAACAAACAGATCACTGACCATCTCGAATCCCACCGTACCTTCTCCGCTGTGCAATCCGGTTTCCGAGCCGGTCACGGGTGCACCTCAGCCACGCTCAAGGTACTAAACGACATCATAACCGCCATCGATAAAAGACATTACTGTGCAGCCGTCTTCATCGACCTGGCCAAGGCTTTCGACTCTGTCAATCACCATATTCTTATCGGCAGACTCGGTAGCCTCGGTTTTTCTAATGACTGCCTTGCCTGGTTCACCAACTACTTTGCAGACAGAGTTCAGTGTGTCAAATCGGAGGGCATGTTGTCCGGTCCTCTGGCAGTCTCTATGGGGGTACCACAGGGTTCAATTCTCGGGCCGACTCTTTTCTCTGTATACATCAATGATGTTGCTCTTGCTGCGGGCGATTCCCTGATCCACCTCTACGCAGACGACACCATTCTATATACTTCCGGCCCTTCCTTGGACACTGTGCTATCTAACCTCCAAACGAGCTTCAATGCCATACAACACTCCTTCCGTGGCCTCCAACTGCTCTTAAACGCTAGTAAAACCAAATGCATGCTTTTCAACCGTTCGCTGCCTGCACCCGCACGCCCGACTAGCATCACCACCCTGGACGGTTCCGACCTAGAATATGTGGACATCTATAAGTACCTAGGTGTCTGGCTAGACTGCAAACTCTCCTTCCAGACTCATATCAAACATCTCCAATCCAAAATCAAATCAAGAATCGGCTTTCTATTCCGCAACAAAGCCTCCTTCACTCACGCCGCCAAACTTACCCTAGTAAAACTGACTATCCTACCGATCCTCGACTTCGGCGATGTCATCTACAAAATAGCTTCCAACACTCTACTCAGCAAACTGGACGCAGTTTATCACAGTGCCATTCGTTTTGTTACTAAAGCACCTTATACGACCCACCACTGCGACCTGTATGCCCTAGTCGGCTGGCCCTCGCTACATGTTCGTCGTCAGACCCACTGGCTCCAGGTCATCTACAAGGCTATGCTAGGTAAAGTGCCGCCTTATCTCAGTTCACTGGTCACGATGGCTACACCCACCCGCAGCACCCGCTCCAGCAGGTGTATCTCACTGATCATCCCTAAAGCTAAAACCTCATTTGGACGCCTTTCCTTCCAGTTCTCTGCTGCCTGCGACTGGAACGAATTGCAAAAATCTCTGAAGTTGGAGACTTTTATCTCCCTCAACAACTTTAAAAATCTGCTATCCGAGCAGCTAACCGATCGCTGCAGCTGTACATAGTCCATCTGTAAACTACCCACCCAATTTACCTACCTCACCCCCCATACTGCTTTTATTTATTTACTTTTCTGCTCTTTTGCACACCAGTATCTCTTCTTGCACATGTTCATCTGATGATTTATCACTCCAGTGTTAATCTGCTAAATTGTAATTATTCGATTTATTGCCTACCTCATGCCTTTTGCACACATTGTATATAGATTCTCTTTTTTCTACCATGTTATTGACTTGTTTATTGTTTACTCCATGTGTAACTCTGTGTTGTCTGTTCACACTGCTATGCTTTATCTTGGCCAGGTCGCAGTTGCAAATGAGAACTTGTTCTCAACTAGCCTACCTGGTTAAATAAAGGTGAAATAAAAAAATAAAATAAAAAATAACATGTTATAAGACTGTCATCTGATGAAGTTGTTCAAGGTTAGTGATTCATTTTATCTCTATTTTGTCGGTTTTGTGAAAGCTACCTATGCGGTGGAAACATGGTGAAAATATGCGGTTGTGTGTTTGGCTATTGTGATTAGCTAATAGAAATACATATTGTGTTTTCGCTGTAAAACATTTTAAAAATCAGAAATGATGGCTGGATTCACAAGATGTTTATCTTTCATTTGCTGTATTGGACTTGTGATTTCATGAAAATTACATTATATGATATCCCTGTCCCGTTAGGCTAGGCTATGCTAGTCAGCTTTTTTGATGAGGAGGATCCTGGATCCCGGGCGGGTGATGAAGTAGAGGTTTTAAGTAAAGTTTATGGTTAGGCATTATGGTTATCAATGTGGTTAAGGTTAAGATTAAGGGTTAAGATTAGATTGCATCACATCCGGCCGTGATTGAAAGTCCCATAGGGCGGTGCACAATTGGCCCAGCGTCATCTGGGTTTGGCCAGGGTAGGCCGTCATTGTAAATAAGAATTTGTTCTTAACTGACTTGCATAGTTAAATAAAGTTTACAGGTTTAAAATCTCATTTTATGACTTTGTGGCTGTGCAAGCTAGTCACCACTCTGCAGAGCTGCATCCAGAACAAGATTTATGATGACAAATGCTAACCTGCCTTAGCAGGGCCACATTAGGCCTGTTACCCCAGCACATGTGCAGTGGAGCATAACCCTGATACAACAAGCTGCTCTCTCAGCCTGTCTTGTTACACTGATACAACAAGCTGCTCTCTCAGCCTGTCTTGTTACACTGATACAACAAGCTTCTCTCTCAGCCTGTCTTGTTACCCTGATACAACAAGCTGCTCTCTCAGCCTGTCTTGTTACCCTGATACAACAAGCTGCTCTCTCAGCCGGTCTTGTTACCCTGACACAACAAGCTGCTCTCTCAGCCTGTCTTGTTACCCTGATACAACAAGCTGCTCTCTCAGCCGGTCTTGTTACCCTGATACAACAAGCTGCTCTCTCAGCCGGTCTTGTTACCCTGATACAACAAGCTGCTCTCTCAGCCTGTCTTGTTACCCTGATACAACAAGCTGCTCTCTCAGCCGGTCTTGTTACCCTGACACAACAAGCTGCTCTCTCAGCCGGTCTTGTTACCCTGATACAACAAGCTGCTCTCTCAGCCGGTCTTGTTACCCTGATACAACAAGCTGCTCTCTCAGCCGGTCTTGTTACCCTGACACAACAAGCTGCTCTCTCAGCCGGTCTTGTTACCCTGATACAACAAGCTGCTCTCTCAGCCTGTCTTGTTACCCTGACACAACAAGCTGCTCTCTCAGCCTGTCTTGTTACCCTGATACAACAAGCTGCTCTCTCAGCCTGTCTTGTTACCCTGACACAACAAGCTGCTCTCTCAGCCTGTCTTGTTACCCTGACACAACAAGCTGCTCTCTCAGCCTGTCTTGTTACCCTGATACAACAAGCTGCTCTCTCAGCCGGTCTTGTTACCCTGACACAACAAGCTTCTCTCTCAGCCTGTCTTGTTACCCTGATACAACAATCTGCTCTCTCAGCCTGTCTTGTTACCCTGATGCAACAAGCTTCTCTCTCAGCCTGTCTTGTTACCCTGATACAACAAGCTGCTCTCTCAGCCGGTCTTGTTACCCTGACACAACAAGCTGCTCTCTCAGCCGGTCTTGTTACCCTGATACAACAAGCTGCTCTCTCAGCCGGTCTTGTTACCCTGATACAACAAGCTGCTCTCTCAGCCGGTCTTGTTACCCTGACACAACAAGCTGCTCTCTCAGCCGGTCTTGTTACCCTGATACAACAAGCTGCTCTCTCAGCCTGTCTTGTTACCCTGACACAACAAGCTGCTCTCTCAGCCTGTCTTGTTACCCTGATACAACAAGCTGCTCTCTCAGCCTGTCTTGTTACCCTGACACAACAAGCTGCTCTCTCAGCCTGTCTTGTTACCCTGACACAACAAGCTGCTCTCTCAGCCTGTCTTGTTACCCTGATACAACAAGCTGCTCTCTCAGCCGGTCTTGTTACCCTGACACAACAAGCTTCTCTCTCAGCCTGTCTTGTTACCCTGATACAACAATCTGCTCTCTCAGCCTGTCTTGTTACCCTGATGCAACAAGCTTCTCTCTCAGCCTGTCTTGTTACCCTGACACAAATCAAATCAAATTGTAGTTGCCACATTCTTCATGAACAACAGGTGTAGACTAACAGTGACATGCTTACTTACGGGCCCAACAATGCAGAGAGAAAAAAATAGAAGTAATAGAAAAAAAAAATTATAACACCAGGAATAAATACACAATGAGTAATGATAACTTGGCTATATACACGGGGTACCAGTACCGAATCGATGAGCAGGAGTACGAGGTAATTGAGGTAGCTATGTACATATGTGGGATAAAGGAATAAAGTGACTAGGCAACAGGATACATTATAAACAGAAGCAGCAGCGTATGTGATAAGTCAAAAGAGTTAATGCAAAAAGGGTCAATGTAGATAGTCCGGGTAGCTACTTGGTTAACTATTTAACAAACTATTCAGGAGTCTTACGGCTTGGGTGTAGAAGCTGTTCAGGGTCCTGTTGGTTCCAGACACGGCATCCGTACCGCTTGCCGTGTGGTATCAGAGAGAACAGTTAATGACTTGGGTGGCTGGAGTCTTTGACAATTTTTAGGGCCTTCCTCTGACACCGCCTGATATAGCAACCTGGTCTCAGAGCACTTCGTATTATTCTGTACATAACTACTCCATTTAGTATTATATGTTACGTTTGTCTGCTCTCTCAGCCTGTCTTGTTACCCTGATACAACAAGCTGCTCTCTCAGCCTGTCTTGTTACCCTGATACAACAAGCTGCTCTCTCAGCCGGTCTTGTTACCCTGACACAACAAGCTACTCTCTCAGCCTGTCTTGTTACCCTGATACAACAAGCTGCTCTCTCAGCCTGTCTTGTTACCCTGACACAACAAGCTACTCTCTCAGCCTGTCTTGTTACCCTGATACAACAAGCTGCTCTCTCAGCCTGTCTTGTTACCCTGACACAACAAGCTACTCTCTCAGCCTGTCTTGTTACCCTGATACAACAAGCTGCTCTCTCAGCCTGGCTTGTTACCCTGACACAACAAGCTACTCTCTCAGCCTGTCTTGTTACCCTGATACAACAAGCTGCTCTCTCAGCCTGTCTTGTTACCCTGACACAACAAGCTACTCTCTCAGCCTGTCTTGTTACCCTGATACAACAAGCTGCTCTCTCAGCCTGTCTTGTTACCCTGACACAACAAGCTTCTCTCTCAGCCTGTCTTGTTACCCTGATACAACAAGCTTCTCTCTCAGCCGGTCTTGTTACCCTGACACAACAAGCTACTCTCTCAGCCTGTCTTGTTACCCTGATACAACAAGCTGCTCTCTCAGCCTGTCTTGTTACCCTGACACAACAAGCTGCTCTCTCAGCCTGTCTTGTTACCCTGACACAACAAGCTACTCTCTCAGCCGGTCTTGTTACCCTGACACAACAAGCTGCTCTCTCAGCCTGTCTTGTTACCCTGACACAACAAGCTACTCTCTCAGCCGGTCTTGTTACCCTGACACAACAAGCTGCTCTCTCAGCCGGTCTTGTTACCCTGACACAACAAGCTGCTCTCTCAGCCTGTCTTGTTACCCTGACACAACAAGCTTCTCTCTCAGCCGGTCTTGTTACCCTGACACAACAAGCTGAAAATTAAATATATTAATTTGTGGATGTTCATCACCGATTTTGTACAATGTGTTACAAATTATAATTTGTATTATATGTTACGAATTTGCAAGACGTACAATAAGTTACGATTCTGCAAAATGTATGAAATCTTACAAATTCTAGCTAGGTGGCTAATGTTAGTTAGCTGGCTAATGTTAGCTAGGCTAGCGGTTAGGGTTAAGGTTACATTTAGGAGTTAGGTTAAAGGGTTAAGGTTAGGGTTAGGGTTAGGGTTAAGGGGAACGGTTAGCTAAAAGGGTTACGATTAGGGTTAGGGTTAAGGGAAGAGTTAGCTAACATCCTAAGTAATTGCAAAGTAGCTAAAAAGTAGTAAGTAGTTGAAAAGTTGCTAATTAGCTGAAATGCTCAAGTTGTCCGCGATGAGATTCGAAATCGCAACATTCAAGTTGCTAGACGTTTGCATTATATGCAAACCTATCCACCCCGACCAACCACCCTACTTTTGTATGTTCCTTATGTAACCATCTGTGTTATGTAACCATACCAAACATAACATAACATACTAATTTCAGTGTCTCAGATTTACGTTTACTATGTTAAGTCTAGTCTATGAGAGCAGGCTGTGTAAAGAGGTCCAGGATGGCAGGGAGCTCTGCCGCAGTGATGTACTGGGCAATATGCACTACCCTCTGTAGCGTCTTGCGGTCGGACGCCAAGCAGTTGCCATATACAACAAGCTGCTCTCTCGTCATGTCGTTACCCCTATACGACAAGCTGCTCTCTTGGCCTGTCTTGTTACCCCTATACAACAAGCTGCTCTCTTGGCCTGTCTTGTTACCCCGATACAACAGCTGCTCTCTTAGCCTGTCTTGTTACCCCGATACAACAAGCTGCTCTCTTGGCCTGTCTTGTTACCCCGATACAACAAGCTGATCTCTTGGCCTGTCTTGTTACCCCGATACAACAAGCTTCTCTCTTGGCCTGTCTTGTTACACCGATACAACAAGCTGATCTCTTGGCCTGTCTTGTTAACCCTATACAACAAGCTGATCTCTTGGCCTGTCGTTACCCCGATACAACAAGCTGCTCTCTTGGCCTGTCTTGTTACCCCGATACACAAGCTGATCTCTCGTCCTGTCGTTACCCCGATACAACAAGCTTCTCTCTCGTCATGTCGTTACCCCTATACGACAAGCTGCTCTCTTGGCCTGTCTTGTTACCCCGATACAACAAGCTGCTCTCTTGGCCTGTCTTGTTACCCGGATACAACAAGCTGATCTCTTGGCCTGTCTTGTTACCCCGATACAACAAGCTGCTCTCTCGTCATGTCGTTACCACGATACAACAAGCTTCTCTCTCGTCATGTCGTTACCCCGATACAACAAGCTGCTCTCTCGTCCTGTCGTTACCCCGATACAACAAGCTGCTCTCTCGTCCTGTCGTTACCCCGATACAACAAGCTTCTCTCTCGTCATGTCGTTACCCCTATACGACAAGCTGCTCTCTTGGCCTGTCTTGTTACCCCGATACAACAAGCTGCTCTCTTGGCCTGTCTTGTTACCCCGATACAACAAGCTGCTCTCTTGGCCTGTCTTGTTACCCCGATACAACAAGCTGCTCTCTTGGCCTGTCTTGTTACGCCGATACAACAAGCTGCTCTCTTGGCCTGTCTTGTTACCCCGATACAACAAGCTGCTCTCTTGGCCTGTCTTGTTACCCCGATACAACAAGCTGCTCTTTTGGCCTGTCTTGTTACCCCGATACAACAAGTTGATCTCTTGGCCTGTCTTGTTACCCCGATACAACAAGCTGCTCTCTTGGCCTGTCTTGTTACCCCGATACAACAAGCTGATCTCTTGGCCTGTCTTGTTACCCCGATACAACAACCTGAGCTCTTGGCCTGTCTTGTTACCCCGATACAAGAAGCTGCTCTCTTGGCCTGTCTTGTTACCCCGATACAACAAGCTGATCTCTTGGCCTGTCTTGTTACCCCGATACAACAAGCTGATCTCTTGGCCTGTCTTGTTACCCCGATACACAAGCTGATCTCTCGTCATGTCGTTACCCCGATACAACAAGCTTCTCTCTCGTCATGTCGTTACCCCTGTACGACAAGCTGCTCTCTTGGCCTGTCTTGTTACCCCGATACAACAAGCTAATCTCTCGGCCTGTCTTGTTACCCCGATACAACAAGCTGCTCTCTCGTCATGTCGTTACCCCTATACGACAAGCTGCTCTCTTGGTCTGTCTTGTTAACCCTATACAACAAGCTGATCTCTTGGCCTGTCTTGTTACCCTATACAACAAGCTGCTCTCTTGGCCTGTCTTGTTAACCCTATACAACAAGCTGATCTCTTGGCCTGTCTTGTTACCCCGATACAACAAGCTGATCTCTTGGCCTGTCTTGTTACCCCGATACAACAAGCTGCTCTCTTGGCCTGTCTTGTTACCCCGATACAACAAGCTGCTCTCTTGGCCTGTCTTGTTAACCCGATACAACAAGCTGCTCTCTTGGCCTGTCTTGTTACCCCGATACAACAAGCTGCTCTCTCGTCATGTCGTTACCCCTATACAACAAGCTGCTCTCTTGGTCTGTCTTGTTAACCCTATACAACAAGCTGATCTCTTGGCCTGTCTTGTTAACCCTATACAACAAGCTGCTCTCTTGGCCTGTCTTGTTAACCCTATACAACAAGCTGATCTCTTAGCCTGTTTTGTTAACCCTATACAACAAGCTGATCTCTTGGCCTGTCTTGTTACCCCGATACAACAAGCTGCTCTCTTGGCCTGTCTTGTTACCCCGATACAACAAGCTGCTCTCTTGGCCTGTCTTGTTAACCCGATACAACAAGCTGCTCTCTTGGCCTGTCTTGTTACCCCGATACAACAAGCTGATCTCTTGGCCTGTCTTGTTACCCCGATACAACAAGCTGCTCTCTTGGCCTGTCGTTACCCCGATACAACAAGCTGCTCTCTCATCCTGTCTTGTTACCCTGGTCTGAGGCAGGTTACTGCATCATTTGCCTCCACTCTTTTTCTTGTTATCTGCATCTTCACTTGACAGCTTCTTCCAGCCAAGAGACCAAAAGAGGCTGATATGAGAAAATTCTAAACGGGTAGTAGATATTAACCTGAGAGGATGGGATAATGTTTTTTATTTTTTTTATTTTTAATCTTAGATAAAATGAGGAGTAGCATCATACCAGCCTTACTCAATCACCTGACTACAATTCCTCTCTTGCTGTGAAATTTGGGCAGATGATCACATAGCATGGTATCTGGTCTGACAGGTTATTTTAGAGATGGTTTATGTTGTCTTTAGCATCAGTCAAATTGATAGGAACGATTGTTCTGCAAAGAAAAAACATGACAGGCTACTTTTTACAATTTAATGAAGATTGATGCATCGAAATGTGCATTTATTTGTCCATTTGTAGTTTAGCACTTGAGGACTCATACAACAGGTAGAGTTTTGTGTACTGTGGACTTCAGTAGTGTTCTCTACAGCAGTGGTTCTCAACCCTCGTCCTTGGGACCTAAAGGGGAACATTTTTTGTTTTTGCCCTTGCACTAACATACCTTTCAAATGATCCGCTTCAGCTTGTTCGTGATTAGTTATTTGAATCAGCTTTGTTTGTACATGGGCAAAAATAAAAATGTGCACCCCTTTAGGTCCCCAGGACCAGGATTGAGAAACACTGCTCTACAGTGAGAGAGACAGGCTGCCGTGGAGCCTGTCACTGAATGCTAAGTAATTCCGTATATGGTGTGGCGAGGCTCCTATTGTGATGAGTCACCTGGAGGATCTGAGGTCCAAGGGCAAAACCTGAGGTAGACAGTCTGTCAGAGTGGCCCTGCAGTAGGCTACCTCTCACTGGCTCTCCCCTGTGGCTCTGCAGAACCCTTGTGGCTAAGACATCTCTCTCTACATACAGATTTCAATTTCCTTCCCATGTCTCGTCTCCTCCCTGGAATCCACATAATTTAAATGACGAGCTTCAGACACTTAATTGGATTGTCAGGAAGACAAGCAAGGACTAAGAGGACAAATAATTGCTTGTACCTCTACTTGTACTGTCTTATAAGACGTTGTCATTGTTGTCACTATTAAATATGACCAAAACCCTGTTTCATAGGCGACTGGAATTTAAACGGACTTTCCAATCTTATCCTAGAATAAATTGCATTTAAAAGTAATAAAAAAGTGTGAATCCTGCACTACCATAATGTGTTAGTAATGTCCCGTGCAGGTATTAGCTACTGGAGGTCTGGTCACAAGTGGAGTCCTATGGCAGATCCAATCCCATTGAACTCAATAGCTGAAAGCTATGTCTAATCAAGGGTAGCGTTTGAGAATGACACTGTGGAATGACATTGTTGGGATAATTACATTTTCTCCCACATACATAGCTAGACAGATAGGCCCATGTAAAGAAATGAATGAGAGGGTCCTTCTCCTTGGCAACAGGACAACTGTGCTAGTCATTAGCTAAATGGGCTGACAGAGCAATAGAGGACATTGGGTTTGGGCAGCCAGAGCTAGTATCCTAGTGCCACTTCCACCTGCATGAATAGAAGAGTGTGAAAGTAAGTTTCTACTACTTAACTATGATATCACATATATGGATTATTTTCTCTCTGTGTAGTGAGACACAGAGGAATCTCTGCTGCCTGAATTTCAGCATAATTGCCTCAGAAGAAAAGCTTTCAGTCATGAACGGACAGAATCGCTCGCCAAAATAATGAAGAAAAGGAAAAGCGTTATCTTCCTGCAGCCATTCAAATAGGTTAATGGGGAGGAGATGTCTCCATTTTGACTGAATAAAGAGCTTGTCATTCTCTCTTCATATGATTACTGTCTCTTTGTGATGGGATAGAGGGCCTGTGAGCTTCTGATGAGTCTGTACTGTATTTCAGTATGATGAGTGCAGAATGAGTCTGTACTGTATTTCAGTATGATGAGTGCAGAATGAGTCTGTACTGTATTTCAGTATGATGAGTGCAGAATGAGTCTGTACTGTATTTCAGTATGATGAGTGCAGAATGAGTCTGTACTGTATTTCAGTATGATGAGTGCAGAATGAGTCTGTACTCTATTTCAGTATGATGAGTGCAGAATGAGTCTGTACTGTATTTCAGTATGATGAGTGCAGAATGAGTCTGTACTGTATTTCAGTATGATGAGTGCAGAATGAGTCTGTACTGTATCCACCAAACTCAGATGGAAGATTTGGTCACTGGAGGAATTTGTTTTGTTCCACTAAGGTGTTGGGTACATTACTGTACTTGTATAATAATGGTTGTACTGCCGTGCCACTGTTAAATGTTCATATCGCGTGCACACACACACACACACACACACACACACACACACACACACACACACACACACACACACACACACACACACACACACACACACACACACACACACACACACACACACACACACAGTATCATTCCGTTTTGCGCTGTGTTTGTTCTCAAGGCACCATCGCTGGGCACTCTGATGGGGGTGTACCTACCCTGCATCCAGAATATCTTTGGTGTGATCCTGTTCCTGCGGATGACCTGGATGGTGGGCATCGGAGGGGTCTTTGGCTCCTTCATCATAGTCTTCATGTGCTGCTCCACGGTGAGTCTGGAACATATCCTTCTCACAAACCTACTCTCTTCTGTTCTCCTTCTTCTCTCATTCTTTCTTCCCCTCATCCTCTCTCTCTTTATATCACCCTCCATGTTTCCCTCTTTGTCGGGAGAGCTCTTTTTCTCTTCCATCCACTCTCTCTCTCTTTCTCCTTCTCCCTCTCTTTCTCTATCCCAATGTCCATCAGTGTTAGAATGGGCACTGTGCCTGCCAGAGCAGAGGCCAGTTTGCAGCTCTGATAAGGATATACTTAACACCACTTCCATTTTAATTCTGTTTGATGTCCAAAGCTCTCCCAGTTGAGTAAATCCTAGTTTAATCCTGTTTTGACCTGAGGTAACCCTACAAGCTTTACAGAATACATTTACAATTCATCCCGTCACTTACAGAAATAGCTATTAATTTACAATGTTGTATACATAAGTATATTTTGGGTTTCTATACATGCTGGTTCATAGAAATGTCATAATTTGTTACTAAAAAATAATTATATAACCCAGAACAACTGAAACTTAAATTCCAGAATGCATTTGTTCCTTTTGATTAATTCTGGTTTGTCTCCCCAAGGGTCTAAAAGCTATAGCCTTAGTAGTACTAGCCTTGAGGACTATCTCCCCCCATGAGCCAACCTCTAAACAATAGGTGACCACCCTTACCTCCGTCTATCTCAAGATCCAGTAACAAATTAAGGCTAGCTAGCACTCTAAGCTACTATCAGCTCCATTACTGCCGATTAGCATGTCAGCAACAGTACTAAAAAAAGGCAGATACAGCCTGTCCAATCAAAGGACTGATCAAAGACAACATCAAACCCCAACAGCTCTGATTAGGCAGTGAGCTCAGGACTCTAAAGGACTGCTACTGTACCTTGGGCCATACATAGAGGTTGTGACCTGGACTCGAGTGGGACCAGTGGGACATCTGTTCCAGTCCCACTCCAGGGATTTAAAAAAAATGTATTTCACCTTTATTTAACCAGGTAGGCAAGTTGAGAACAAGTTCTCATTTGCAACTGCAACCTGGCCAAGATAAAGCAAAGCGATTCGACACATACAACAACACAGAGTTACACATGGAATAAACAAACATACAATCAATAATACAGTAGAAAAAGTCTATATACAGTATGTGCAAATGAGGTAGGATAAAGGAGATAAGGCAATAAATAGGCCATGGTGGCGAAGTAATTACAATAAAGAAATTAAACAGTGGAATGGTAGAAAATGCAGAAGATGAATGTGCAAGTAGAGATACTGGGGTGCAAAGGAGCAAGATAAATAAATAAATACAGTATGGGGATGAGGTAGCTGATTAGATTCCACCTGTGGTAAATTCAATTGATTGGACATGATTTGGAAAGGCACACACCTGTCTATGTAAGGTCCCACAGTTGACAGTGCATGTCAGAGTAAAAACCAAGCCATGAGGTGGAAGGAATTGTTCGTAGAGCTCTGAGACAGGATTGTGTCGGGGCATAGATCTGGGGAAGTGTACCAAAACATTTCTTCAGCATTGAAGGTCCCCGAGAACACAGTGGCCTCCATCATTCTTGAATGGAAGAAGTTTGGAACCACCAACACTCTTCCTAGAGCGGGCCACCCGGCCAAACTGAGCAATCGGGGGAGAAGGGCCTTGGTCAGGGAGGAGTTCTTCTGTGGATATGGGAGAACCTTCCAGAAGCACAATCATCTCTGCAGCACTCCACCAATTTGGCCTTTATGGTAGAGTGGCCAGACAGAAGCCAATCATCAGTAAAAGGCACATGACAGCCCACTTGGAGTTTGCCAAAAGGCACCTAAAGACTCTCAGACAATGAGAAACAAGATTCTCTAGTCTGATGAAACCAAGATTGAACTATTTTGCCTGAATGCCAAGCGTCACATCTGGAAGAAACTTGGCACCATCCCTACGGTGAAGCATGGTGGTGGCAGCATCATGCTGTGGGGATGTTTGTCAGTGGTAGGGACTGGGTGACTTGTCAGGATCAAGGCAAATATGAACGGAGCAAAGTACAGAGATCCTTGATGAAAACCTGCTCCAGAGCGCTCAGGAACTCAGACTGGGGTGAAGGTTCACCTTCCAACAGGACAACGATCTTAAGAACACAGCCAAGACGAAGCAGGAGTGGTCTCTGAATGTCCTTGAGTGGCCCAGCCAGAGCCTGGACTTGAACCCGATCGAACATCTCTGGAGAGACCTGAAAATAGCTGTGCAGCAACGCTCCCCATCCAAACTGACAAAGCTTGAAAGGATCTGCAAAGAATGGGAGAAACTCCCCAAATACAGGTGTGCCAAGCTTGTAGCATCATAAGACTTGAGGCTTTAATCGTTGTCAAAGGTGCCTCAACAAAGTACTGAGTAAAGGGTTTGAATACTTATGTACTGTAAATGTGATTTTTCATATTTAATATTTTTTCTCAAATGTCTAAAAAACAGTTTTTGCTTTGTTTTTGCATTATGGGGAATTGTGTGTAGATTGATGAGAGGAAAAAACAATTTAATCAAATTTTAGAATAACTCTGTAACGTAACAACCTTTTGAAAAAGTCAAGGGGTCTGTTCCGAACTGTTTCGGATGGGAAGCATGCAGACGGACACCTTCTTACCGGAGCTTGTCTGTCTGCCCAGGGATGCTCAAGGAGCATGATTCCCAGTAGAGCAGTCCCAGGGTCTCTGGCCTGCAGCATCAGATAACAGTAAAACAATTAGGGCTTTATCTGTGCTCCTCAGAGAGCAGGGTCACTTCATTACCATCTGATAAGGAGTCTCATAGCAGTGCCACATCACCAGGCCTGTTGGGCTCTGAGAGGGCCCCGTCGCCACTTAATACACACACACACAGACAGCTCCAGGCGTGCCACTGGAAACCCACACTGAAGAGGCATTGATTGAGCGCAATCCTCTCTCTCTATCGTGTTCATAATGTCACTCTCTTTTTGTCTCTCCGTGACTCATTCTCTCTCCCTGTGTCCTGACATCTATTTCCTTCATTGTCTTTCTCTATCCATCTCTTTCCTTTAATCCAGATGTCTTGTTCTTTCTCCCTCTGATTCCTCCATGATCCATTCAGTATTTGTCTCTATCTAACCATTCTGACTAACACTCTTTCTCTGTTCTAACTACCTCACTCGCTCTCTTTTTTTCAACTCTGACTGTCTCTGTCCTTCTCTCTTCTGTCTCTTTTATTTACTTCAATGCTTCCCCTCTCACAGGCACCTGTCTCTCCCTCTCACAGACACCTGTCCCTCCCTTTCACAGGCACCTGTCTCTCCCTCTCACAGACACCTGTCTCTCCCTCTCACAGGCACCTGTCTCTCCCTCTCACAGACACCTGTCTCTGCCTCTCACAGACACCTGTCTCTTCAGTGGTCAGTTTTATTTGATAATGATATTGTTCCACCCATCAAATAAGTAAGGTTATTTACAGGTATGCTCATTTGATCATAATTCTGTTATTAAGGTTATTTACACAATGGGTTAACTGATCCTAAATCTAAGGGAAACTTTTATCTCAAGCCTGCAGATTGTCCCCACCTTAGATATAAATACTGACACTATAGATATCTATGATCTCTGTCTTTTATTTCTGCCAGGATGTTGATTAGATTGATGAGTTCTCAGGTTAGTTCAAGGTTGCATTGTATGTTGTCATGATCGATCATCTGCCAAATACACTGAACAAAAATATAAACGCAACATGCAACAATTTCAAGTTACAGTTCATATAAGGAAATCAGTCAATTGAAATCAATTCATTAGTCCATAATCTATGGATGTCACATGACTAGGAATACAGATATGCATCTGCTGGTCACAGATACCTTACAAAAAAGGTAGGGGCGTGGATCAGAAAACCAATCAGTATCTGGTGGGACCACCATTTGCCTCACGCAGCACAACACATCTCCTTCGCATAGATCTTGATCAGGCTGTTGATTGTGTCCATCAGCTTATGTTTCAGCATGATAATGCACCATGTTCCAAGGATCTGTATTCCTGGAAGCTGAAAATGCCCCAGTTCTTAATTGGCCTGCATACTCACCACACATGTCACCCATTGAGCGTGTTTGGGATGCTCTAGATCAACTTGTACGAAAGCGTTTTCCAGTTCTCGCCAAGTGGGACAACATTTCAACGGCCTGAATGTCACAACAACGGGCCTCAGAATCTCGTCAAGATATCTCTGTGCATTCAAACTGCCATTTATCAAATTCAATTGTGCTCATTGTCCATAGATTATGCCTGCCCATACCATAACCCCACCGCCACCATGGGGCACTCTGTTCACAACGTTGACATCAGCAAACCACTCGCCCACACAACGCCATACATGCTGTCTGCCATCTGTCCGGTACAGTTGAAACCGGGATTCATCCGTGAAGAGCACAATTCTCCAGCGTGCCAGTGGCCATCGAAGGTGAGCATTTCCCCACTGAAGTTGGTTTACGACGCCAAACTGCAGTCAGTTCAAGGCCCTGGTGAGGACGACGAGCACGCAGATGAGCTTCCATGAGCTGGTTTCTGACCGTTTGTGCAGAAATTCTTTGGTTGTGCAAAACCAGAGTTTCATCAGCTGTCCGGGTGGCTGGTCTCAGACAATCCCGCAGGTGAAGAAGTCTGATGGGAAGGACCTGGGCTGGTGTGGTTACATGTGGTCTGCGGTTGTGAGGCAGATTCTCTAAAGTCTCTAAAATGACAATGGAGGCGGCTTATGGTAGAGAAATTAACACTACATTTCATGGCAACAGCTCTGGTGGACATTCCTGCAGTCAGCATGCCAATTACACACTTTGAGACATCTGTAGCATTGTGTTGTGTGACAAAAAGTCACATTTTAGAGTGGCCTTTTATTGTCCCCAGCACAAGGTGCATCTGTGTAATGATCATGTTGTTTAATCAGCTTCTTGATATGCCACACCTGTAAGGTGGATGGATAATCTTTGGGAAAGTGCAAATGCTCACTAAAAGGGAAGTAAACAGATTTGTGCACAACATTTGAGAGAAATAAGCTTTTTGTGCGTATGGAACATTTCTGGGATATTTTATTTCAGCTCATGAAACATGGAACCAACACTTTACATGTTGCGTTTATACACTACATGACCAAAAGTGTGTGGACATCTGCTTGCCGAACATCTCATTCCAAAAATATGGTCAGTAATATGGAGTTGTTCCCCCCTTTGCGGCTATAACAGCCTCCACTCTTCTGGGAAGGCTTTCCACTAGATGTTGGAACATTGCTGCGGGGACTTGCTTACATTCAGCCACAATAGCATTAGTGAGGTCGCGCACTGATGTTGGTCGATTAGGCCTGGCTCGCAGTCGGTGTTCCATTTCATCCCAAAGTTGTTAGACGGGATTGAGGTCAGGGCTCTGTGCAGGCCAGTCAAGTTCTTCCACAGCGATCTCGACAAACCATTTCTGTACGGACCTCGCTTTGTGCACGAGGGCATTGTCATGCTGAAACAGGAAAAGGCCTTCCCCAAACTGTTGCCACAAAGTTGGAAGCACAGAATCGTCTAGAATGTCATTGTATGCTGTAGCATTAAGATTTCCCTTCACTGGAACTAAGGGGCCTAGCTTGAACCAAGAAAAACAGCCCCAGACCATTATTCCTCCTCCACCAGACTTTACAGTTGGCACTATGCATTCGGGTGGGTATGGCATCCGTCAAAGCCAGATTAATCCGTCGGACTGCCAGATGGTGAAGCGTGATACATCACTCCAGAGAACGCGTTTCCACTGCTTCAGAGTCCAATTGTGGTGAACTTTGAACCACTCCAGCCAAAGCTTGGCATTGCGCATGGTGATCTTTGGCTTGTGTGCGGCTGCTTGACCATGGAAACCCATTTTATGAAGCTCCCGGAGAACAGTTCTTGTGACATTGCTTCCAGAGGCAGTTTGGAACTCGGTAGTGAGTGCTGCAACTGAGGACAGACGCTTTTACACGCTATGCGCTTCAGCACTCGGCAGTCTCGTTCTGTGAGCTTGTGTGGCCTACCACTTTGCAGCTGAGCTGTTGTTGCTCCTAAACATTTCTACTTCACAATTAAAGCACTTACAGTTCACTGGGGAAGCTCTAGCAGGGCAGAAATGTTACAAACTGACTTGTTGGAAAGGTGGCATCCTATGACGGTGCCACGTTGAAAGTCACTGAGCTCTTCTATAAGGCCATTCTACTGCCAATGTTTGGATATGGAGATTGCATGTCTGTGTTCTCGGTTCTATACACCAGTCAGCAACGGCTGAGTGGCTAAAATAGCTGAATCCACTCATTTGAAGGGGTGTCCACATACTTTTGTATATATAGTGTATTTTTGTTCAGTATATAACTAAGAAACTATTTTGAACCATCTTCACAAGGTTCATACTGAAGTATGGCATAAGGATAGAGCATCTGCAGCTGGTGAATAAAATATATTTAACTGCTCCTCCAATTTAAATGTATAGTTTTCTCTCCCCACTGACTCTCTTGTCTCAGACCATGCTGACAGCGATCTCCATGAGTGCCATCGCAACGAATGGAGTGGTGCCAGGTGAGTGTGTAACACAGTGTGTGCATGCGTGGGAGGCCTGGGTGCCGCAGGGCAATACTGTTGTTATTTCCAAGCAATTAGGTTTTCATGTCCTCTGATATTGCTCAGGTCTGTGGACAGGTAATACTTAGTCTCGAAAACCCGACCCTATTCAACAGTAACTAGGGTCTGGTTTCGACAACGGACTCTTTTGACAACTTTGATAAGGGGGGAAAAAATCTGGGGTGGGGTGCTCAGACAGAGAACTCTTCCAACAAATCACAAGGCAGACATGTCAGAAACTCGCAATTCGAAACCAAAGTTTGCAAGCAAAACCTTTGCAGTGGTTTTAGCAAAGATAGTTGATGCAAACTATTCACTTTCTAAATGCACTCATTAAAAAGTACCTCTGTGATCTCCATCTTGCTAGCTACTATTTAGTATTCTATTCAAGCAGATAAGGTAGTGACGTAGGCAGTTCCACTATGCCAAAATGACGTTATATTACATACAGACGCTCTTAAGCCGAGGCGTTTGAAAATATGCAGCCGAAGTACGAGAGCAGATACAAATTCATTGCTTTAACTAATTATGAAAATGTTAAGAGAATGTTGAGCAACGTAATAAAGTAATGACTTTTCAAATAAGTTCCCTTACACGTGTTAGGTTGGCTGACAATTTGTTAGCTACGCTGTCCTTACCAACCACATAGCATATCATTACAGTAGTATGTACCGGTATGTTAGCTAGCTACATAATGTTAGTTGGCTACTTATACATCAAACTTGTCAGTATATTAACTATAGGCTATCTAACTACCCAACGTTTACTGACTTGATTATTCTCGTCATTCTTAGCTTAGCTAAATGGTATAGTCGTTGTGCGTTTGATGGACATTCGGGTGCTTTTGTAAATTCACTCTGGCCATCTACTCTGATTTCAGAGCACTCTCGTCTGAGTGTACAAGAGCACAGAATAATGAATTTATGAGCGCTCAACACCCGTTGAATATGGCCGGTGTCGATAAACGTTGGCAAAAAATCATTATTAAATTGTTATCAGCAGCACAGTTACAGTCACCAACGCTCTGGATAACATGAAAACTGCCTAACCAGCTCTTCTAGGGTGAGTAAAATGGTCAGTGGTCTCATTTGTGTCTGGAAGTAGCTAGCAAGTTAGCTTGGGTGTTTTGCTGCTGTTGTAAGGTCAGAACGCTTAAATCAACCCTACTCCTCGGCCCGAGCGTCCAGTGTGCCCCCCGAGAGCAAAACGCTCTGAATTTACAAACGGCCAACCTGACAACGCTCTGAATTTACGAGCACATTGACAATGCTCTGAATTTACGAGCACACTCTGGCATTCCAGATTGAATTTAAGAACACACCCAAAGTCGTAAAATGTCTAACTAGTAATTTGTTATGCTAACTAGCAAGAGGTTGCATAGCAACAGCATCAACTTCCGGTAGACAGGTAAAGAGCTAGTACGCTCAACTGAAAGCATACTGTTCGTTTACAGTATACTAAAATTAACTAATAGTATATACTCATTATGTAGTATACAGTATGTTAGCATAGGTATTCGAACACAGCTTAGGTAATGCTAGCATGGCTAAATCAGAACCACACTGTATTAGCGCCGCTTCCACCACCTGCACAAAGTCAAAGTGTGAAACTATTCTATTCAGAAACCTAGAATCTATTTTGTACCTATCCATAAAACAATAGTAATGTAGAGAAAGTCTAGAACTGTATTCAAGCTCTCTCTAACATGCCTAAGCAATGTCTATGCAGCACTATCTTTTTGTTTACGAATTACTGCTTCTGCAGATTCAAGCCCCAATTCTTTAGACTTTTGTGCAGACCTGGGGTTCATCTTTGAAGACAATGTTGCAGAAATAGAGCCAAAGAGGAATGCCAATGGTTGTGTTTGTGTGTCTCAGCCGGAGGCTCCTACTACATGATCTCCCGTTCCCTGGGGCCTGAGTTTGGCGGAGCTGTCGGAATCTGCTTCTATTTGGGGACTACTTTTGCGGGTGCCATGTACATCCTTGGTGCCATCGAACTTCTGCTGGTAAGGATAGATGCTTGCTATTATTTTATTGTTTTGTTTACTATCTGTTTTGTATTCCTCTGTGCCTTTTCCAGCGTTTTATATTGGGGCGAGACCACAACATTGATTAATGCAAAGGGAAGATGTGCACTCACATGTCTGTGTTCTTCAGTGTAGATTGTAATGCAAGAGATGAGGATGCAGAAAGCTACCCACTAAATACAATCAATTGAAACCCATTATGTTGATATCTTTTCATTTTAGACAAATATGAAAAGTTGTTGCAATTCCTGAGGGTTTTTTCCTTAGAGACATAATATCTCAATTATCATGAATTTATCCAGCAAGCTGTCACACTCAGAGCTTTCTTTAGATCTGATGCTTTTTCAAAATAATTCTAAGTGCATTTCCTTTCATCTGCTGGTTCATTTGTTAGTGCCTTGTCTGTTCCATCATCCACCATCATAAAAACAATACAATTTTTATTATGTTTATCTGATGTCTCCAATGTTTGAGATAATGTCTGATCTCTCTTCTCACTCCCTTCCTCCTTTTTTCCTTCATCCTCCTTTTCTGACACTTGCTCCCATTCTCTCCCTCCATCCTCATACCTCCCTCTACCATTTTTCATTTTTAACACACCCTTTCTCTCCCTGCATCCTATTCTTACTCTCTCCTCTCTTCCTATCTCATTTTCTCTTCTCTTCCCTTCCCTCTCTCTCTCTCCCTCCATCTTTCCCTTCTCTAGATTTACATCCTTCCCCAGGCGGCCATTTTTAAGATGGAGGGTCTGGAAGGGGCTGATATGGAGGCAGCGATGCTGAACAACATGCGCGTGTACGGCACCATTGTGCTCAGTTTCATGGCCACGGTGGTGTTTGTGGGGGTCAAATATGTCAACAAGCTGGCTCTGGTCTTCTTGGCGTGCGTTATTCTGTCCATCCTGGCTGTTTACGCTGGGGTCATCAAGACGGCCTTTGAACCCCCTGTTTTCCCGTAAGTCTGACCTGACTGAGCCTTGTGCACTTTTCCGCTGTTGCTCACTTAAAGATTGAATCCACATTGGGGGAAACAGCGCCATTGTTTGCCCCAGCGCCATTGTTATTGTTTTGATTTTGTTGATGAAAACAGAGGAGAGGCGCATTCGTCAGCGTGGGAGAAAAAAAAATCGCTGCATATTCTGCTGTCCTACCATGCGTGGAATAATGTCCAGGGGGAATGGTGTTTGTTGTTTGCAGTCATTTCTTTGTTGTTGTATTATACCAAACAGACATGGGAGTTTGACCAATTAAGGTTTCCAACTTTAAAGTTGTTAGAGCTTTACAAAAAACTCTAAACAAATGTCATGATGACCCTGTCTCTGGTCATGTTAAATGTTTACTTAATTTACTCAGTTAAGTCATGACACTTGCATATTTCTGTTAATTTATGTAATGTTTTCCTAGCCTCTAAATAGACCGGTGGCTGATGATGTCTTGTCTGTCCTCCCCCTACAGTGTGTGTATCCTGGGGAACCGCACTCTGATCTCCAAGGGATTTGACGTGTGTGCCAAGGTCATTGAGAGGGACAACGGCACGGTCACCACCAAGCTATGGAAGATTTTCTGCGACTCGGAGTTCCTCAACGCTACCTGTGATGAGTATTTTGCCAACAACAATGTTTCTGAGATCCAGGGCATCCCAGGGGTCAGCAGTGGTATACTGGCTGGTAAGAAGTGCCCCATTCAGAACGTATTGTAAGCTAATGTAGTCTGTAATAGAGAGACATACTGGTACTCCACAAGAGGTATGTAATTATTATGATGTTTGTGCATCTCTCTCTCTGTCTCTGTCTCTGTCTCACTCTCACAGAGAACCTGTTTGGTTACTACCTGGAGAAGGGAAACTTCTTGGAGAAGCGGGGAATCTCAGCCATGCAGGACCCTGACGCTCCAATCACCAACTCCAACCGTTACGTCCTGGCTGACATCACCAGCTTCTTCACCCTGCTCGTGGGGATCTATTTCCCCTCTGTCACAGGTCATTCAATGCTGGGGTCACAGGTCAATCACTGGGTCAACAGTCAGGGGTCACTGCTGGGGACGGACTAGGCCAATCATATACCAAAAGGACAGTATGGGTACAGGCTTTTGTTTCAGCCAAGCACAAACCTGATTAATCTAATCACCTATATTAAGTTATTATAATTATAATTAAATTAACATTTTACCTTATGATTTCAAAGTAAATGCTACATTCAAAAAAGCACTGCTTGTATACTTTGACTAATAATTTGCTTATACAAGGGCACCTAACAGCAGTATTGGATTTCTCACATGAGAAACATAATTCCTATTGTTATATCCACTTTATGGTAACCTGGGAGTCTCTCCACAGTCCCAAATGCAGAGAGAGAGACAGAGAAATACTTTCCAGAACTGATGACACTAGAGGAGCTGAATGAGGTGAAATTAGATCAAGTGGAATTTCTGCCAAAAACCACATCAGCAGAAAGTCTGGGGAATACATGAGTCACGTTCCCACTATCATCCCAGTTTCATAACCACTGAATAAAATGTCCATTGTTTACAAGCATTTGCTCTGTGACATTCGTATTATCATGTTTTGTGAGAGCTGCTGCTGGTGATGTAAAATGGTTTGTTGAACACTGCACCAGTTAAAAACAACAACAACAAAAAACACAGTTGCTATTACAAGTAAAGAATTAAGATTTTTTTTTTTGTTGGGCCTCCACTTTATCACTTTCAGAAAGCACTCCCTAGCTAGCACAGTAAAAATAAATAAGTAAAAAACATGTGTGAAACATAGGACAAGCCATTACACATCAAGTGTGAAGGATGGGAATTGATCCTGTTTCTCCCCCTCCCCCCCACCCCTCTTCTGTCTCTCCTCTTCTGTCCCTCTGCCTCCCAGGTATCATGGCTGGCTCGAACCGCTCTGGAGACCTGCGCGATGCCCAGAAGTCCATCCCCATAGGCACCATAGCAGCCATTACCACTACTTCTATAGTCTGTATCCTTTACTACAGTAAATACTGCCAGTCTTACTGGAGCAGTCCATGCATTTTTAACCTTCTCAGGGACTACTGACGAAAATACGCTGGAATGTTACATATAATATATGTGACGTTTGAATAGACAATATGAAGCATTTGATTCTTCATTTAGTTTTAGGTTTTGTAAATGCTTAGCGTTTTTTGGGAGACAGTTTGTACTAAAGCCTGTAGGTAAAGTGTATTTGTATTTATTAAGGATCTCTTTTAGCTGTTGCCAAGGCAGCAGATACTATTCCTGGGGTCCAGCAACATTACGGCAGTTATATGCAATTAAAAATAAATTTCATAACACTTTTCACAATGCATTAAGTGTGCCCTCAGGTCACTACTCCACTACCACATATCTACAATACAAAATCCATTGTGTGTAGATTGTGTGTGTTAGCATGTGTATGTGTATGTGTATGCTTGTGTCTGTGCCTGTGTGTGTGTCTCTTCACAGTCCCCACTGTTCCAAAAGTGTATTTTTTTATATCTGATTCTACTGCTTGGATCAGTTACCTGATGTGGAATAGAGTACCATGTAGTCATGGCTCTATGTAGTACTGTGATAGCCTCCTATAGTCTTTCCTGGACTCTGGGATTTTGAAGAGACCTCTTGTGGCATGTCTTGTGGGGTATGCATGGGTGTCTGAGCTGTGTGCCAGTAGTTTAGACAGACAGCTCGGTGTATTCAGCATGGCAATACTTCTTACAAAAAAAAGTAGTGATGAAGTTAACCTCTCCTCTACTTTGAGCCATGAGAGATTGACATTCATATTATTAATGTTAGCTCTCTGTGTACATTTAAAGGCCAGCCGTACTGCCCTGTTCTGGGCCAATTGTAATTTTCCTAAATTCTTCTTTGTGGCACCTGACCACACGACTGGACAGTAGTCCAGGTGCGACAAAACTAGGGCCTTGTTAATAGTGTTGTTAAGAAGGCAGAGCAGCGCTTTATCATGGACATACTTCTCCCCATCTTAGCTAATGTTGCATCAACATTTTTTGACTATGACAGTTTAAAATCCAGGGTTCTTCAAGCAGTTTAGTCACCTCAACTTGCTTAATTTCCACATTATTCATTATAAGATTTATTTGAGGTTTAGGGTTTAGTGAATGATTTGTCCCAAATACAATACTTGTTGATTTTGAAATATTTAGGACCAACTTATTTCTTGCCACCTATTCTGAAACTGACTGCAGCTCTTTGTTAAGTGTTGCAGTAATTTCACTCGCTGTAGTAGCTGACATGTATAGCATTGATTCATCCGCATACAAAGGACACACTGGCTTTACTCAAAGCAAGTTGCATGTCATTAGTAAAAATTGAAAAAAGTAAGGGGCCTAGAAAGCTGCCCTGGGGAATTCCTGATTATAACTGGATAATGTTGGAGAGGCTTCCATTAAAGAACACCCTCTGTGTTCTGTTGGACAAGTAACTCTTTATCCACAATTTAGCAGGGAGTGTAAAGCCATATCACATACGTATTTACAGCAGCAGACTATGATCAATAATGTCAAAAGCCGCATTGAAGTCTAACAAAATAGCTCCCACAATCTTTTTATCATCAATTTCTCTCAGCCAATCATCAGTCATTTGTGTATGTGCCCCTGCATGTTGAATGTCTTTCCCTATAAGCGTGCTAAAAGTCTGTCTGGTCAAACACATTTCTTCCCAAAAGTTTACTTAGATTGTAGGCTTAGATTGAAGATATATCAAATGGGAGTGGCAATATCGTCCACTATCATCCTCAGTCATTTTCCATCCAAGTTGTCAGACCCAGGTGGCTTGTCATTATTAATAGACAACAACAATAAAAAATCTTGTCTTCCAAATTACAATTCTTGTCTTTCATAATTTTGTCAGTTATACATGGATGTATAGTGTCGGCGTTTATTGCTGGCATGTCATGCCTAAGTTTCCTAATCTTGACAATTATAAAATCATTAAAATAGTTGGCAATATCACTGGGTTTTATGATGAAGGAGCCATCTGATTCAATAATGATGGAGCTGAGTTTACCTTTTTGCCCAGAATTTCATTTAAGGTGCTCGAAAGCTTTTTACTATCGTTCTTCATATAATTTTTTTCATAGTATATTTTCTTGTTTTTTTAACTCAGTTTATTCACATGATTTCTCGATTTGCAGTATGTTTTTGTGCAGACACACTTATTTGCCATTCCTTTTGCCTCATCCCTCTCAACGATACAATTTTTCCATTCCTTATCAATCCACAGGGATGTAACAGTTGTTACAGACGTTTTCTTAACAGGTGCATGCTTATTAGTAACTGGAATAAGCAATTTCATAAATGGGTCAAGTGCAGCGTATTGTTGCTCTTCATTGTGTAATGTGTGTATTGTGAGGTGTTCCTTCACTGCTCCTCCCAGACATGTCTGCCGTGGTCCTGTTTGGGGCCTGCATTGAAGGGGTGGTCCTGAGGGACAAGTGAGTTATTTGTATTCCACTCTACATCCACTTCCTGTATTACTATAGCTAGCATCGTTGCCTCGTGAGTCTTGCCCATCTCAAAATCAATACTTTCCCACTAATTGTCCATATAATCAGATGCAACACATAGAATAACAAATAATACTTAAAGGACTTGATTGAGAATGTGTGCACTGAATTGATACTGCAATGGACAGTGGATGAGGCCAGCTGTTATGACAAAAACGAATTGAAAAAGTCAACTTAGATCTGTCTCTCTGACTTCAGGTTTGGTGAGGGGGTGGATGGTAACCTTGTAATTGGTACCCTGGCATGGCCTTCACCATGGGTGATCGTGATTGGCTCCTTCTTCTCGACCTGTGGGGCAGGGCTTCAGAGTTTGACTGGAGCGCCACGCCTCCTGCAGGCCATTTCCCGCGATAGCGTAATCCCTTTCCTTAAAGTGAGTAAACACACACACATACATACATATACACTAGCACTATTTACTTCGTGGAGTGGTCAATCAGCGGACATTGGTAATTTTCTGTAAAGATTATACTGCATACTATTTTTTTTATTATTTTTTTTTTTTATTTTTTTTATTTATTTTTTATTTTTTATTTTTTGGGGGGGGGTGGATCAGCTTAATATTGCGGAAAGAATGTTGCTTCCAATGTAATTGTCTGCATCATTTCCAATCCCCCATATTTTTTGGGGTAAATATATATATCCATTCACGTATGCATACATATACACATATATACATACACATACCTACATAGACATACATACTTTTTTTAAAGAGTATACCTTTATTATTATTCCCCGCAAACCCTACCACCGATCCCCCAATTGGAGTAAACTGATAAACATTTATGTTTTTACCTTCAATTTATACATCTTATACACATTTTACAGACACAGTCTACTTTATAATAGTTCTCTCTTGTTTGTTCTTAGTCCTTCCTCTATTTCTGTTGTCCATCCAGTTTGATTTCCACTTGTAACTGTGCTATTTCACAATAGCTCCGCACCTATACACATTTCACAGATCCCGTATGCCCTACATTGTTTATCTTGTTATTAGTCCCACCCTTCAGCTCCACTCAACCTTTCCCATCTATCTTCCAACATCATCCATTTCGGATTTTTATTTGCCATATATTTTTCAACTGTGCTGTGATGCTTCACAAAAGATTTGAATCTTCCTATTCTCATAGCTTCCACGGATTGTAAATTAAAAATAAACATTTTTGCTAAAATAATTATTATATTATTGATTGATTGACTATGGCTTTTCAGATCCCCCAGTATTGCTATCTGTAGCGTTAGTTCTACGCAAATGTTGCAATTCTTCAACCATTCCTGGACCTGTGGCCAAAAACGAGCTACATGAGGACAATACCAAAATAAATGGTCTAATGACTCTGCCTCCTCACAGCAGAATCTACAGAGCTGGGAAGATTGTATCCCCCATATATATAACATTCTATTAGATGCAAGAATTTTGTACAATAATTTAAATTGAAAAATTCAAAGTTTTGAATCCGGCGTTGTTTTGCGTATCAATTCATAAACCATGTGCCATGGAATGGGTACATCAAATCTCTTCCCAACTATTTTGCAATTTATATGGCACAGCTGTAAGTTTTTTGGTCCTTAAATGAAATTGTTATATGTTTTTATTTATCACACTTTTCTTTAACCATTTATGTTCTTTAATATAAGGCCGACATACAAGTTCCTTACTTTTATCCCCTTCCACCTGCCTCTTCCATTTTTGTGGTAATGCTGCAATTAATTGGTTGTAACTTTGGGTAGAGCAGACATTTCCATATGTCTGTGTTAGCTGCATGTGTGACATTACTCCACCAGTCCTATTTATGATATCATTCACAAAAATTATACCTTTTTTAAACATTTCTTCGATAAATACAGTTTTTTTTATCAATTACTATATTTGAATTTAACCACAAGATTTGTTGTACTATTTGTTCCGTCCTTTCAGGTGGATTAAACTGAAATTGCAACCAACTTTCTAAGGCTTGTTTAAAAAAATAAAGATATTTTGGAGATTATTTCCTTTTCAAGCAACCGAAAGTGAGCAGGTGTAATCTGAATAAAGGGAAAAAGGCCCTTCTTGAACATAGGATGAGACATTCGTACCAATCTACTAGAGAACCAGTTTGGATTTAAGTATAACTTTTGTATGACTGATGCCTTTAGTGAGAGGTCTAATGCTTTAATATTTAATAATTTCTGCCCTCCGAATTCATATTCGTTTTATAAATAGGCCCTTTTAATTTTATCTGGCTTGCCGTTCCAAATAAAATTGAATATTTTTTGTTCATATACTTTAAAAAGCAGGTCACTAGGTGTAGGCAAAACCATAAGCAAATAGGTAAACTGTGATATGATTAATTAAAGAGTTAATCAGGGTGATTTTCCCACAAATAGACAGGTATTTTCCTTTCCATGGTAGCAAGATCTTATCTATTTTTGCTAACTTTCTATAAAAATTTATTGGAGTGAGATCATTTCTTTCTTTTGGGATTTGTATACCGAGTATGTCCACATCACCGTCAGACCATTTAATTGGTAAACTACATGGCAATGTAAAATGTGTATTTTTTAGTGATCCAATACGTAATATGGTACATTTATCATAATTTGGTTTTAATCCAGAGAGGATAGCAAATGTATCTAGATCCTCTAAGAGGCCGTGGAGAGATTCTAGTTGTGGTTTTAAAAGAAAACATGAATCATCAGCATACAATGACACCTTAGTTTTTAGGCACTGGATTTCTAATCCCTTAATATTAATGTTTGATCTAATTTTAACAGCTAACATTTCGATGGCAATATTAAATAGATATGCCGATAGTGGACAACCTTGTTTTACTCCTCTAGATAGTTTAAAACTTTCTGAGATGTAGCCATTATTTACTATTTTACACCTAGGGTTACTATACATAATTTTTACCCATTTTATAAGAGATTCCCCAAAATTGAAATATTCTAGGCATTTATATATAAACTCCAGTCGTACTTTATCAAAAGCCTTTTCAAAATCAGCTATGAAAACCAGGCCTGGTGTCCCCGATATTTCATAGTGTTCCATTGTTTCCAGTACTTGCCTTATATTATCTCTAATGTATCGTCCATGTAAAAAACCTGTCTTTTTATTCTATGCGCCAAGCATTTTGCTAGGATTTTTGCATCACAACACTGAAGTGTAAGAGGTCTCCAATTTTTTAAATGGACTGGATCTTTATATATACCACTTGGGTCCTGTTTCAGTAATAATGATATCACACCTTCTTTTTGTGTGTCTGATAATCTATCATTTATATAGGAGTGGTTAAAACAAGCTAATAATGGTCCTTTGAGTATATCAAAAAAATGTTTGTATACTTCCACTGGTATGCCATCCAGTCCTGGAGTTTTCCCATCCTTAAAGGCCCCAATTGCATCAAGTAGTTCCTCCTCTGTAATTAGGCCTTCACATGAGTCTTTCTGTACAGATGTTAATTTTACATTATTATTAGGGAAAAAATCCATACAATTAGTTTCAGTTAGTGGAGATGGAGGAGCCTGAAACGAAAATATATTCTTAAAGTACTTTACTTCCTCTTTCAAAATATAATTTGGTGAATCATGCGTGACTCCATCATTTGTAACAAGTTTTAATGCGGTTTTTTTTTGGTAGCATTTCTATATTGAAGATTGAAAAAGAATTTGGTGCATTTTTCCCCATATTCCATCCAGTTCGCTTTATTTTTGTAATATATTACACTGGATCTTTCTTGAATAAGTTCCTCCATTTCTTTTTGTTTTTCCTCTAACTTATTCTGTGCCTCTATGGTACCGTTTTTATTGTTATCTAACTGTACTGTTAGTCCTTCAATTTCCTTTGTTAATATGGACTCTTTTGATCGAAATTGCTTTTGTTTTATAGATGAGTACTGAATTGCATGGCCTCTAAAGGCACACTTAAAAGTGTCCCATACAATATGGGGATCTGCTGTACCTATGTTATGTCTAAAAAAGTCAGTTATAAATTCTTCTGTCCTAGTTCTAAACAATTTATCATCTAGTAGGCTTTGATTAAATTTCCAATATCCTCGCCCACGTGGAAATTCTGTAAGAGTAATATATATGCCAATTATGTGATGGTCCGACCGCATTCTGTCCCCTATCAAACACTTTTTAACTTTTGGTGCCAGAGAGAATGATATAAGAAAGTAGTCAAGGCGACTAGCTTGATTAAGCCTCCGCCATGTATATCTCACTAGGTCAGGGTATTTAAGTCTCCATATATCCACTAATTCCAATACATCCATGACATTCCTGATTTCCTTAATTGCCTGAGGGTGATAGTTTATAGTGTGATTTCCTTTCCGGTCCATAGAGGTATTTAAGACCGTATTAAAATCTCCCACTATAATAATAGAGTCTAGTGTTGCTTGTAGAGTTGATACATTCTTATATATATTGTCAAAGAAGCTTGGATCATCATTATTCGGACCGTATAGGTTAATAAGCCATATATGTTTATTGTCCAATAACATATTTAAAATAATCCATCTACCTTGAGGATCTGTTTGGACAAGTTGCACATTTGGATCAAAGTTATTATTAATTAAAACCATCACCCCTTTTGAATTTCTTTGCCCATGGGAGAAATATATTTTGCCCCCCCAGTTCTTTTTCCACAAAACTTCATCTAAAACTGTCGAATGGGTTTCCTGTAAACAGTAGATATTATAATCCTTCTCTTTTAGCCAGGTAAATACTGATCGTCTTTTCTTATTATCTGCTAAGCCATTACAATTGTAACTGGCTATACTTATTTCACCACTTACCATAATGAGACACACCTTTCAATTATTTTTATCAAAATATATGTTTGTAAACGTCCTATTAAAAAGTAACATAATGATTGAGTGTCTATATAGTTGTACCATGACATTTGCATCTCCACTAAGCAAACCTCCAATTGGTCCCCACTATTCCACCCGCCAAAAGCCCCCATCTCGAGTTGGGTTGTCATCCCAATGCCCGGCAGACCACCCCCGACCCCCCGCATCGCACAGCCCCGGACCGACTGGGATCCATCCTTCGAAAAGTGCACACAGCACCATCCACCGAACCGAAGCAGATCCATTGCCAAATGCATTTCCATCGCCCTCACCTCGATTTTTATTACATATTGCTGTGAATCATCCTCTATAGTCCCTAACATCTTTTACTTCTTCCTTCGCAACAGTTGTGGGATACACACATACACCCACACACATTCAGCCCTTACCCCCACACAACCATAAGCTCACCCTCTCAACAATTGCACCATCCCAGAGCCCAACTCAAGATGGGTCATGATTTACAAATGTACTTGCAGTTGCAGCTGCATGAGAAGGCCTGCAAGACCATACTATACTATACCATAGCATACTATTACCAGAACCACTGTTTCTACTCTTCTAATACCATCGAGACAATTTCTCTGTTTGTTCAGAGAAATGTAGATCCACTCTACTCAAATGGCTCTCAAGTGTGTCGGGGCTAGCAGTGATTACTAATTCATGGTCCTACTATAGTCCATGCTCAGGTTGAGTTGCTGTGACAGGAGCTGGCTGTCACCCCCACTGATTAAATGAGGAAAAGTTTCCCAGACTGAGCAGACATGTCTAACGTGTGATATAGGGACGATAGTGATTAATCATGCTGCAGCAAGGACCAGTGTGACCTGAATGAGAGGACGAGAGGGGCTGAAACTCTTGCAGTCCACTCAACTTAATACTACAATGTGCTGTGCTATAGGTTCAGGTGTGCGTGCATGCAGGTGTGGGTGTTAATAGTTCATTGTACCTCACTGTTGTGCTTTGTCTGTAGGTGTTTGGGCATGGCAAGGCCAACGGAGAGCCTACCTGGGCCCTACTCCTCACAGCCAGTATCTGTGAGATCGGCATCATCATCGCCTCTCTGGACGCTGTTGCCCCCATCCTCTCCATGTAAGACAACCACATGTCTAATATATACTCTGCTTCTCCTGAACACACCATGGAGATGGTTATGTCTTGGTAGCAAGTATAGCTGTTCTGAGTTCTTCTTTCTCTCTCTGTGTAGGTTCTTCTTGATGTGCTACATGTTTGTCAACCTGGCCTGTGCCCTGCAAACTCTGCTGAGAACCCCCAACTGGAGGCCTCGCTTCAAGTTCTACCACTGGTGAGTTAAACAACTCAACATAGCAGACATAACTCTAGATCTTAGCCATGGAATCATCCCCAAAGAGCACTGCTTAGCTAATATTCTCAGGTGTGAAACAGTCTATTATAGCATTTGTGTTTTGCACTGGATATCAAGCCAGACCAGGTAGGTTCCTGTTGGGAAGCTGTTATTTACCTGAGTAGTCTGCCAGAGACACTGTGGGAGCCTGGCTTGGCCTATAATGATCCTCTACTGGCTCGAACGTAACAGCAGCAGACAGAAAGAAAAGATATCCTGTCTCCAATCTGTGGCCATTATTATAATCAGTGAGTGGTTTGACTTTCGCAGCATCAAGCAACAGACTGAGGATATAACTTCCTGTCCCTCTCCCCAACAGGGCTCTCTCCTTCCTGGGCATGAGCTTGTGTCTGTCGCTCATGTTTATCTGTTCCTGGTACTACGCCATTGTTGCCATGGTGATTGCTACCTGCATTTACAAATACATTGAGTTCGCTGGGTGAGTGAGCTTCCAACCTTGGACTACAAAGCAAAGAAAAATCACAACTAAGAAATTATATATAACAGTAAAAATAAAGAAAAACCCTGGAATGAGTAAGTGTGTCCAAACTTTTGACTGGTACTGTATATATATTTTTATTTATTTAACCTTGAGATTAAACATCTATTCCACACGAGAGCCCTGTACACATTACAATGAAAACAGAATAAGAAAACATACTCATATATGTGTATAAAACAATATAATTTAGCACACAATAACAAAATAAACATATTTAATCAAATCAATCACATTCAACTACATAGAGGTCCTCAATCAATAATGTAAACTGCCTGAGTGACACCAGCACGTCTAACTGCAGTGAACTCTGCCGATTGTTCCACAAATTAGGGCAAAAGAACAAAACGCAGATTTTCCCAAATCTGTGGAAACTGAAGGGATCGCTAGTATTATTCTTTCCTGAGAACAGGTTTGGTAACTTATGATTCTTAACTTAATTAATGAAGTTACATATGAGGGGAGTTTCTGTAAGATTGCTTTGTAAATAAATCAAAGATAATGCAGCTCTCTTCTTACGGACAGAGAGGTCCATCCCACATTTTTCAATGATGAGTCCTAAAATTGTCCCCTGTGATGAAACGTATTGCGGAATGGTACAAAGGTTGCATGTAAACATGCATGTAAACAATATCACCAAAATCCAAAATATGGAGAAGCGTTGTTTGAACAATTTTTCTCCTGTTTTCAATACAGAGGCATGATTTATTTCGATATAAACAGACAATCTTGAATCTTAGCTTCTTAGACATATTTTCTATATGCTTTACGAAGGACAACTTGTCATCAATCCAGACACCCAGGTACATATTGAGAAACAAGGTCAATTTGGGCTCCATTTGTAGCGCAAATATGCAGGTCCTCAGTGTCAACATTTCATGACCTAGAGAACAGTATGAGCTTGGTTTTACTTGTATTTAACGCATCATGAAGGCGCCGGAGGGGATAGCTGCCGTCTTATCGGGTCTTAACCAACCATGCTATTTTTTATTTTTTTTTGCGTTGTTCGTAACTTGTTTTGTACATAATGTTGCTGCTACCATCTCTTATGACCAAAAAGAGCTTCTGGACATCAGAACTGCGATTACTCACCTCAGATCAGAGTTTTTCTTCAATGAGTCAGACGGGAGTGATATACTACAGACACTAGGCCCAGATCCCCGCAATTCGCTGAAGAAGGAAACGGATAATTTAGCGGAAAAATATCAGGGTGCCTTGTGAGGATCAGGCGACGAGTGGCTAATCTGCCTTTGCCTTCCATTCTGCTAGCTAAAGATCAATCGCTGGAAAATAAATGGGTCAAACTGAAAGCACGTATATCCTACCAACGGGACATTAAAAACTGTCATATTTTATGTTTAACCGAGTTGTGGCTGAACGACGACATTAAGAACATACAGCTGGTGGGTTATACACTCTATCGACAGGATAGAACAGCAGCCTCTGGTAAGACACGGGGCGGGGGCCTATGCATTTATGTAAAGCGCCATAAGCAAACAGGAAAACGCTCATCCAGAGGTGGCGCTCCTAGTGGCCGGGGACTTTAATGCAGGGATATTTAAATCAGTTTTACCTAATTTCTATCAGCATGTTAAATGTGCAACCAGAGGGGAAAAAATTCTAGACCACCTTTACTCAACACAGAGACGAGTACAAAGCTCTCCTTCGCCCTCCATTTGGCAAATCTAACCATAATTATATCCTCCTGATTCCTGCTTACAAGCAAAAATTAAAGCAGGAAGCACCAGTGACTCGGCCTATAAAAAAGTGGTCAGATGAAGCAGATGCTAAACTACAGGACTGTTTTTCTATCACAGACTGGAACATGTTCCGGGATTCTTCTGATGACATTGAGGAGTACACCACATCAGTCACTGGCTTTATCAATCGAGGACGTCATCCCCACAGCCATGGATTACAGGCAACATTTGCACTGAGCTAAAGGGTAGAGCTGCTGCTTTCAAGGAATGGGACTCTAACCCAGAAGCTTTTATCCCACTATGCCCTCAGATGAACCATCAAACAAGCAAAGCGTCAATACAGGACTAAGATCGAATCGCACTACACCGGCTCCGACGATCGTCGGATGTGGCAGGGCTTGCAAACTATTACAGATTACAAAGGGAAACACAGCCGAGAGCTTCCCAGTAACATGAGCCTACCAGACGAGCTAAATAACTTCTATGCTCACTTCAAGGCAAGTAACATTGAAACATGCATGAGAGTATAAGCTGTTTCCCTGATGACTGTGTGATCACGCTCTCCGCAGCCGATGTAAGTAAGACCTTAAAACGGGTCAATATTCACAAGGCCACAGGGCCAGGCGGATTACAAGGACGTGTACTCCGAGTATGCGCTGACCAACTGGCAAGGGTCTTCACTGACATTTTCAACTTCTCCCTGTCTGAGTCTGCAATACCAACATGTTTTAAGCAGACCACCATAGTCCCTGTGTCCAAGAACACTAAGGTAACCTTCCTAAATGACTACCGACCCGTAGCACTCACGTATGTAGCCATGAAGTGCTTTGAAAGGCTCACATCAACACCGTTATCCCAGAAACCCTAGACCCACTTCAATTTGCATACCACACAAACAGATCCACAGATGATGCAATCTTTATTGCACTCCACACTGCCCTTTCACACCTGGAAAAAGGCACACCTGTGTGAGAATGCTATTCATTGACTACAGCTCAGCATTCAAACACCATAGTGCCCTCAAAGCTCATCACTAAGCTAAGGACCCTGAGACTGAACACCTCCCTCTGCAACTGGATTCTGGACTTTCTGACGGGTGGTAAGGGTAGGTAAAAACACATCTGCCATGCTGATCCTCAACAAGGGGGCCCCTCAGCGGTGCGTGCTCAGTCCCCTCCTGTACACCCTGTTCACTCATGACTGCACGGCCAGGCACGACTCCAACACCATCATTAAGTTTGCTGATGACATAATAGTGGTAAGCTTGATTACCAACAATGATGAGACCGCCTATAGGGAGGAGGTCAGAGACCTGACCATGTGGTGCAAGGACAACAACCTCTCCCTCAACGTGATCAAGACAAAGGAGATTATTGTGGGCTACAGGAAAAGGAGGACCAGCATGCCCCCATTCTCATCGACGGGGCTGTAGTGGAACAGGTTAAGAACTTCAAGTTCCTTGGCGTCCACATCATCAAGAAACTAACATAGTCCATGCACACCAAGACAGTCGTGACAGTCGACAAAACCTATTCCCCCTCAGGAGACTAAAAAGATTTGGCATGGTTCCTCGGATCCTCAAAAGGTTTTACAGCTGCACTATCGAGAGCATCCTGACGGGTTGCATCACTGCCTGGTATGGCAACTGCTCGGCTTCCGACCGCAAGGCACTACAGAGGGTAGTGCATACGGCCCAGTACATCACCGGGACGAAGCTTCCTGCCATCCAGGACCTCTATACCAGGCAGTGTCAGAGGAAGGCCCTAAAAATTGTCAGGCTCCAGCCACTCTAATCATAGACCTATTTGCAGACCTGAGTTCTGTTGCTAAGATAATTCTGAAACCTTAAACGAGCTGTATATCCCAGGCCTGTTTTTGATAGCTTCTTCAGCAAAACAGAATGATCAACAGTGTCAAACGCCTTTGACAGGTCAATAGACCAAGTAGCACAGCTCTTTTTAGCACCCAAGGCATTGACAAGATCATTAACAACTATCATTGTTGCTGTGGTAGTATTATGCCCAGGACTAAACCCTGATTGGTTTATATTAAAAATATAATTATCAGGTAAAAAGGAATGAAGTTGTACATTAACCAAGGATTCAGGAATCTTCACTGAAGAAGGTCGTCTTGAAATGTTGCGATAGTTGTCAAGATCCTTTGTATCCCCACCCTTATGTAGTGGCAGTAAGTGCGGATTTCCATGGTTTTGGAATACTTCCTGATAACAATGTTAATTAAAATGTGGGCTACTGAGCCAGCAATAAAGGGAGCTGCACACTTAAGCAGACCAGGCTGCAAATGATCAGCCCCTGTGGATTTTTTTTGTCTAATGTTAGCAAACTAACCAGGACTACTTTATCGGTGAATTTCCCAAAAGAAAACTCCTGACCAGCATTTTCAGTTAGTATATTTTCACCAGCATCCAAACTATTATTTTCAAGAGCTGGCTTTGAAATACATTCAAATATATAGCCTGCAGAGATAAAATGGTGATTACATGCATTAATGATATCAATTTTGTCATTATAGGGCCAGAATCAAAATTAATTTATTGGGGGAGAGAAGAGGAGACACAACCCTTCAGTGACATAACAACTTTCCAAAATGTAGCTGGGTTCCCTGTACATTCACATAGTGTATGAACATAATAATCAGATTTAGCTTTTAAAACTATTTTTATACACACCGATTTCTCAATCGCCTGAAAGACTGCCAGTCTGTGAATCTAGCTTTGGCCCAGGCAGCATCTCTGTTGTGTCTTACTTCAAATAGCTCTGGACTGAACCAAGGGCAAGACCTATTTTTTAATTCTCCGTTTTTCAAAGGAAGCATGTTAATCTGCAATACAATTGAAAACATTTGAGAAGTGGTTCAGAGCCAACTCTGGGTCAGGTATAGATGTAATACAATCAAAGTCACCAAAATTAAGATCACAAAAGAAGGCCTGTTGATTAAAAAAAAAATGTATTCCTCTTGTTTGGTAAAACGAGGTTTGGATCTAGTCATCCGTATATCTTTGACATAAACAATGGGACAGTGGTCACTAATATCCAAAGAAAATACCCCACTCCCGACATATTTCTCTGGAGTATTTGTAAATATGACGTCAATCAAAGTTCATAGGGTCCTTTAAGTTTGGACGAGTAGGCTTTGTAATCAGCTGGCACAAATTTAGATTAGTACAAAAATCCTTTAACCAGTCAGTCAGCATCCTGCGTTCCACATGCAAGACTAAAATCTCCAGCGATCAACACCTCTGAGGTAGAAATGTTGCAATTAAATCAGTGAGTTCGTTTAGTACACACTTCTTGGTGGAGGGTGGACGATACGTTCCTATAACTGTTATTTTTTGGTTTAAACCCAACTAAAGACTTAAAGACTGGTGGTAGCCTTTAACTGTCACACCCTGGCCTTAGTATTCTTTGTTTTCTTTATTATTTTAGTTAGGTCAGGGTGTGACATGGGGAATGTTTGTGTTTTGTCTCATTTTGGGTGGTTATATGGAAAAGGGGGTGTTGGGTTTAGAGTATGGGTTTGTGTTGAGTGAGTGTTTCTAGGTATGTCTATGTTGAGTGAATGTTCTAGGTATGTCTATGGTTGCCTGAGTGGTTCTCAATTAGAGACAGATGTCTTTCATTTGTCTCTGATTGGGAGACATATTTTAGGCGGCCATAGGCATCAGGTTTTTGTCGGGTCATTGTCTAGGTCTGTGTCTGTGTCTAGGTTGCATGTTTGCATTTCGTTCGGTTCTAGCTTCACGGTCGTCTATTTTGTTGTTTTGCATCGTTCGTTTTCTCCTAAATAAAGAGAAGATGTATTTTTTACATGCTGCGCCTTGGTCCTCTCTCTCTCCCATGGTCGATCGTGACAGAATGACCCGACCACTCAGGACCAAGCAGCGTGAAAGGAGGGAGCCAGAGCCCGTTGTGCAGGCAGATACTGGAGGTGAGCAATGGGAAGGATACAGAGACTAAGGATTTATTGAGGAGTTTGGAGGAGAGTGAAAAGAGGGAGCTGCTGTGTTGGTGCGTGAGGCATGACATCCACCCGACAGAGCGTGTGCGCGATGTGATGTTACCTGAGTCAGCTCTTCATGCTCGTCCTGAGTTGCGTGCTAACCGTCTGGGAATGACAGTCCCACGAACCAGGCCTCCTGTGTGCATTCCTAGTCCTACACCTCCTGTAACACCTTCCCGCCCCAGCCCGGTACCACCAGTTCCGGCACCACGCCCCAGGATTCCAGGGTGTCTCCAGAGCCCTGTTCGCATTGTTGCTTCTCCCCGCACTCGCCCTGAGGTGCGTGTCCTCATCCCGGTACCACCTGTGCCGGTACCACGCACTAGGCCTATAGTGCGCTTTGAGAGCCCAGTGTGTCCTGTTGCTGCTCCCCGCACTAGCCCTGAGATGCGTGTCCCCAGCCCGGTACCACCAGTTCCGGCACCACGCACTAGGCCTAATGTGCGTATCCAGGGTCCAGTATGCCCTGTTCCTTCTCCCCGCACTAGCCTTCAGGTGCGTGTCCCCAGCCCGGTACCACCAGTTCCGGCACCACGCACCAGGCCTATAGTGCGCCTCAGCCGGCCAGAGCTGCCCGTCTACCCAGTGCCATCTGAGTCATCCGTCTACCCAGTGCCATCTGAGTCATCCGTCTACCCAGTGCCATCTGAGTCATCCGTCTACCCAGTGCCATCTGAGTCATCCGTCTACCCAGTGCCATCTGAGTCATCCGTCTACCCAGTGCCATCTGAGTCATCCGTCTACCCAGTGCCATCTGAGTCATCCGTCTACCCAGTGCCATCTGAGTCATCCGTCTACCCAGTGCCATCTGAGTCATCCGTCTACCCAGTGCCATCTGAGTCATCCGTCTACCCAGTGCCATCTGAGTCATCCGTCTACCCAGTGCCATCTGAGTCATCCGTCTACCCAGTGCCATCTGAGTCATCCGTCTACCCAGTGCCATCTGAGTCATCCGTCTACCCAGTGCCATCTGAGTCATCCGTCTACCCAGTGCCATCTGAGTCATCCGTCTACCCAGTGCCATCTGAGTCATCCGTCTACCCAGTGCCATCTGAGTCATCCGTCTACCCAGTGCCATCTGAGTCATCCGTCTACCCAGTGCCATCTGAGTCATCCGTCTACCCAGTGCCATCTGAGTCATCCGTCTACCCAGTGCCATCTGAGTCATCCGTCTACCCAGTGCCATCTGAGTCATCCGTCTACCCAGTGCCATCTGAGTCATCCGTCTACCCAGTGCCATCTGAGTCATCCGTCTACCCAGTGCCATCTGAGTCATCCGTCTACCCAGTGCCATCTGAGTCATCCGTCTACCCAGTGCCATCTGAGTCATCCGTCTACCCAGTGCCATCTGAGTCATCCGTCTACCCAGTGCCATCTGAGTCATCCGTCTACCCAGTGCCATCTGAGTCATCCGTCTACCCAGTGCCATCTGAGTCATCCGTCTACCCAGTGCCATCTGAGTCATCCGTCTACCCAGTGCCATCTGAGTCATCCGTCTACCCAGTGCCATCTGAGTCATCCGTCTACCCAGTGCCATCTGAGTCATCCGTCTACCCAGTGCCATCTGAGTCATCCGTCTACCCAGTGCCATCTGAGTCATCCGTCTACCCAGTGCCATCTGAGTCATCCGTCTACCCAGTGCCATCTGAGTCATCCGTCTACCCAGTGCCATCTGAGTCATCCGTCTACCCAGTGCCATCTGAGTCATCCGTCTACCCAGTGCCATCTGAGTCATCCGTCTACCCAGTGCCATCTGAGTCATCCGTCTACCCAGTGCCATCTGAGTCATCCGTCTACCCAGTGCCATCTGAGTCATCCGTCTACCCAGTGCCATCTGAGTCATCCGTCTACCCAGTGCCATCTGAGTCATCCGTCTACCCAGTGCCATCTGAGTCATCCGTCTACCCAGTGCCATCTAGCCATGACCAGCCGGAGCCGTCAGCCAGCCATGACCAGCCGGAGCCGTCAGCCAGCCATGACCAGCCGGAGCCGTCAGCCAGCCATGACCAGCCGGATCCGTCCCTCAGTCCGGAGCTGCCGTCCCTCAGTCCGGAGCTGCCGTCCCTCAGTCCGGAGCTGCCGTCCCTCAGTCCGGAGCTGCCGTCCCTCAGTCCGGAGCTGCCGTCCCTCAGTCCGGAGCTGCCGTCCCTCAGTCCGGAGCTGCCGTCCCTCAGTCCGGAGCTGCCGTCCCTCAGTCCGGAGCTGCCGTCCCTCAGTCCGGAGCTGCCGTCCCTCAGTCCGGAGCTGCCGTCCCTCAGTCCGGAGCTGCCGTCCCTCAGTCCGGAGCTGCCGTCCCTCAGTCCGGAGCTGCCGTCCCTCAGTCCGGAGCTGCCGTCCCTCAGTCCGGAGCTGCCGTCCCTCAGTCCGGAGCTGCCGTCCCTCAGTCCGGAGCTGCCGTCCCTCAGTCCGGAGCTGCCGTCCCTCAGTCCGGAGCTGCCGTCCCTCAGTCCGGAGCTGCCGTCCCTCAGTCCGGAGCTGCCGTCCCTCAGTCCGGAGCTGCCCCTTATCCTGGGGCTGCCCCTTATCCTGGGGCTGTCCCTTAGTCCGGTGCTGTCCCTTAGTCCGGTGCTGTCCCTTAGTCCGGTGCTGTCCCTTAGTCCGGTGCTGTCCCTTAATCCAGTGGGGTTAAGGTGGATGGTGGCCATTGGGAGGAGGCTACGGAGGCGGGTAGTGACTATGGTGGGGTGGGGACCACGACCAGTGCCGGAGCCGCCGCCGTGGACGGACGCCCACCCAGACCCTCCCCTAGACTTTGTGCTGGTGCGCCCGGAGTTCGCACCTTAAAGGGGGGGTTTATGTCACGCCCTGGCCTTAGTATTCTTTGTTTTCTTTATTATTTTAGTTAGGTCAGGGTGTGACATGGGGAATGTTTGTGTTTTGTCTCATTTTGGGTGGTTATATGGAAAAGGGGGTGTTGGGTTTAGAGTATGGGTTTGTGTTGAGTGAGTGTTTCTAGGTATGTCTAAGTTGAGTGAATGTTCTAGGTATGTCTATGGTTGCCTGAGTGGTTCTCAATTAGAGACAGATGTCTTTCATTTGTCTCTGATTGGGAGCCATATTTTAGGCGGCCATAGGCATCAGGTTTTTGTCGGGTCATTGTCTAGGTCTGTGTCTGTGTCTAGGTTGCATGTTTGCATTTCGTTCGGTTCTAGCTTCACGGTCGTCTATTTTGTTGTTTTCTTCGTTCGTTTTCTCCTAAATAAAGAGAAGATGTATTTTTTACATGCTGCGCCTTGGTCCTCTCTCTCTCCCATGGTCGATCGTGACATTAACAGAGACAAAGAAAGCAGATTATTTGTGTAAATAGCAACACCACCACCTTTGCCTTTCCTATCAGCCCTAAACACATTTTAACCAGGGCTTTATCAGTTAACCAAGTTTCAGATAAAAATATCAGGGTCTGCCTGAGAGGTCCACATCCTGACACGATCCATTTTAGGTAATAAACTATGAATGTTAAGTTGTTAAAATGTCAAACCTTTTCTGCATTTAAAATCACACAGAGTTTCAATACAAGTCAGATTACTTTGAGATTTCAGAACAACAGGAGACTCAAAGATTGGATTATGAAAGAAAACAGTAGGAATAGCAATGAAATTTCTCCAGTTAGCACCATTTGGCCTGTCACCACTTTCAGACACAACATGTGGAACTCTCACAGTGACCAAAGAGGAGATGGTAAAAACTGACTTACATGTAATGCTAATATTGTCCTCACATCTATCTATATATATATATATATATATATATATATACTGCTCAAAAAAATAAAGGGAACACTTAAACAACACAATGTAACTCCAAGTCAATCACACTTCTGTGAAATCAAACTGTCCACTTAGGAAGCAACACTGATTGACAATAAATTTCACATGCTGTTGTGCAAATGGAATAGACAAAAGGTGGAAATTATAGGCAATTAGCAAGACACCCCCCAAAACAGGAGTGATTCTGCAGGTGGTGACCACAGACCACTTCTCAGTTCCTATGCTTCCTGGTTGATGTTTTGGTCACGTTTGAATGCTGGCGGTGCTCTCACTCTAGTTGTAGCATGAGACGGAGTCTACAACCCACACAAGTGGCGCAGGTAGTGCAGTTCATCCAGGATGGCACATCAATGCGAACTGTGGCAAAAAGGTTTGCTGTGTCTGTCAGCGTAGTGTCCAGAGCATGCAGGCGCTACCAGGAGACAGGCCAGTACATCAGGAGACGTGGAGGAGGCCGTAGGAGGGCAACAACCCAGCAGCAGGACCGCTACCTCCGCCTTTGTGCAAGGAGGTGCACTGCCAGCGCCCTGCAAAATGACCTCCAGCAGGCCACCACTGAGCATGTGTCAGCATATGGTCTCACAAGGGGTCTGGGGATCTCATCTCGGTACCTAATGGCAGTCAGGCTACCTCTGGCGAGCACATGGAGGGCTGTGCGGCCCCACAAAGAAATGCCACCCCACACCATGACTGACCCATCGCCAAACCGGTCATGCTGGAGGATGTTGCAGGCAGCAGAACGTTTTCCACGGCGTCTCCAGACTCTGTCACGTCTGTCACATGTGCTCAAGTGCTCAGTGTGAACCTGCTTTCATCTGTGAAGAGCACAGGGCGCCAGTGGCGAATTTGCCAATCTTGGTGTTCTCTGGCAAATGCCAAACGTCCTGCACGGTGTTGTGCTGTAAGCACAACCCCCACCTGTGGACGTCGGGCCCTCATACCACCCTCATGGAGTCTGTTTCTGACCGTTTGAGCAGACACATGCACATTTGTGGCCTGCTGGAGGTCATTTTGCAGGGCGCTGGCAGTGCACCTCCTTGCACAAAGGCGGAGGTAGCGGTCCTGCTGCTGGGTTGTTGCCCTCCTACGGCCTCCTCCACGTCTCCTGATGTACTGGCCTGTCTCCTGGTAGCGCCTGCATGCTCTGGACACTACGCTGACAGACACAGCAAACCTTTTTGCCACAGTTCGCATTGATGTGCCATCCTGGATGAATTGCACTACCTGAGCCACTTGTGTGGGTTGTAGACTCCGTCTCATGCTACCACTAGAGTGAGAGCACCGCCAGCATTCAAAAGTGACCAAAACATCAGCCAGGAAGCATAGGAACTGAGAAGTGGTCTATGGTCACCACCTGCAGAATCACTCCTGTTTTGGGGGGTGTCTTGCTAATTGCCTATAATTTCCACCTTTTTTCTATTCCATTTGCACAACAGCATGTGAAATTTATTTTCAATCAGTGTTGCTTCCTAAGTGGACAGTTTGATTTCACAGAAGTGTGATTGACTTGGAGTTACACTGTGTTGTTTAAGTGTTCCCTTTATTTTTTTGAGCAGTGTATATATATATATATATATATATATATATATACATATATATATATTACATTACATTACATTACACACACAGTACCAGTCAAAATTATTTACTATTATTCTATTTTCGACATTGTAAAATAATAGTGAAAAAAAAGTGTGAAACAAATCAAAATATATTTGAGATTCTTCAAAGTAGCCACCCTTTGCCTTTATGACATTTTTGCACACTCTTGGCATTAAGAAATATATGTGAATGAAATATAGATCAAACTGGAGATGTTTAAATACAATGGTTAAACACTGTTGGGATGTTCTCATGTTCACACTCACAGGCTATTAAACACACATACTAAGCATCAGTGAACATTTCAGTTCATTGATGGTTAATTGGCTCTAACTCTCTGCTCGGTGGTGTGTGACAGGGCAGAGAAGGAGTGGGGAGATGGTATACGTGGCATCTCACTCAGCGCTGCTCGCTTCGCCCTCATGAGGCTGGAGGAGGGACCGCCTCACACCAAGAACTGGAGGTCAGTGAGTCACAGAGAGGGGTACTCACAACTAAAAGATACACTTCTATTATTGCACAAGCTTTAGTCATCATCTGTACCATACTGAACTCAAGGGAAATGTATTTGATTATATTGAGATTTGATATTCATGAATTTTATAAACAGACATTATCCATGGTATTTCTGCCAGTTTCCAGCTTTAGTCTCACTGTAAATCTGAATGTTGATATTCTTGCTGGTTAGGCCTCAGATTATGGTTCTGGTGAGCATGGATTCAGAACAGAATGTGGAGCAGCCTCGTCTGCTGTCCCTGACCAATCAGCTGAAAGCAGGAAAAGGTCTTACCATCGTGGGTACCTCAGTGGTGGGCAGCTTCCTCAACAACCATGCAGAGGCCCAGAAGGCAGACCAGGTCCGTACTGTCTGAGAGACACACACACAGAAACAGTAATGAATCATTTATGAATCATGTATAACACCCTGATCTCTCTTCTACTGTGTGCTCCAGTCTCTGAGGAAGCTGATGGAGACAGAGAAGGTGAAGGGTTTCTCCCAGGTGGTGATCTCCTCCAACCTGAGGGATGGAACCTCCCACCTGATCCAGGTAGGGGGGCTGGGAGGCCTGAAGCACAACACTGTGCTGGTCAGCTGGCCACGCACCTGGAAACAGGCCGAGGACAACCTGCGCTTCAGGAACTTCATCGGTGAGTTAGAGGTGGTCAGATGACAGGTTTTTCACTATGCTAAGAATGCTTTGGGAAGGTCTTGTGTGTTATCATCATCATATCCTAACTCATGTTCAACACCTCTGCAGAGGTGGTTAGGGAGACGACTGCAGCCAGCATGGCTCTGCTGGTCCCTAAAAACATCGCTGCCTACCCGTCGAACGGAGAACGCTTCACTGAAGGCCAAATTGACGTGTGGTGGATCGTCCATGATGGAGGCATGCTGATGCTGCTGCCCTTCCTTCTCCGCCAGCACAAGGTGGGATCCCATTTTGGGGATTTGGAGAGAACATGTTTTTCAGTGTTTGTTATTCAGCAATCAGCCATAGACTTCCTTGTGATGCCAGGTTTGGAGGAAGTGTAAGATGCGCATCTTCACCGTGGCCCAGATGGACGACAACAGCATCCAGATGAAGAAAGACCTGATCACCTTCCTGTACCACCTGCGTATCGATGCCGAGGTCGAGGTGGTGGAAATGGTGAGAGACAAAAACACTTAGATTTTTTTAACATATGCTCCGTACAGTGATGTATTGGGGAGAGCAATGGCAGTTCAGTCAAATAATGTGCATTGATATGTTTTAACACCCATTTGCCTTTTTAGCATGACAGTGACATCTCAGCCTATACATATGAGAAGACTCTGGTGATGGAGCAGCGCTCCCAGATCCTCAAACAGATGCACCTCACCAAAAATGAGATGGAGAGAGAAGTAAGCCCTGACACCTCCCTCATCTAATGTATAACTCATACATAGGTAACTGACTATGATTTAATATTACCAGTGTGGTTGTTAGCAATCACCAAACAAAGCCATAGTGGCCAAAAGAAAGCTCCTATGGTTTATCTAACCCCTTTTAGTACCACTTGTGTTGAATAAAACAATGCCCTTATAGATTATCTGAAGGTTTTTTAGCTCACCTCTACCTTGTTATTTGTATTCAGCCAGCCATCATCACTCACTGAATTTGAAATGCCAGCAACAGGGCAAGGCAGCAGGGGAATGATTATAATTACTGAGCTAGGTTTAAAATGCAATCTCTTTGTCTGTACTTGCCCAGTCTGATCTGTCTCATTAATCAAGAGAGCAGACTGAACAATATTAACATCAGATAAGATAAAGTGTGAGGACTTACAGAACAACCTGTGTGCTCTTACAATGACTATTCCACTTCAAAAACAAGTATTCATTCAATAATGTCATGCATGTAAATAATAATAATAATAATACAGAAAAACACATGCTACAGAACATAAGCATCAATTCTGGCTTTGTGTTGAGCTATCCACCGCTCAGTTATAATCTGTCAAGTATTGACACATTGCTTCTCTGTGATTTGTTGTACCAGTAACTTACATATCTCGACTCAAAGTCTCATGTTTGAACTCTTTGTCTTTCTTTAAAACCTCTTGCTGCTTTGATTTCCACAGATCCAGAGCATCACTGATTCATCCCGTGGTTCTATCCGTCGTAAGAACCCGTCTAACTTGCAGTCTCAGCAGAGCAGTGAGGAGCCGGCAGGAGTCAGCGTGGAGGAGAAACCAGAGGAGGAGGTACAGAAGTGTCCTCATACCTAACTCTCTGATCAACCTTTGTACTATGTGTAAAGGATGCCACACTGCTTGCTTAACGAGCACCGATTCTTCCTGATTTGGCTCGCACTGAGGCTCCAACCAAGGACCTGTGCCTTGCTAGCGCACGTGACCGCCCTCCTAAAGAATCTTACCAGTCAGCGTCACGTGAAAAGCTAGCTATTCTCTGGCATAAGTGGAGACACTTCAGGCTGAGGAGTAAGTTTCACACACCATGTGCTACATTCACCCCTAAAACTTAAAAGTTACTCAACAGCAACCCCAGTGTTGAGCTGAGCGCAACTGTAGATCTGAGTCACTAGGCACCACTGTAATGGACATCACGCTGCTTGCTTAGCTAGTACCACATCCTCCTGATTCGGCTCACACCGAGCCTCAAACCCAGAACCTGTGCCTTGCTTGCACACGTGACCATCCCTCGTAAAGCATCTTACCAGTCAGCGCCACATGAAAAGCTAGCTATTCTCTGGTGTAATTGGGGACATTTCAGGCTGAGGAGTAAGTTTCACACATCCCCATGTGCTACTCTATCTGTCCTTCATTCTGCTGTGTTTAAATGGTCCTATTATTTCTCACCATCTCTCTCATCTGCTGCATGTTTCTTTGTTCTGTCTATCCTCTGTCATCTCTAGGCCTACTGCCTTACCTCATCCTCTGTCAAAATGCCAATTCTCTCACTTTGACATTGTTCTCTGGCGTGTAGCATTTTAAGGGGACCTTTTCCTTTACAACATAAAGAAGGGATATGACAGAACAGCATCTTACCTAGTTTCTTTGTTACAGTGCCCCACTTGTTCTTTCAACTCACCGCCCAGCGGTGGTCTGGTGCTTTTATTACGTCACCCCAACTGACAGATCTCTTTCTTTCCTTCACCCTGTCACGTTGTTGCGTGGTGTCCCTCTCTTAGTCTGTGGCTGTCTCCCGCCCTAAACAGGTGCAGCTGATCCACAATAAGAACCCCACATCCCCCACCACGCCCACAGGGAGCGCTGCCACCCCCGGGTCGGAGGTGCAGATGACCTGGACAGACAAGGCTGAGACCCAGGCTGCAGCAGGCCACCCAGAGCAGGGCGGGGTCAAAGACATCTTCAACATGAAGCCGTGAGTCTGCTCTCACTTTCACTTTCAATCACGTGTCCAAAGGCTTGTGTGGACTACTCTCTTAGGGAAAAAAGGTGCTATCTAGAACCTTTAAAGGTTCTTCGGCTGTCCCCATAGGAGAGCCCTTTGAAAAACCGCATTTGGTTTCATGTAGAACCATTTTGGGTTCAATATAGAACCCTTTCAACAGAGGGTTCTACATGGAACCCAAAAGTGTTCTACCTGGAACCAACGAGGGTTCTCCTTTGGGGACAGCCGAAGAATGCTTTTGGAACCCTTTTTTCTGGGAGTGTACTCCTAAACCGTGTTAAATGCGGAAGACACATTTCAGTTGAATGCATTCAGTTGTACAGCTGACTAGGTATCCCCCTTTCCCTTTCCCTTTAAAGTAAATAGAAAATAAGGACAAAGTATTTATAGGTTGTTACTGTTGGGGGGTGGCAGTTGTTTATAAGCTAGTTTCAGAAGTAATACCACAAAGGTTTGAAAGGCTTTGAGAGTCATCCGCACAACACAACTTCTCAATGTAAGTTCAGTATTGTAAAGATCTCTGCATTGTCATTCTCTTCTTACCATGCTGCAGGGAGTGGGAGAGCCTGTAAGTATTATACTAGCATGATGTTTAAATGTTTTCCATGCATGTTGTGAAATAGCAGTAATGATGCAACATGCATTCTGTACTGTACTCCTGTCTGTCCCGTCAGGAACCAGTCCAACGTGAGGCGCATGCACACAGCGCTGAGGCTCAATGAAGTCATCATGAAGAAGTCCAAGGAGGCCAAGCTAGTGCTGCTCAACATGCCTGGACCACCCAAGAACCGCATGGGAGAGGAAAACTGTATCCTATCATATCTTTGTCATGTTATATTATAAACTTCTGTATTTTATAATACTATAACAATACGTAGCTTCTACTGTCATAAATGTAAGTGAAACCAAAGTGCTCAACAGGATAGCTAGCATGAATAGGCTACAAAAGCCAGATGTGAAAACTTGCTTATTCCTTAACTCTAATCCTTTCTCAGATATGGAGTTCCTGGAAGTCCTCACCGAGGGTCTCAACCGGGTCCTCCTAGTACGTGGTGGTGGACGCGAGGTCATCACCATCTACTCCTGAGAGACCTCAAATCAAATCCACACGCCTTCACCTTGCATCTTAATGGTTTATGGCCCCTGCTTCCACTCCCCCTGCTCACTTTGCACTATGTAGTTAGTACCCCCCCCCCCCCCCCAAACGCACCAGCTGAATTCTCCTTTACTCTCAATCACCTCTACCAGCATCATGTCTGCTCCTCTCATCATCTCGAAAGCTGTGGCATCAAACCTGTTTAGGTTCTTCAATGGCTATCAGATCACTAGATGTCAAATGGCACATGAGTTTCTTCTTATACAGAGGAGTGGACATATTCAAAAGACAAATTATTCCCCAAACTAGAGGTCAGATGTTTTTGTTGTGTTTGTCCTTGTGTTTTATTTTATCTGTCTGTCAATCTTGTTGCTTTTCTTCTTATTTTTGTAAGGATGTGGGTTACTTGCAAGAGAAGGATGGATATATTCTCATTGCTAGTCTATCATGTTTTTCTTTTTATTTATTTATGCATTAATTTATTTTGAGAATACAGTTAATATGTTTTTTGTTGTGCATTTGGTTGTTTTATGTTATGTACATTATGATGTGTTGAAATCATTGAGGGAAGAGGGTGGGTCGAGAATTCATCAGTCATCAGCAACATGTCTTCCTATGGATTGTCACCTTGAGGACACCTGAGCAGCAGTGAAGTATATTACAGTCGGAAGGAAGGAGAGAGGAATAGCGTTCATACCAGTCAGTTCACAGGCGGTATTTGAAATGTACTTAATGAATTGAATACATTTAATTTGTCGTTGAACTGACTCAATTATGATGGAGTTGGTGTTGACCACAACCCTGGCTTTTTATACTGTGAAGAAAACAGTACAATGAGATATTTGAAGTTGCTAAGAGACACATCATGACCTCAACCTTTGACCCCCCCCCCTCCCCAAAAAAAGAAGCTGATTACCGTAAATAGTGTCCTTTGTCCAATCATTCAATACATATTACTACTAGCTATACCTTGAGAGTGCTGACAAGACCTTTAAGTGGCATAAACTATTGTTATAGCAGTGATAGGACTGTAAGAAGAAACCGTGAAAAATGTATTGATATAAAGTAGATAATAATTGCAAGAAACTACTGTGTTATAATCTAAAACAAAATTATATTTGTTTAATACTATCATACCAAATGGCAAACATTTCAATATTTTACCATGTAGTAGTTTACATAAAAAAATGTGAATTGCTAATTTAGAGACACTCAGAAAACTATGTTTGTGATACATTGATATATTTTTAGTAAATACATCTGTTTTTCTTCATCATGATTTGGTTTACACTAATTCCAGTCTAGAAATGTGAATTCTATAATTCTTGCCAAATACAAACATACAAATTGTGCCATATGAAAAGAAATAACTTTTTGATACAAACCTCTTTGTAGTACCAAGGCAAAACTATGTATTGAATTGACTATGTTTAAGGTTGAATTTAGCAGTGAAATTACAACTGGTTTGAATGGATAGTTTTGAACCCAGCATTACTGCGAATCTTCACAACTTTGTACTAGAATGGGAAGAAACATCATTTATTTTCAATGTGGCACAGCTATTTATTTGCTAAATATAATATTACTGTCAATTCCTAAGTTCTGCACATTTACAAGGTCATGTCTAAAGCATCAACTCTGAACTAATACATGAATCATAATAATTATTTTTGTAAACAAATATATGGAAATAGATACATATGTGTACATACAGGTAGACCTCGTATTTCACATATTCGTTTCTGTGCAGTGGAGGGCACTGTTTACCATGTGGTAGAAACATATATAAAGTATATCTATATAAATAACTCAATTATTTTTTGTATTATATTGTTTTCAAAAGAAAATGATTGAATTTTATTTATTGAATAGTTGATGTAAAATCTGGATATTTTGTGTGTGATGTGCACTGTATTTATGTGAAGGATATCGTTTATCTACCATATTATGACATGTTATAGAGGTTCTAAAATTTCAAAAGCTGCTATACTGATCCATGTGTAAATATTGAACCAAAAACATATGGGGGATTAGGAAGGGCATACAGGGTTGGGGTGAGCTGAATAGCAAGGCAGCTAGTCAGTGGTTTTCAATACTGTCCTTGAGTTTCAACAGTAAGCTACATTTTGCTCCAACAAATCACATAGTCAATGGAGTTGTTAACTGACTATTGATGTTGACATGACGCTGTTTTTGTGAGAGAAAAAATATATATACAAAATAATTCACAGCTGGCATTAGTCAACCAACATCTCCACTGAGCATTATTTAGTTGGAGCAAATGCAGCCTACTTGAGGACCAACATTGACAAATATTGCTCAATATTAAGTTAAAGATTGAAGACCTGAAACAGTAATTTGAATTAGATATCTAAGTGCAGTTCTGAGGGCAGATAAAAAGTATATTGAGTTTATTTGAGATATAAAATATTCAGGTGTTTCCCAAATACGTTTTAAAATGAGGGGACTGACAGTCCAGTGAGGGGACTGACCTTTTTAGGTGTTTGACTGGTCCCTTAGATCCCAGTAAGACACACCAGTAAGTTTTGTTGACAGCTTTTAGCTGGGGAAGAGGTGATTAGGTCTGGGGTCTTTCTAGAAGTTAGTGGTAAATAGTTATCCTCACTCAGCACACTTACTAAGTGTCACAAAAATACTACCTACAATCAAAATAATATAATCTTGGAAATATTTAGCTATACAGTATATATAACTATTTAAATAAAATCTAAAATACTATAATGTATATACAGTAACTCAAAATATTAACATGATATGACTTGTCTGAAAGATGACGGTTGAAAATAATGTATTATATCCCTGTTTGCATGGTGTTTGTAACAATAGTGTCTTCTTACTTTTTATTCTCGCTGAACTCTTATTTGGATTGAGTAACGCATAAAGTAAATTGGCCAAAGTGTATCTTTTGAGCTCAAAATAGGTAATTGTTTATTCTCGGAAAACCCAGACACAGCTGGAACATTGTTACATTGTGGGAGGCAACCCGCCTGACTATGGAGACTAGTAATTGATTCAATATGTTTGGCCTCAGTCATCAATTAACTACAGAAAACATTAAAAGATATGGCGATTTGGAATATGAATTTTTGTGTCAACTGGGGATCTATGCATTTCAAACCTACTCTAAACCTAAAACATAAGACATTTCTTGGGCATATATTTTGTCAGAATATGTGCAAAGTTCAGCTGTGTCCATCCCCATATCAACAGTTTGACATGGGTGAAAGATGTTATCCGGGCTTGGGAGTACACTGCTGAGCCTATTGTTGCATGAAGCTGAAGTTTCAAATGCTGCAATCTTCGGAATCAAGTAGTTCCAAAGCTTTTTTGTGTGTGGAGTTATTGGGTACATGAGACGACGAGCGTTGGAACCATCGAACTATAGAACTAGAATATCTATGTTTTGAAAATGGCTGTGTGTTGGCACATGGATGTCCGTTGTGCAGAGCATCTGTATGTTTGGCTACAGTATGGTTCTTAGATATGTGGTTTCTTTAGACACATAAAATCCTCCCTTATAACCAACCAACCTACTGATTCACCAGCAGTGTGACTGTGGTAGTTATTAATATTATCAAAGACAACAAAACCAGGGCTTCCACCTTTGGCAGAGGTCAAAGAGACCTTTACAGTATGGTATTATATTCACATGTTTGATGACTCCATCTCTAGAAGGGAGAGGGATGTCAGTGACAGAATTGTTGCAGTAAAGCTACCATCCTTCAGGTGTTTCCCAAGTATCATGTCCCAAATATCAGGGCTGTCAGAGTTAACTTGAGTTAACTTTTTGTAATTTTAGGGTACTAATTATTTGCATTGTCTGGAAATGTTCAAAATACCTAATATACAGCTAAAAACAACAATGCAATGTCAAAACAAGTTGACATTGATGATAAAGAAAGTGTGCTTTAACAATGTACCTAATTCTGCTTATCATTAGTTTGGACAAAATCAAGGTGTCAGTATTATTGTAATGCTTTTTCTATTTAAAAAAAATCTTAAATTACTGCTCAATTTGAGTTCATTCTTAATTTGCGATTAATCACATCAAATCCTGCGATTTAATTCGATTAAATGTTCTTAATTGTTTGACAGCCTTAGAAATATACACTGAGTGTACAAAACATTAGAAACAACTTCGTATTATTGAGTTGTACCCCCTTTTGCCCTCAGAAAAGCCTAAATTCTTCGAGGCATGGACTACAAGGTGTTGAAGCATTCCACAGGGATGCTGAACCAACTTGAGTCCAATGCTTCCCACAGTTGTGTCAAGTTGGTTGAATGTTTTTGGGTGGTGAACCATTCTTGATACACATGGAAAACTGTTGAGCGTGAAAAACCCAGCAACGTTGCAGTTCTTGACACTGAAAACTGTGCCATTGGCACATAGTATACCCTGTTCAAAGGCACTTAAATATTCTGTCTTGCCCATTCACCCTCTGAATGGCACACATACACAATCCATGTCTCAATTGTCTCAAGGCTTAAAAATCTTTCTTTAACCTGTCTCCTCCCCTTCATCTACACTGATTGAAGTGGATTTAACAAGTGACATCAATAAGGGATCATAGCTTTCACCTAGTCAGTCTGTCATGAAAAGAGAAATGTTTTGTACACTCAGTGTACATTAGAAACCTTCTCTTGAGTAAAAAAAGATGTCAGATAATCTAAATCTTTTAACAAACAGGGTGTGAAAAGGGCTCTCAAATCCATGTATCCTTACCCTGTTACATTGGACCTTTACTTGCGCAGACTACATTGAAGTTATGAAAGTGTTCATCAGGAATGCACTTCTGTTTACAACCCTGTAAAAGAACCTGAATAAACTCGGCCAATTTATTTAGACCATTGATTTATTCATTTAGAATCCAACATGTTATATTGCTGAGAGGCTATTTGTGTCAGTCCAAAGCAGGGACAGGCTTTTCACTGTGATAGTTCTAGCGCATATGTGCACAATTGTGAATAATTGTGATTGGTTTAATGCATGCACGTAATGTATACTGCAGTGTGTTTCTGCAATTTAATATTCAGCATTTAAATTATTTATATTTATTTATTTTACAATTTAGGTAAAGAATTTGTGGCCACAAAAAGTAAATCACAGTGGTAATATAACTGCAATGGTCTTACTGTGCACATTTGCTCAATAATTGTTGATACATGTTGATTTAGATTGAAAATGATTCATTATGAAATTATTTAACTGAAACACTGAGTTTGCCCACAATACAATTATGTCAGCGACTTCCAGTGTAATCAAAAGTCACAGGGGAAATACAACTTTAATCAATCATAACCCTTGTGAAGGGCTATTCAGTCCAAGGAAATCTAGACACACAATTCTATTTGTAGAACCTTCCTCTACATCTGTGTCTCAAATGACACCCTTTATTTGCAATGTTGGGCACTTTTGGACTTGGTCAAAATCTGTGCACTATATGGTGAATTTGAGAAAAAAAAACTGCCATTTTATGTACAAGCTCCAACTGCTGTATTGCACTTCCACCCATATTCTTCTAAAATACCAATTGTTTTTCATACAGACCTATTCTTGATTAAGCAAGGAACTGTTTTGCTGTTTTAACTGAGGACAATGCATAGTGTGAGGGGGATTTTGTAGCTTTTACTGAGAATGGACTACTGTGCGTTCTCTATTCTGGTTTCCTAAGACTTTAGAACCTAGTATATGCATGTAGATGTGCCGTTTTCATGACAGTGAAGTAAACCTCAACACATTGTATTAATGTTGAATAAGCCTCCTTTTTTTTAGAAGGTTGAATTTTTGTGCAACCCTCATGATTCCTTCATCATCTCCAGAAGTGTGAGCACTTAACGCAAGCAGGAGAAAAAAAACAAAAGCTAGTGTTTCTAAATCTTCACGTATGATACTCTATTTATACTTGGTCCATAAGAGCATTGTAATGCATTTTTAAATGTAGACCTTTATGTAGATCTATGAATAGCTATCTTGATTAGTAATTGTTTTGTGTTCACAATTTTATGTTACCTCTCCTAGGAACAAGAGTGATGATGTAGAAAAAAATGTAGTGGAGTGTTCAGATATGTCTGTGTCTGCAGTGTGTGTGTGTGTGTGTGTGTGTGTGTGTGTGTGTGTGTGTGTGTGTGTGTGTGTGTGTGTGTGTGTGTGTGTGTGTGTGTGTGTGTGTGTGTGTGTGTGTGTGTGTGTGTGTGTGTGTGTGTGTGTGTGTGTGCATGTGTTTGTTTGAGAGAGGACATTGTATTTAACGAAAAGATGAAGAATAAAGATGGGACATCTGTAAATAAAACAGTAATTAACAAAGTAGAGCTTAGATGTTTAATTTGTGTGTCAATGCAAGTTTAATATTTTACAGATATAGAACTATGTATTCTCTATTGTGTTCAATAATGATATACAGTATAAACAGTTATTTTACTGTGTTGTTTTACCATGTCAAAGGCGTATACATCAATGGCTAATGGTTTCCTCAAACCATTTTATAGATTTGTCTGCACAAAATGCAATAAACTGAAGTCATTTTATTACAACTTTGCTTGCAGGCGTATTCTTTGTTTATAGCCAAACTATTGAGGGTCTTACTAAACAGTTCAAAGCATATTAAATGCTTAAAAACACTCATGAACTTCTTTGGTCCAGTGACATTTTCTAGACAGGGAAATACTTTGGGAGTGAAACAGTACTTTTATATGTGAGGGGGGCAGGAGACCATTCCAGTCAGATTGAGTCGTCACTACAGACCCGGGTTCGATTCCGGGCTGTGTTGCAGCCGGCCGCGACCGGGTGACACATGAGGCAATGCACAATTGGCCCAGCGTCGCCCAGGTTAGGGGAGGGTTTGGTTGGCCGGGATGACCTTGTCCCATTGCGTTCTAGCGACTCCTGTGGCGGGCCGGGCGCATGTACGCTAACACGGTCGCCAGTTGTACGGTGTTTCCTCCGACACATTGGTGCGGCTGGCTTCTGGGTTAAGCGAGCAGTGTGTCAAGAAGCAGTGTGGCTTGGCAAGGTCGTGTTTTGGAGGACGCATGGCTCTCAACCTTCGCCTCTCTGGAGTCCGTACGGGAGTTGTAGCGATAAGACAAGACTGTAACTACCAATTGGAAATCACGAAAAAGGGAATAAAAGGCTATTTTTTAAAATATATAATAATACATTGTTAGAGGTAAAAATATGTATATAATAATAATACATTGTTATAGATTAAATGTTTACCATAGAGCTGTTTGAAAAAATTGTGAAATAGCATAAGCAGGATAGGCAGACACACCCCAATGCACTATTTAAACTCAGACTGTTATGACAAGTGTTCTTATCTCACCTAGCAAAGCTCAAGAGATTGTAGGCATATTTTTCTTATGGACAAAGTGCACCAGAAGACCTTGTTTTTCATATGACACTTGCATCGTCATATAGTATCACACGTCTTACTCAGTCATACAATAGCCACAGTATGAGTCATAATACCCATAAAACCTAGCGGTCAAACAGGGAAATGGTTCCAATCATTTTCCCACCATTAATTTTTCCCATAGGGACGTTTTGATAACCATGTAAATCTCTCTTGGACAAGGTGAATATTATCAATACATTCAGCTGTATTTACCCCCCAAAATTAAATGCTAATTAGCTTTTAATGTGGCGATCATAAAGAACTACAAATGCCATGATGATCGGGATGAGACTGCCAAATCGGGGGCAAAGGTAAGAATCTCTGGATTGACAATCTAATGTTATCTAAATGTAGTAATGAATAAATTGGCAACATTTATTTAAATGTAAAATTCTGTGAACTGTCTTGTACAAGCTTGAAATTGACACAATGCCTGTCAGCAAAGGTGTCAGCTAGAGATGATGTGCAGGAGCTTGCAGGGATTTGTAATTTTGCATGATGTCTACTTTTATGCCAATTATAATTTTTCGAATCTGAGAGGTAATAGAGCCGACTATATTGATAAAAGTCACATTGTCTGAGAGATATTTACACGGTTATCAAAACGTCACGCTAGTGTAATCCTACACGAAACATAGCCCTTATTTTAAGTGTTTCTAAAAAATGTATGGTTAAAAAAGAATTGGAACCATTTCCCTGTTTGATCAATAGGTTTTATGGGTATTATGATACGCTCACTGTGGGGCTCTATAGCATACAAATTGGATGACAATTTATCATACATCTTGGAGGATGTATAGTATTATACATCTTGCTCTGAGAACAGGTTGCTTGTTGCGCTGTAACAACAAAGGAGAATTACGGGGAGAATTAACGTTGGCGTTTAGGGTAACTAACGACAAAGGTTAGGATAATTTTACGTAAAAGGTTAGGAGAACTAAAACAACGGTTGTAATAAAAATTGTGTGAATTTACAAAGCAAGTTAAATGTATTGGGTTAGGTTTAGAATAAAAGTTATGCCGACAAAACTCAAACACACAACCTTTGGATTGCTAGACAGTCACGGGTTACACCAATCCATCCTCCTAGACCAACCTCTCTACTTTCATTGCTGTCTAAATCTTGGAGGTGCTCAGAAATACATAAAGTATGTTTCGTATGGCTCTGAAGCCAAGCTGTTATGTATGGAAGTATTTTGAAGTCTGGCCATTTTTTTTAATGCACTTTATTTTGTATTGCTTTTTTAAATGTATCAATGCGTTTTAATAGCTTTGAATGTTTAAGTTAATTTCAAATGTTAATAGTATATTTGACAAATCCTTCGTTTTTTTTGTGCAACTCATAAAGTAAATTAACTTAGTTCGTACTACATTCATTTCCTCTTGCTTTTTCAATGTAATGCATGGAAAAGATTGTGTAAGAACATTCAGGTAACCTTAGCGGAATTAGCTAATTATCAAGGTCAATGTTTTTATATCAAAAGTAACTAAATTACTTTTACTCTGAGTACTTAGACTGCTCGAGTGGTGCAGCAGTCTAAGACACTACATCTCAGTACTAGAGGCATTGCTACAGACACCCTGGTTCAAATCCAGGCTGTATCACAACCAGCTGTGATTGGGAGTCCCATAGGGCAGCGCACAATTGGCCCAGTTTTGGCCGGTGTAGGTCATCATTGTAAATAAGAATTTGTTCTTAACTGACTTGCCTGGTTAAATAAAGGAAAAATACACACATTTTACTCAAGTGAAAGAAAATGTAATTATAGTAACTAAAGAAAAGGACTAGAGTGGACAGTATCTTAAGCTAGTTTACGGAGTGATATTGCCACTACGGTGCATCTGTAAGAACGGCTTCCAGTTCAGAGCAGTTATTAACTAGAAAAAGGACACAGGAGCACATTGAGGGGTAGGATGGAGATATGGTATTGCTTGTAAGGCAGGCAGGTATGATAGGTAAGGTTCTGAAATTATGTTGTGGTTTTGGAGGACTCTAAAGGGTAGATACAACACAGACATGATTAACCAGTGTCATGACTAATAACATAATATAAAGTAGCCTATACAATATCAATAACAAGCTAGTATAAACTGGGATATTGAACATGCAGTACTCGACATCCCTACTCCATTGAAGTTAACATTTTTAAGGGTAAAGTAACAGTTAAGGTTAGATCATGGTTATCAGGGCGATGGTTAGGGTAAGAGTAGGGGTAAGGTTAGGGTTTAGGGTAGGGGAGTCCCAAGGATCCTGGATAGCACTGATCGTCAGATCACCCAAAACAAAGGAAAGGAATAAAGGACTTGGGCCGCCCCATGCCACCACAAACACTGAACAACACAGAGGAAAGAACAACCTGCCTTTATACGACGATTGTCTATTATATTGACAAGATAGTCAAGTGACAGCTCTAACAATGGAAATAGATATCTTCGGGTCTCAAAGATGGAAGGCAGGCGGGGAGGAGATGAGGTGAGATCAGGTGGGAACATTCTAGCCAAGGAGAGGGCCGATATGAGTTTTAACAGGCCATAGAGATAGATAGAGGCCTCATCTTTGCATCTGTGCCATTATAGCATATGACACAGCATGGGCAGTGACATTGAGGCTATCTCCATTTTAAATGTTCCTTTTCTTCATTAGCTAATTGCACCCAACTCATAGGAATCCCCACCCAATTGACTACTTTAAAATGATGAAAGCCCTCAATGGCAATGTCCAAGCTAAAACGGGTTACATCGGTGAATCCTCGATCTATCGCTATGACAACAGGCACATCTTTTTTTTCAAAGTAGCCGAAATACAACGTGCGTCCACTTACATCAGTGCATTCAACAACTTAACCATTATAAATAAGCCTCATGTAGCAAACTGACGTTGCTTCCAGAGTCCGTTTGGAACTCACGTTGCTTCCAGAGGTTTTGAACTCGGTAGTGAGTGTTGCAACCAAGGAAAGGCGATTTTTACACGCTTCAGCGCTGAGCTTGTGTGGCCTACCACCTCATGGCTGAGCTGTTGTTGCTCCTAGATGTTTCCATTTCACAATAACAGCACATTCAATTGACCGGGGCAGCTCTAGCAGGGTGGAAATTTGATGAACTGACTTGATGGTAGGTGGCATCCTATAACGGTGCCACGTTGAAAGTCACTGAGCTCTTCAATAAGGCCATTCTACTGCTAATGTTTGTCTATGGAGATTGTATGACTGTGTGCTAAATTTTATACACCTGTCAGCAACAGGTGTAGCTGAAATAGCCAAATCCACTCATTTTAAGGGGTGTACACATACTTTTGTATATATAGTGTATTTCAATACTCTTTCCACCCATGTAATGTACACAGAACAAAACGCAATACGTAAAGTTTTGGTCCAATGTTTCATGAGCAGAAATAAAAGATCACAGAAATGTTCCATGCACACAAAAAGCAGATTTTTCTCAAATGTTGTGCACAAATTTGTTTACATCCCTATTAGTGAGCATTTCTCCTTTGCCAAAATAATCCATCCACCTGACAGGTGCTGTCACGCCCTAAGCCTTGGTTCTCTATGGTGTTTAGGTCAGAGCGTGACTAGGGGGGTGTTCTAGTCATTTTATTTCTATGTTTTGGGATTGAGTATGGTTCCAATTAGAGGCAGCTGATTATCGTTGTCTCTGATTGGGGATCATACTTAAGGGTTCCCTGTTCTCACCTGTTTTGTGGGATATTGTTTTGAGTTAGTGCAGGTAGCACCGCTGTTGTAACGGTTCCTTGTTTTGTTTGAAAGTTTCACTAAAATGAAAGATGTGGAACTTTAATCATGCTTGGTCTGTCTTTCCTCACAACCGTGGCATATCAAGAAGCTGATTAAACAGCATGATCATTACACAGATGCACCTTGTGCTGGGGGTAATATAAGGCCATTCTAAAATTTGCTGTTTTTTCACACAACACAATGCCACAGATGTCTCAGCGTGTGCAATTGGCATGCTGACTGCAGGAATGTCCAGCAGAGCTGTTGCCATAGAATGTAATGTTAATTTCTCTACCATAAATTGCGTTGTTTTATAGAATTTGGCAGTAAGTGCAAGCGGCCTCACAACCGTTTGGCGGTGCACCTTGTGCTGGGGACAATAAAAGGCCAATAAAATGTGCAATTTTGTCACAACACAATGCTACAGATGTCTCAAGTTTTGAGGGAGCATGCAATTGGCATGCTGACTGCAGGAAGGACCACCACAGCTGTTGCCAGATAATTGAATGTTAATTTCTCTACCATAAGCTGCCTCCAACATTGTTTTAGAGAATTTGGCAGTATGTCCAACCGCAGACTGCATGTATGGCATTGTGTGGGCGAGCAATTTGATGTCAACGTTGTGAACAGAGTGCCCCATGGTGTCGGTGGGGTTATGGTATGGGCAGGCATAAGCTACAAACACAACTGAATTTTATCAATGACAATTTCAATTTACAGAGATACCGTGACGAGATCCTGAGGCCCATTGTCGTACCATTCATCCGCCTCCATCACCTCATGCTTCAGCATGATCATGTACGGCCCCATGTCGCAAGGATCTGTACACAATTCCTGGAAGGTGAAAATGTTCCAGTTCTTCCTTGGTCTGCATACTCACCACACGTCACCCATTGAGCATGTTTGGGATGCTCTGGATCGACATGTACGACAGCGTGTTCCATTTCCCGCCAATATCCAGCAACTTCACACAGGCATTGAAGAGGAGTGGGATTAAATTCCACAGGCCACAATCAACTGCTTGAGCAACTCTATGCAAAGGAGATGTGTCGCGCTCCATGAGGCAAATGGTGGTCCCACCAGATACTGACTGGTTTTCTGATCCACACCCCTGCCTTTTTTTTAAAGGTATCTGTGACCAACAGATGCATATGTGTATTTCCAGTCATGTCAAATTCATAGATTAAGGCCTAGAGAATCAATTTAAATTGACTGATTTCCTTATGTGAACTGTAACTGAGTAAAAGCTTTGAAATTATTGCACAATGTGTTTATTTTTGTTCAGTATACATGAATAATGCTAACCTCTCAGACTGATGAATTGAGGATTCAATCAATACTTTATATTTTCCTGTTTACATTTAACCATTTCACACTGCCCCAGATTTAGCACTAGAAAAACAGTAATCAAAGTTGATCACATTCTTTTAGCTGTATTTTTTGGGGAGAATTTCCTTTCGCGGCCACATACAGTAAGAATGCATGCACAGTCCTCAATCTTTTTTAACAAAGTGATTGTGCCATGTTTTGATCATGAGGGTGTTATGCTGTACTCTGTGGAAACACATCACACCCTGGCTGAGAGGGGCTGTGATGGCTAAACTCCTTTCAGTACCAGATCCAACTACACAACCCAAGATTTACACAAGAGCATAGGGAGTTCAGAATCATATTTATACCAGTTTACAAAGGTTCTTTAAGTTTGGGATTCAGGGGAAGAACATAGGAAGGGCCAGTTCTCATAAACTAGTTTGTTAGTTTTGCACAAAAATGGGAGGCTATAACACAAAACAGTTTTACAATCAAATAAAATACAGGTTTCTGTGCTGATGGAGGGAAAGCATTACAACTACCTAAAACTCAGGGTATCAGCTATCGCATCACCTGTCACATCACCTGTAATATCACCTGTCACATCATCTGTCACATCATCCTTCTTATAACGAAATAGCAGCTTCCCTCCCAAACACAGCCACATCTCAAACGACCGAAACAAGGTTTATAAACAGACATGGAAAAACAGGGAGACAATCACAGTTCTCAGTGAATCATCCAATTAGCAGGGACTCAATTAGGAGAGCATTGGCTGAAGCATGCACAGTACTCAAGGGTATTCATCACACATGTGACACACTCATTTACAATGATCATCCTGAAGTCAGGTGTATACCATCTGTGCTCATGATATAATTTTATTGAAGGTTGCGTTGTGTTGTAAAATTGCGAAACAGATTCTGACTGGGAGCAGTGTTGGGGAATAGTACCACAACATGTAATTCAACTAGTAATTCAACTACATTTTGCAGTAGCTTGTTGGCAGTTTAACTACATTCAAATGTTGATAGTGTTTTCAGTAGTTAATGACCGCTGGGCTAGCCGACACACTCACATTCTGGCTGCCACACAGATCTCACTACACTGTTAATGTTTTTTAAAAACTGTTAAAAGTGATGTTCCTGCGGTCATGTTTCTTAACTTTGTATTATATGACATTTTAGATTTAGATATAGTTTTTCACAAGGTAGTTTTGATATAGTGAACTGCTTTTTCAGAGTAACTTTCATTAAACAAACTATAATTATCTTCAGGGTAGCATTATGTAGCTCAACTTTTTCCAGTGTGAAGTAATTGGTAACTTGGTAAACTATAGTCCAGAGTAGCTTTCCACACAATGCCTGAGAGATGGTTTATTGTAAAGGCCAAAGTACAAGTAGTATCGTTGCTCTACAAAGGAGGTGTGGTCTATGCACATCAGTCTTAGTAAAAACTCCTGCAATGTTCTAGGCCTTTCTTATTGAGGGTGAGATGATATAAAGGCAGGGAAAAGCAATTCTGGTCATTTGTCTGAAAAAGCTCTCAACATGAAAAAGCATTCCACCAGTCTGAGGGTGAGACTGCCTGTCCTGGTGCTGGTCCTGGAGGTTCTCCTCCTAGCCCTCTACACTGCCTTTGTCACCTATGACAACGATGCTAATGCTAAACTGCAGAACAATGAGACCAAACCCATGGACAACGCACTGTACCGAGATTACCCATACTTTGCTGACATTCAGGTGATGATATTCATCGGATTTGGGTGCCTTCTGGCCTTCTTCCGTCTCTACGGCTTCAGTGGGATGGTCTTCAATTTCCTGACGGCCACCTTCGCCATCCAGTGGGCCATCCTGGTACAGGGCTACTTCCAGTTCAGCCATGCTGGGAAGATCCACCTGGGGGTCATCAACCTGATCAATGCTGAGTTTGCCTGTGCCGTTGTGCTCATTTCCTTCGGGGCTGTCCTGGGAAAGACCAGCCCAGTGCAGCTCCTAGTCATGGCCCTGCTGGAGGTCCCAGTGTTCTCAGTCAATGAATGGGCTGTGCTCAAGTACCTGAGGATCAACGATGCAGGGGGATCCATCCTCATCCACCTGTTTGCCTGCTATTTCGGCCTGGGTGCAACATTTGTCCTGTACAGGCCACGTCTGAATGAGGGTCACGCCAAGGAGAACACCAGCTACCAGTCAGACATCCTGTCAGTTATGGGCACCCTGTTCCTCTGGGTGTTCTGGCCCTCCTTTAACTCGGCTCTAACCCTGAAGGGAGACGACCAGCACAGGGCCATCCTGCACACCTTCATAGGCCTCAGCTCCTCCACCCTCACCGCCTTTGCCCTCTCTGCCATGCTCAACAAGAATGGCAAGATTACAATGGCCGACATCCAGAACGTGACCCTGGCGGGCGGGGTGACTGTGGGGGCGTCGGTGGACATGATGATCTCCCCTGCGGCTGCGTATGCGCTGGGTGTGATGGGCTGCACCGCCTGCATGCTGGGATACAAGTACCTCAGCCCCTTCCTGGCCCGCCACCTCCGGATCCAGGACCAGTGTGGTATCCACAACCTGCATGGCCTCACAGGACTCATATCCTGTGCCGCAGGGATATGTGCCATCTTGACAGCCACTGAGGAGGTGTATGGACCCAGCATGTATGAGATCTTTCGCCACAGGGCACCTATGGAAGGAGATCCTAAGCTTCTGGAGCTCCAGGAGTTGATCCCTGGTCTGCAGCCAGGTCTGGGACGCAGTGCCAGGGAACAGGCCCTCTACCAGTTGGCAGCTGTGTTCTCCACTATGGGAGTGGCAGCACTAGGGGGCATATTGACAGGCTTTGTGTTGAAGCTGCCGTATCTCGCATCACCCTCAGATGACCTCTGCTTTGATGATGAACTATTTTTCAATGTTCCGCCTCATTATGATTGTCCGATGGCCCTAAATGGTCAAATTAAAACTGACGATTCGACAGCATCATAGGGTGCTAGCTATGCATTTAGTTGTATGAATAAGTTTAATGCTGAATGACGGTAAAACATTTAAATTGATTAGATAATCATGCAGTTTAGCAATAGAATAGATCCTCATTCATGGTTAATGTACTCTGTGATCCATTTCTCTTTCTTGCACTTTTTTATTTTACAATCCCACACAAGAGAGGTTTTATGGACACAAACTTGGTTTTGTAACCAAATTAACCATTTGGTTTGTATTTGTACTTATTTTAAGATGTTATAGTATGCAAGTCTGTGTCTCGCTGCCTAATGAAATCCATTTGTCTATTTTTAGTGGTTTGTAAAAGTGTGTCATCTCATGTAATGACATACTGACTACAGTAGCCTCACACACCTGACTGTTAAATGTATTGAGGTCAGAGGGCTTTTGTTTTCAAGTGTGGTACAACATTGGTAATTTTATGTCAAATTACCTGAGAATGAATACAATTTTGCGGTTAGCAAAAAAATTGCAGATGTGGGCACTCAAACCACATGATTATATAATTCATACAATGTACATTAACATAATACAGAATATTGACACATCCACATTCACATAATACAGAATATTGACACTAATTTGATGACTATTAATAAAGAATCTCTCATTTTACAATCTCACTATTTCTTTACAATGTTCCTGCAGTCCTCCTTGCAATGTTTTATTGTGTATACTCAGATTTAGATAATGTTTAGTGGAGTGGTGAAAGGTATTTTACAGCTCCTTAAAGGGTCACAAAGTCTGATGGCCAACATGCAGTAAGGTATTATGCAACAACTAAGGTGACCCTTTAGCATGCAGAGAGGCCTTGAGTGCAAAATTATTAACTATGGACTAATATTTTTCCTGGTAAGGAAATTCCTGATCTTGTGAATTTATTTCCTGACATCAAACATCAAGTGTTTGACATCAAGTGTTTGAAAATTGAAAGAGGTTATTCTACAGCCAAATTACAGTCGTAAAGAGCCAGACACATCAGTACATGTTGTTTTTCATTAAAAAACACTCAGAAAAATAAATAAATAAAAGGTTGGCTACATAGCTCTGTTCTATGATCATATCTGTGCAGGGGAGGTAACGCAGTCCTAGGAGGCATTTGTTTTTCACATTTTGGGTGAATTTATCTAATCTTCCGGTAGGTGGCGGTAAAGTATCATATTGAGAAGAGAGAGGCGGTGGAGTAGCCTTTCTAGATAGCTAGGACAAACAACCCCGCCTTCCTCGAGGCTTGAGTGCAGAGCGCCATTTTAGAGAGGCAAAGGAAGTTGTTTTGTGAAACAACTTCAAACGCTTGAAAGGGGAAGAAAGATCACCAATACAAAGCTAAACACTTTATGGGCTGTTACTGATAATTTCGTTGGGTAATACGTAGTCTAGAGAGAGAGCATTTTCTGGAGCGATTATTTTGAATCTGTTGTTGGAAGGAACAGCAGCAGCAGGCGAATCCGAGGTCAAATTGGGCCTATTTTAGAAGGAGGTAACGTTAGTTCGCTGGCTAGCTCACTGGCTGATTGGTTAGCTTGCTAGCTAGGTAACTATTCATTTTCTGGTCACAGAAGAAGAAGCAGACGGGACGGTGGGACAAATCCCTGCGGTAAATTACCATTGCACATCTTCTCAGATAGTAACGTTAGTGAACTAACGTTGGCTAGTTAGTTAGCTAACGCTAGTTACGTTACTAGTAAACATCTTGCTAGCTAAATGTCTTAGCTATGGTTCTTAATCAGCTACTATAGGTAGCTAGTTATAACTAGTCTAACTAACATTAGCTAGCTGTAAGCTGCAGCCTGACGTGTAGGAGTGTTGGTCAAATGCATTGGAATGTTCCACAGTTGATGCTCCGTGTTGTCAACTGGGAACTATTTAGCTAGCTAGTTAGCTGCCCAGCTAAAATGTAGTTATATTGTTAGAACATTCAACTAACTACGGGTAGATAGCTAACAGTTTTTCTAACTAACGTTAGTTAGATTGCTAACTAACGTTATATTATGTGGCTGCAGTAGACCTAACGAATTCTATATGAATGTAATGTTTTTATCTTATGACTAAACTTGAGTTGATTGTATCTTGTTTTCTCTTGCAGGTGACCATGGCAGACGATTTTGACATTGAGGCCATGCTAGAGGCTCCATACAGAAAGGTGGGTAGAAATGCCAGGCTTGTATGTTTATTTTTTGGTGCATTCACTATTTACTGATCTTGTATCATCTTGCTGCTCAGAGATGTATAGGTTAGCTATTATTGATAGTTAAATGATTGTGTGTGCCTCTCAATGTATGAATGTGGTGTGTGATGCAGTCAGACATAATCCAAAATTCTGAATAAACGCCCATCTATCTTTCTTTGTAGACTTGCCTAATGATATCTCACCTCTACTCCCATGAATTCACCTTTGATTCCAGTGTGAACTGTGAAAAAAGTAAGGTAGTAATTGCGCAATGTATTGATGTACTGTGATCCCCCTAGGACAAAAAGAGCCTCATCTTAGAACATCCTATCACCTGTTCGGTTGCAACAAGGTGAATGCAAATGGATGATAATCAGCGCATTTTACCTCACATGCAAAGGAGACAGTATTTAAAATTTCTGTTGACATGGTAACTAAAGGCATTGTTCCACCATGTTTACACCTGTTAGTTAGATTGACCGTGATACCAGTAGTTCTGGCACATATTCTATTTATATGCATTGACATTTGTTATGCATCGTTGTCAAGTAAGTCGGACCTGAAATAGGCCTTACGTGTGTTAGTACTTTTACCCTTACATTTTCGTCTTTTCGTAGATTAGTCTACTGACTCTATGGTATACTTTGTTTTACAAATCATTAATATGGCTTAAATGTGTAGTCATGATTTTGCCAAGGTCATCAGAGTAAGCTATGGATAACTTTGAAATATGAATACTGTCTCCATGCCCAAGTCTATTGATGGTTTCCGATTCGTAAATCAGCATCTTGACTTTGCATGCCTTTTAACACCAGTAATATTCAAAGTTTATTTTCTTACTACAATTTATTTGTAAGATTTTCATTTCAAGATTTCATTTCCATGATACATTTAGTTAATGATTTCACCAATAAGAATAGTTTTCCCCTCATGAAATACAAGCCAAAATGGATCACCTCCATTCAGCTGGCACTAAAAGAACAAACATAGGTCATTTAACATGAGGCTGAACTAGTGGATTTTTTCTTTTCAGTTTTTCTTGGGAGTCCATATTACTAAGCAGTGTGAATCCCTGTTTGCTTCAGGGCGAGATGTGTGACAGAGGTGGCATCGAACTCTTACATTCCAAGAAGGAAAATGGGTGAAGATCACTGGACTGGCACCAACCACAGGATCTCTTTTAGTGGCTGTGGGCCAAGCATGGCCTCAGTGGGCTTAGGAACAGATAGTGGTATTGGTACGACAAAGCAGGAGGGGTGGGGTTGAGATGACCAAACTGTTACCATGGCTTACTGTAGCATGCCAAAATGTTAGATACTTTCCCCATACACCTTGACTTTTGGTTGGATTGAGTACTGTACAATATGTAGTTATAACAGTGGGTGGGGGATGGGGGTGGAACTCTACAGGGGCTGTAGATGGACCCCCTTAGATACTTCTCCAAACATATCAGTAATGTTAACAGTATTTTTACTAAATGAATATATTCTGTATTTTCTTGTTCCCTCCCCTTACCCCTGACGACTTGCAATGTTTCCTCTACGTCCTCATGATGTTCTTCTATCGACCCTGCTTAGGATGAGATCAAGGCCTCTAGCGCTAATGGACATGAGGAGCGCAGTAGTAAGAAGTAAGTACTGATTTTAAACTTGAGCTATTTGCTAAACCGTCTTCACATTATCTGGTCAGATAGCTTTCTACAGTTTTACCTGGGTTTTATTTATGTAACCGCTACAAAACTACATCAGTAATGGACAGAAGATGTTGTTTCAAGTATCTGTTAACAATTGTATTATTTGATTCCTTGACTTGAACTCTGACAATCTCAACTTGTGTTCCAGGAAAAAGAGGAGCCACAGTAGGAGTAGTCGGAGCCCGAGCTCTGACAAGCGCAGAAGCAAGAGCAAAGACAGGAAGAAGAGCCGGGACCGGAAAAGGAGCAAGAGTCGGGAGAAGAAACGCAGCCGCAGTAAGGAGCGCCGCCGCAGTGGCTCCCATAGCAGGGAGCGTGCCGGGCGCTACAGAGGACGCCGCAGCCCCTTGTATGTATAGAGATCTTCCAATTTTGGCATCCCTTATCTGTGTTGTCTAATTCCCACATTTTGGGGGGAATAGTCTGCTTTATCATCTCATTGTAGATCATTTATTTTTCTCCCCTTGACAGCTGGCAGTAGAAATGTTGATGATGAAATGGAACAGGATTTTGTATTTGACAGCGGTATAGTAAAAAAAAAAATCTGGGGTATGGTTGTGGAAGTTCACACATGAGGTGGATAACTAATGCTGTAGCCCTAGTTTTGTCCTCAGGTCAACCCCCTGTTTACTACTCCTTTCTTACTTCCTCTTTCAGCTGAGTGTCACGTGACTGGGCTGATTAGCCTTTGTGTTTCAAGAGAAGTAGAGTACACAAAGTAGGCCCAAGTGGGGGTGGAGGCTGTTGTAGGGACCATTTTGACTGTCGCCTTTATGAATGAGAAATTGTTCATCAATCCTACTATGCAGCTGGAGACGTTTCCTCCACTGATAGTCAATGTGTCCCTGAAACTTAATGGCAAACACATAGGCATGAATTGTACTGTTAGGCATATTAACCTACTCCGTTGAGGTCATTGGAAATTGAATATACACTAAACACTTACCTTTTATTAAAAACCAACAGAGTTTGGCATATAATCTTCATCAGTAGTAGGCATACATACTGAGCTGAACCTTGTTTTACACCCCTAGTTTGGGGCCGAAATTTAACGGTGGTCCAGGAGGGAAGATTGGCCCACCACATGCCAACAAACTAAGGTTTTTATGATTAAATTCTTTGTGATATGACGTGTTGGTGGTTGGCTGTCTTGTCATTAAAGTATTAATGTAACGTCTGGGTTAGAACTAACTCTTGTGATTGTTACTTTTTTCAGTCGTAGGCGCTCAAGAAGTCGTAGTCCCTTCAAGAAAGACAAGAGTCCAGTAAGGTGAGATACACAGCTGGATTGTCTAGTTAGAAGCTCTCGTGGTTTCAGATCCGTTTTGGGAACTGGAATTTTTTTCTCACCGTCCATCAAAACATTTGTTACTGTTTTCTTTTTCAAGGCAACCAATTGACAACCTGACCCCAGAGGAGAGGGATGCCCGTACTGTGTTCTGTATGCAGCTGGCAGCAAGAATCCGACCACGAGATCTAGAGGACTTCTTCTCTGCTGTGGGGAAAGTCAGTATTCACAGTTTACACACATTTAAAAGTAGAAGCATGAAATATGTCAAGATCAAGACTTTATTTTGACGAAGCATTTAGCAAATGGTCAATAGGAAGGTGCTCACTCTTGACACGCTATTGCTATTTTATCCCCTGTAGGTGAGAGACGTGAGGATGATCTCCGATAGAAACTCCAGGAGGTCAAAGGGCATCGCCTACATTGAGTTTCTGGAGGCAAATTCAGTCCCGCTGGCCATTGGCTTGACTGGACAGAGACTTCTTGGAGTGCCGATCATTGTCCAGGCCTCTCAGGTAGTTGATTTAACCATAACATTTTAGAAATGATGGAATTAGTAAATGTGATGTCACCTTTCACAACTAACTTGGCAGATGGCATAGACTTACCATTTTTGTGTGTGTGCAGGCTGAGAAGAACAGAGCAGCAGCAATGGCCAACAACCTTCAGAAGGGTAATGCTGGCCCCATGCGCCTGTACGTGGGCTCTCTGCACTTCAACATCACAGAGGACATGCTGCGAGGCATCTTCGAGCCTTTCGGAAGGGTAAGGAGAAAACCCCATTACTTGTCATGTATGTTAACCTCAATTTCCCACTAACTCTGTTGTATCTAACTGGATGTTGTTTTCCTTAACAGATTGAGAGCATACAGCTGATGATGGACAGTGAAACTGCACGATCCAAAGGATATGGTTTCATCTCAGTAAGTTCCTTATTCCAAAAGTGTGTGTGTGTGCCATGTTATTTAGCTGATTTCCTACTGGATGACTGTGTAATTGTAGTTTGCAGATGCAGAGTGCGCTAAGAAAGCACTGGAGCAGCTGAATGGCTTTGAGCTGGCCGGACGGCCCATGAAGGTTGGTAACGTGACAGAACGCACCGACTCCTCCACTGCCAGCTCCTTCCTGGACAACGACGAGCTGGAGAGGACGGGCATCGACCTGGGCACCACCGGGCGCCTGCAGCTCATGGCCCGGTTGGCAGAGGGTGAGCTATTATCTGATGTTTTTGAGTGAATGTAGTTTGGTCTTTTGTGCTCAATTGCCATTGGGTTTATTTGTCAGCGGTTAGTAAAAGTTGAGCTTAGTATTCAATATCTCCACCTGTTGTGATGAAATGTGAAACCTATTTTATCAACCAAGGTGTTGTTACCCCAGTTGACCTCTATAATCACTCCAGTATGTGTGCTCAAGTTGTTTTAAATAGCATTGAACAGACTTGATGCTAATGAATACTTGTTTCCCTCAGGTACTGGTCTTCAGATCCCTCCAGCTGCACAGCAGGCTCTACAGATGAGTGGTTCCATGCACTCCTCTTCAATCCACTTCGGCAACATGGCAGCTGGTACAGGTAGTCACATTATCTATACTGTATGTAACATGTCATACTACATATTGTGGAATGAACTACTCACTGGCCTCATCGTAAGACACGGCAGACATGCCTCTCCTCAAAGGAGAAAAGTTAAAAAACCTGTGATTTCGAAGTTTAACTTCTACTTCATCACAATCCCGGATCCGGGAGCACCCCCGTCAGTAAAAAAGCTGACTAGCATATCCTAGCATAGCGTCACAAGTAAATACTAGCATCTAAATATCATTAAATCACAAGTCCAAGACACCAGATGAAAGATACACATCTTGTGAATCCAGCCATCATTTCTGATTTTTAAAATGTTTTACAGGGAAGACGCTATGTATTTCTATTAGCTAACCACGATAGCAAAAGACACAACTTTTTTTTTCGCCATTTTTTTCCTGCATAGGTAGCTATCACAATTTCGACCAAATAAAGATATAAATAGTCACTAACCAAGAAACAACTTTATCAGATGACAGTCTGATAACATATTTATTGTATAGCATATGTTTTGTTTTTAAAATGTGCATGTTTCAGGTATAAATCATAGTTTTACATTGCAGCCACCATCACAACTCTCACAAAAGCAACTAGAATAACTACAGAGACCAACGTGAATTACCTAAATACTCATCATAAAACATTTATGAAAAATACACGATGTACAGCAAATGAAAGACAAACATCTTGTGAATCCAGCCAATATTTCAGATTTTAAGTGTTTTACAGCGAAAACACAATATAGCATTATTAGCTTACTACAATAGCTAACCACACAACAGCATTGATTCAGGCCAACAATAGCGATAACGAATAAACCAGCAAAAGATTAATTTTTTTACTAATCTTAAACTTCTTCAGATGACAGTCCTATAACATCATATTACACAATACATATAGAGTTTGTTCGAACATGTGCATATTTAGCGGCACAAATCGTGGTTATACAATGAGAATAGTAGCCAAGCTGCCAACAAAATATCGGGAGAAATCTTGGGAGAGGCACCTAATCTAATCAGTAACTAATCATAAACTTGACTAAAAAATACAGGTTGGACAGCAAATGAAAGATACATTAGTTCTTAATGCAATTGCTGTGTTAGATTTTTTAAATTAACGTTACTACGACATACAGCGTGCGTTAAAGCGAGACCGCACCGAAATTAATGGCGGAATAGTAGTTTCACATTTTTCAACAGAACAACGAATTATCATAAATACTTCTTACTTTTTGATGAGCTCCCATCAGAATCTTGGGCAAGTTGTCCTTTGTCCAGAGGAATCGTTGCTCGGTTGTAGATTGCGCCTTCAACTTTGGAATTAGCAGTAAACATTAGCCATGTGGCGAAGACGTGTCCAACTCACTATAACGCAGCACTAAGAAATATCCGAAAATTGCAATATACTGATATAAACTGATATAACTCTGTTTAAAATAACAACATTATGATGTCTTTAACACCTATATCGAATAAAATCAGAGCCGGATATATCTAAGGCCTATAACGGAAGCTTTCCAGAACGCAATCCTGAGGTCTGTCTTGCATCATGGCGAATGTTGAAAAGACTGCACCCCACGTTCCAAGACCATTTATATGGCCTCAGGTCTGCCTAGCAACTCCATTCCAATTCTCACTATTTGCTGACATCTAGGGGAAGGCGTATGCAGTGCATCTCGACCAATAGAAGACATGCAAATTAATAAACTGACCCCAGAACAGCCTGCCTGATTTCAGATTTCTCACTTCCTCACAGGAAAATTGCTCCAACTTGAGTTCTGTTTTACTCACAGATATAATTCAAACGGTTTTAGAAACTAGAGTGTTTTCTATCCAATAGTAATAATAATATGCATATTGTATGAGCAAAAATTGAGTACGAGGCCGTTTAATTTGGGAACGAAATTTTTACAAAGTGAAAACAGCACCCCCTATTGAGAAAGTTTTAAGCTTTATTGATACCTCATGCGAATGTGAAATGTACTAAGTTTGCTTTGGCTGTTGATCATAAAACTCATTCTAGAGGTACATAGCAAACGAGAGCTGTCAGACCTCCATTGGCAGGATGATTTCCAGTGAACGATGAATGCAAAGTGGGTTCAAATGATCTGGCGACTGCGTGGGTTCAAATGATCTGGCGACTGCGTGGGTTCAAATGATCTGGAGACTGCGTGGGTTCAAATGATCTTGGAGACTGCGTGGGTTCAAATGATCTTGGAGACTGCGTGGGTTCAAATGATCTTGGAGACTGCGTGGGTTCAAATGATCTTGGAGACTGCGTGGGTTCAAATGATCTTGGAGACTGCGTGGGTTCAAATGATCTTGGAGACTGCGTGGGTTCAAATGATCTTGGAGACTGCGTGGGTTCAAATGATCTTGGAGACTGCGTGGGTTCAAATGATCTTGGAGACTGCGTGGGTTCAAATGATCTTGGAGACTGCGTGGGTTCAAATGATCTTGGAGACTGCGTGGGTTCAAATGATCTTGGAGACTGCGTGGGTTCAAATGATCTTGGAGACTGCGTGGGTTCAAATGATCTTGGAGACTGCGTGGGTTCAAATGATCTTGGAGACTGCGTGGGTTCAAATGATCTTGGAGACTGCGTGGGTTCAAATGATCTTGGAGACTGCGTGGGTTCAAATGATCTTGGAGACTGCGTGGGTTCAAATGATCTTGGAGACTGCGTGGGTTCAAATGATCTTGGAGACTGCGTGGGTTCAAATGATCTTGGAGACTGCGTGGGTTCAAATGATCTTGGAGACTGCGTGGGTTCAAATGATCTTGGAGACTGCGTGGGTTCAAATGATCTGGAAGACTGCGTGGGTTCAAATGATCTGGAAGACTGCGTGGGTTCAAATGATCTGGAAGACTGCGTGGGTTCAAATGATCTGGAAGACTGCGTGGGTTCAAATGATCTGGAAGACTGCGTGGGTTCAAATGATCTGGAAGACTGCGTGGGTTCAAATGATCTGGAAGACTGCGTGGGTTCAAATGATCTGGAAGACTGCGTGGGTTCAAATGATCTGGAAGACTGCGTGGGTTCAAATGATCTGGAAGACTGCGTGGGTTCAAATGATCTGGAAGACTGCGTGGGTTCAAATGATCTGGAAGACTGCGTGGGTTCAAATGATCTGGAAGACTGCGTGGGTTCAAATGATCTGGAAGACTGCGTGGGTTCAAATGATCTGGAAGACTGCGTGGGTTCAAATGATCTGGAAGACTGCGTGGGTTCAAATGATCTGGAAGACTGCGTGGGTTCAAATTAACTGCTTCTGTGACCACCAATATTTGATCATCTCAAATGTACCACCATAAGACTTCTCATCTTTTCTCACTATCGTTTATCTTTTAATGATGTCTTCCACATTTATCTAATGGATCCACACGTAAACACTAAATGCCAATCTGCCATTACCACCAACACTCCTTTATGTGGTATGTTCGTCGTTTCTGACCACATCCCTGCAACAACCTGCCATGTTGTCAGCTTTTGGTGAAAGACATCTGAGACGTACTCTATCTGAAAGCTGTTTTCTTCCCTCACTATGGCACTGCGTGAAAAGAGCACATTGAATATAATGGGCAACTGGTGGGAAACCTATAATGAGTTAGCATCATTCAAGTCAACCTGTGTGTTTTGTCTTGCCAAAGCCAGCAATTTGTCTTACTAAGTGAATGGACACTTACAACTTGCTGAAACACTATAATGTTAGATGGAATGCTGATATTGAACTAACATGCCGAAACAGGAGAACCTTTGCTTCTCTGTTTGCCTTATGCTATGTATGTCCACCTGTAGCAACTAGGTCTAATGGTATGATGTGTAGTAAGTCAATGGTCTTGGCTATGCTCTTCATCCATTGTGCATCTTTCCATCCTCACAACCTAAATAATTTCCCCTTTCCAGCCGACGTGCACGTCTTTGACTTCTCTTCTTCTAATCTTTTAGACATATTAGCCAGGCTGAACCCACCCCCTGAATGTGAATGTGAAAGATTGGAGTGCACAATTTATCAAATCTGCACACAATTTAATGCTCATCTAAAATAAATCCTTTCAAGTTCTCATGTTTCAAACCAGAGTGCAATCTCCCATGGTTGTGGTCTGAAATCATTGCTGTCATGCATACTGAATTCACAGTATGCATATAAATGCTTTAATTTTTAAGCCAAATAAGATTCTCAAGCTCTCAGTATACATCTTCTCTGGTTTTCTTGTGTGTAACTACATTCTGTCCAACAGTGCATTGAAACAACACGGAAGAAAGACCAGTCCTATACTTTTACATGTATTCATTGATTGCTTGTTAAAGGGGGAGGTAATCAAAATTAGTAAGTCAACCTGATGATTAAGTCAGAAGCAGGGTTGGGATCAATTACAGTTTGTTCAGGAGCTGATGGTCAATTCAACAGACAGGAATTCAACTGCACTTGACCCCCCTGGTGAGAAGGACATTACATTTACATTTAAGTCATTTAGCAGACGCTCTTATCCAGAGCGACTTACAAATTGGTGCATTCACCTAATGAAATCCAGTGGGACAACCACTTTACAATAGTGCATCAAATCTTTTAAGGGGGGGGGGGGGTTAGAAGGACCTCTGTTAATGATGCTGTCATCTCCTATTACAGCTGTTGCCAACCCTGCCCTGAACCTGGGTCCAAGCATGAACCAGGCCATGAACCTCCCAACTCAACCACTGGCTACACACTGCCTACAGCTGTCCAACATGTTCAGCCCACAGTCGTAAGACACTATTTTCCCCTTTTCATTTCATGATGGCAGAAACCATTGTTTTTAGAGCTTTGATACACTAAACTAGGTTCACAAATGCATCACCAAATGTAAGATTAGGGTACAATTGGGGAGATACTAAATAACTGCCAACTCATTGATATGGATTTTTTTATGGGAGCCAAAAGGGTTTAACTTTTCATTTCACGAAGCTGGGTTAGGTGAGTCATTAGTTTGTGATGAAGGGGTTGAAACGACCTGCCTCTTTTCCAGGGAAAATGAGCCTGGTTGGGACATTGAGATCCAAGACGACGTCATGGAGGAGTGCAACAAACATGGGGGAATTGTCCATATATACGTCGACAAGAACTCCCCTCAGGTAAGACCCTTTTAAAATGCACTATATGGGTGGATAGTTCTAAACTGGTCCAGCAAATTATGCACTTTGTCCCAAAAAATTAGGTGCTGCATGTTTTATATAATGGTAAAATGTAGAATGTTACGTTAATTTCTTGATCAATTATACCCTTTCGTCTATCAAATTGTCTGTTGCAGATTGCCAAGTACCTCAACCCCACAATTTCATCCACTGAGTTTAGTGTAGACTTTATTTTTATTTTTGAACTGAGTCTCTATGCAGTCGACATTTCAAAATGTTAACCCTTGTACCTATGTTTGTACTCTGTTGTGTGCCTTTGTTTGCTGAAATCGATACTTTTTAATGAAATACAGCCACAGTGTTTCCTTGTTGAGATTCAATTGGCACATGCGCTGAGTTGCCATCTTAGAGCAACAGCAATGAGGAAAGAGTCAGTTGTATTTGATTTCAGCAAACAAAGGCACGTAACAACCGAAGCCAAACATGGGTACATGGTAAGGGTTTAAGAATTTACATTTTGAAAGTATCGACTGCATAGCAAGTCGGAAGTAAAATAAAAAAAATTAAACTAGTCTGCGCTCAACTCCGTGGATTTGAGGTACTTGGGCAATGTTGCAGATCGATAGATGTTTTATTGCCCTTATCTTACCGCTTCCTTTCTCTTATAGGGCAACGTGTACGTAAAATGCCCCACTATCCCAACAGCAATGGCTGCAGTGAATGCCCTACATGGACGGTGGTTTGCAGGTGTGTATCCTTGTACCAATGCATTCTATAGGGTCATTCTTTGATATGTACATGCCTTGCATTTATATCAGTTATGTTTGTGGCATGGGATAATGGAGAGTAATCGAAATGAAATGGTACCATGTTAGCACAGAGTTTCTAAACCCAGAGGCACAGCATTGCAAGACTACTGGGAACGCTTGCCAAAATTCTTAGTTGATCATTTTCTAGAAATGTGAAGGCACAACCTAGATTCGAGCAAATGTCTTAAGTAGTTGAACATGTTATTACTCCAACCTTGTAAAAGTGACAAACTGGCACATTTTTAGACAAAAACAACTTTTATATTGACGGCCTGCCCGTTAAACGCGATTTCTCTTTCTACGCATGAGCTTAGTTAGCCAACATCGCTTACAAGTGTGCTCAGGGATTTCTATAGGCTAATTGCTTCTTTTATTTTAGGTTCAAGTGAGTTATGCTGCTGACTATTAAAACATGTTTATCTCTAGCTAGAATGTTTTTTTTTTTTTTGAAATCTCAGCTTTCTACATTCATAAATAACTTGTTCATATGTTTTAGAAAAGTAATGATGCAGGTTTATTTATTTTCTCCGTAGGTAAAATGATCACTGCAGCGTACGTACCCCTCCCAACCTACCATAACCTTTTCCCTGATTCAGTAACGGCCACCCAGCTACTGATGCCTTCGCGGCGATAAGTCTGCCATGCATGGAGTAGATGTCGCAACGTCTGTGGGCTTCAACAATGTACATAATGTTTGCTAATATGTTGGGAACTTATTTACCAGAGTAGCAAAATACTGCACCAGTCCACCCAATCTTCATTCAGAAATACAAAAGGTTTTGAAGGATATTTGTTTTATTGTTCAATCTGACAGCCATCAGGCTGAGCTTGAGTTCTGTAGCCGCACATTAATGTAGGTGCACTTGAGCAAATTACGTTGTGTGTTTCAAACTGCATTGCGATAGGGAGTTATACAGTGGGTACTAAGTAGATTTAAGTTGAAACTGACCACAAAAGAACCCATTTTGGGGACAGCCCCACCTAATTAACCTCTGATTCTAAGTGCAGTTTGCTCTGTCCTCATCCAATTACCACATCATTGTACATTTTGTCATTCCGTTGTGCTTTAGAAGTTGATTTGCCCAGTAAGTTTTTCAGTTAATGTGTTAAATGAAAAGGACAAACACCCAAAAACAGATCTATTTTTTTGTTGTTAACAACTTCAAGGTATTCATTGTTTGAGATCACTAAGTTTTTAACATTTGTAATCAAGACTTGATTTTGTAAAAACTCTTGATTTAAATATACTATCAAAATAAGTGATTTGGGTGGTTCGATGTGATGTGCATTTTGTCTTGTTGACATTGGATTGTTTCATCTGGAATGAAGGGGGATGTGAAATGTGTTTGTAATAAAATCCTAGTTTACAACAGCTGGTCTTGTGGTTTACACTCAGACCTTTAATAACTGTTTTAATATACAGTAAAGCATCAATTCACAAGTGGATATTATATTCCTGCCCACAGTTCCACCATGAATATGGTACTGATAGAGAAATCGATACATTTAGCAGTGGAGTACTGGCAGAGTTTGAGAAGTTTTGTGCTTGGGACTTCAGATAATCTTGACCACTTTTTGCCAACTCACAATTCATTCCCTTTAGACTGCACTAACTCCCATTAATGCCAATTATGAAACTCGCATCACCTTTTGTCAACAGCCTCAAAAGAATTTCTTATGACAGTGATGCATTCTGGTAATAACCTGTTAGTCAGGCCCAAAAGACTAAGAATGTGAAATGTCACAGTCCCCTAAGCCCATGATAAGATGTTTGTGTAGAACTCCAGGTCAGCAGTGATCTGTTGAACCTTCAGACTTCAATAAACATGAACCCATAACCTCACACCCACACTTTGGTCCCCTTACTGTGCTTTGGGTCTTGACATTAGGTGGGGACCCTTGAGTACATTGACTATAAGAAAGCCTTCTAGCCCCCTTCAGAAGGGTAAGACATCCATTTAATAGGACACATGTTCAGTGCTCTATGTATCCACTTTCAGGGAATAGGAATGGGTTTTTTGTTTTTCTTGATTAATTTCAAATCAGAGTATTTGATACATTGTCCTTTGTGTTTTGGAAACAAGTACTATTGTGCCCGAGAGATGGGTAGCAGTGACAGGTTCATCATTGCTGTGTGATTCTGCACCAGAGGCCACAGGGATGAGCAGCAAGGACTTGAGGCTTTATTCAAGAACCTAACAGTGGTTCTGTTGGCCCTCAATGGCATCCTGTTGTACACCACCAACGTGACCTTCCACAGCAACTCCAGGTACATCCTGTACATGGAGCTTATCAATGACAGCATCATGTCTTTCACTGTGCTCTTGATTGTCTTGACCTATATTTGTCCGTGTGTATATTTCTCATGATAGCCAAACACATTCATAAGAACACACCCCAGAACTTGACAGTCATGTCTATTGAACACTTTGTAGCCATCTGTCATCGTTTACAGCAACCTCTGATCTGCACAGTGAACAGGACCCATGTGCTTATCACATGTATTTGAGTTGTAGGCACCATCCCTGTGTTCGTGTCATCATTATTGCCTTCATCCTCAAGCCTGTCATTTTTCTCTGCCGGTAGGATGTGCCATCATAGGAATGTCTTTGACTTGGTTCACAACTAAAACACCAAATATGCCACCAATATCCTTTACCTGTGCTTTGTGTGGATCACAATGATTTACACCTACTTCAGAGTGATGTTTTCAACCAAAGCTGTAATCTCAGATCCAGTTTCAGCCAGAAAGGCCCAGATGACTATACTACTGCATGGGGTGCAGCTGCTAATCTGTATGCTGTCATACATCACTCGTCATGGACAATGCCTTCATTAGCCTCTTCCCCAAGTTCTACTTTGTCATACTGTTCTGCAATTACATCACAACTGACATGTTACCCCACTTGCTCAGCCCTCATCCATGGTCAGAGATCAGAAGTTTAAGAAGCACATTAAGGAGTCCCTTTGTAGAAAAACAGATCCTGTGGTGAAACCTTTACTTAGTAGAAGTTGGAGATTAAAAAATGTACCATAACACCAATTGTTGCTACACTGCACACCTAAAACGTCTAATAAACAATCTGCTCTGCAATGTTGTATTGCCCTTTACGCAAACATTTATTAAAATGGTGACTGGCCAGTAATGTACTGTGAATTACTTTGAATTCAGCTCAAGAAGATTATTTTGATTGTGTCCATCACTAATAGCATGTGGTTTTTGGGACATCCAGAGACACTAATTCCTTTCTAAATATGATCCCCTTTTGCATGAAGCTTGTTTTCACCTCAGATCCCCTTGTTGTATTAGGCCATTATCCCACTTCACCATGGAATTACAGTACATCACAATCCTTTCCACTATAGTCTATGGATTGTAACTGATCATTAATCTGTAACAGGAACATTTAAGGAGATTTCATTCCACAGATCCACAAAGCACAACAAATGAAAAGTGATATACAGGTTCAATGCACAAAACCAGGGGTTTATTTTCTTATTTGAATTTTTTTTTTTTTTTTTTTTTAAACAAAAAGTAGAATAAACATAACCCATTGCAAACAGCTTTTCTTCCCCATAGATATACATTTTAATTAAATTCTCAGATTTGAATCAAAAGTGCCATTTACAAAACTTCCTTCCCCCCCCCCCCCCTTTACAAAATGTTACTTTTTTTGTTCGTTTTAACTTTTTCCTCCTTCAGCGATTTCTTTGCAGTGTCCTGGAACACATGTAAAATCCAAATTCAGTAACTGCTGCTTTACAGTCACAAATGACAAGAGTGTGGTCAATTTTGGCATAGTAACTACTGTTAACTCATTATAACCTAACCTGAAAGGGTTCTCTACTTCTTAGGAGAGTTTTCCTTGGCCTGGTGGGCTTGCAGCACAGCTACCGCCTCATCCACCTGGAGAGAACAGTGAAGAGAGAGAACACATGGGATTAGCATAACAACTATGACCATGATAACCCACCACCAAGAAACTCCAAACAATCATAAGTGGCTTCCTTTTTGCATGTAAAAGTTGATCTGAAAGGACAGAGGGAATGGAAGCTTGTCGTACCTTAGAATGCAGGGACTCGGGTGACTCCAGCATGTGCAGCAGCTCAGAGTTGTCAATCTCCAGCAGCATCCCAGTGATTTTACCAGCCAGGTTGGGGTGAAAGCCATGGATCAGAGGGTACAACCGCTCACCTGCAAACCAAGGGAAAGAGAACGAATTAGATTGAGAGTGCCAGTGAGGCATCTCAACACCCTCCGACAGAGGATTGACTGCAGAACATCACAGATGTTCAGAACATCACATGAACACTCCCCAATAACATTCCAGTTATATACCAAGCAGCTGTTTCTGCTCCATGAGAGGGGCTGAAGCCAGCATGGAGGCAGTGAGGGGTTCCTGGCCTCTGACATGCACCGCTGGCTCCATAATCTGCTGGGTAACAACCTTACAACACAGCAGGAAAGATTAAACACAATGCAATACACATGACCACTGGGATGGACCTCTAAAAAGTAAAAGAAGAGTAAAAAATGTTTACACCGCTATATTGCATGGCATTTTTCTTGTGGGGAAAGGATGCAATTTACGAGATTACCTGCTGCACTGCCATTGGTGCGGGCATAGTGATGACCTGCTGTAAGTTCCTCACCCCTGATGAGTATTTATACTGGGTGCCTCGGACCATACCACCAGACATGCCTGCCCGACCTCCTGCTGTCTGTGTGCCAATGTTAGCTGGAGAGGGGGGTGTCCGTTAGTTACTGTTCAGTTTTTGCATCACAGCAAGTATATGTTTTGAGTAAGCTAGTGTGTTACCCATCCTCTGTGTGTAGTTGATGATGCGTGGAGCCTGGGTGGAGGCCTGTCTGACGGTGCTGATGGGGGTGGAGGCGCGTCGGGGAACAGCAGACCTGACAAACTGGCCCGAGTAGGGTGCTGACAGCAACACAACACATGTCAATAGGGCATCAAACACATTTGTGTAACAAATTTACATTTTAGAGTAGCAGTAATGCTTTAGTCATTTATTTATTTTAGCTCCAATATCTCAAAAATTTCTGCCTCCGACTCACTCTGTGGTCTGGGTGGCTGTGCAGCCCAGCGAGGAGATGTCCTCATGGTGCTCACAGGGTTGGGGTTGTAGAAGGTGCGACTTGGGGGCTACAAAAGAACAATATCTTACAGATAAAAACATCACCTTCCAGAGCCAGCCCTGAGATAAAAAATAAAAAAATGAAGGTAACATAGGCTTTCTAATTTAGTCAATTCTAGCATGATGCATCTAGTGATTACCCCCTCCCTTCAACCGTACTACAGACCTGAGGCACAGCAGACATATAGTAGCCTGCCTGCTGGTAGGAGTCGATGACTGGTCCAGGCATGGTCCTCTGCATGTATTTGTTGGTGAGGATGGCCTTCCGCTCCTCCTTGCGCTGGGCCAGAGCCACGTACAGCGGCTTTGTGGCCACAATGCGGCCGTTCATCTCAGTTACCGCTTTGGTGGCCTCCTCCGGAGACGAGAAACAGACAAAACCAAAGCCCTTGCTGTGGCCCCCGTCCGTCATCACCTGAGTGGAGGAAAGGGTTAGAGAAAACCATGAAGTTGCGAGGTGCAAAGATTTTACACGGATCCAGACATGTTTTTTCAGCCTTTGTGATACATCATTGGATAGCAGAAATGACTCCTCATAAAAAAGTATGGGTATTTCTACCTTGGCACTGGTGATGGTGCCATAAGGGGCAAACTCCTTCCTGAGTTTCTCATCGTCCAACCCATCATCCAAGTTCTTGACGTACAAGTTAACCCCCTGAATCAACAAGAAAATAAATTATATTAAAGCTATTTTTCTTAAGACCACAGGTGTGCACTTCCCCACAGTACCTGATAGCGGTGGATACGTTCCTGTTTGATCAGCTCAAACTTGCGTTTCAGCTCCCCCTGTCGCTCCATCCTCTTCTGAGCACGGCCCACATACAGAACTCGGCCAGGAACGAGTTCTTTCCCATTCATCTCCTCAACTGCCTAAAAGCAGTCCATCAAAGTCAACTCAAAATGCCACATTTTAGATGTCATGTTCCCCATTTCACATTATGACAGCCTGCTGGTTGACAAGGAGATGGCACATATGGGAGCAATTTTAGAGTATTACCATAAAACCCCCAAATACAGACCCTTTGTGCATCCTCGTGGTTTTCATAGTTTACAAAGCCAAATCCACGAGACCGGCCCCTTTCGTCCATCATCACTCGCACACTGAGGGTCCTGCCTATGAGTCCAAGAACAGAGAAGGAGCCTAGATTTCATAAGCTTTCATGCTAATCCACCCAAAACATCTGATTGCATGGATGTTCCAGAATATTCATTTAAATCAAATAGCTATAACATCAACCACCACTTTATACTAGTGCCCAAAGAAATGGATAGAATGTCAAAGCTTGTCATATGTCCTACTTTCAGGATGTTCTTACCAAATGCAGAGAAGACCTCCTGGAGTTTCTCATCACTATAGTCATCGCCAAAGTTCTTGATGTACACATTGGTGAACTTCATGGCTTTGGCCCCAAACTCAGCCTGTCGCTCCTTGTGGGACTTAAAGTGGCCAACAAAACTGAACACCACACCCGTCACCAGTGACAGTTGAGAGATAGAAATATAAAACTACAATCAGTCTTGTTACAAAATATCAAACAAACTGCTCCACATCCCAGAATATCAGTGTGGAGACTTACTGATTTTCTCACCTTGATGAACACATCGCAAGATATGAGACAAGTGGTTGACATATACCTTTAATTTTACATTAAGCACCAATGGTAATTATTGATATGCTGAATGACAATCTGCTGCCTAAGCTTTTTCGAAGCTTAATTTAGAAAGTCTTGCAAGTCTCAACTTTGTGGCCAACAGACCAAACATTATTCAAAGTAAAAAAAAAAATTTTTTTTAAAAGGACAGGAACAAATGTCTACCATTTCCCTCACCTAATTGTGGACAACTGACATTTCCCCCCCAGGAAATGGGCCTTTGGGTCTGCAATGCCAGAGTCACTACCTGTCTCTATCCTGAGCAAAGAACATGAAAATGTTATCTGCAAAAACGTGCATCACTGTCTGAGAATGATACAATGTTGACCAAATCAATAGTCCCTCCTCCTCCCTAACCATTACAGATTTCCTTTGCACTTTCCCCTACTTACATCTCACTAAATTTAAGGTGGTTTATATATTGGTTGAAAGAAATGTAAATAAAATAAAGTTAAAAGGTACCTTACGGATAGAATAAACAGCTCTTGGTAGGAATTTGTTCACTCACACTTTCCGGTCATTCAATAGCATTCCATTAATGGTATCAATGGCACGATTGGCTGCCTCTTGGGTTTCAAAGTGAACAAAGCCATAGCCTTTGGAGCCATTCTCATCACAAACAACCTGAAATGAAAAGTGCATGTTAGAAATGATGTACAGATAAATTATGCCCTGACACTCAAAGACAAGAATGCAATGTCTACCTTGCAAGACAGAATATTCCCAAAGGTTGAGAATGTGTCATACAGGGCCTTGTTGTCAATGGACTCGTCCATGTTCTTGATAAAAATGTTTCCAACTCCTGACTTCCGTAGCCCTGGGTCGCGCTGAGACCACATTATTCTGATAGGCCTACCCTTGAGGACCTCATAGTTCATTGTATCCAGAGCACATTCCGCTGAAAAAAAATGACACGTATAAAGAGAAACACAGCATCAGACATCTGCTAATCACACACGTCCATGAATAACCTAATATAAGATTTAAGTTGTGTATTCATTGGAATATTAATCCTTAGCAGGATTATTCTCGCCACCCCCTTGATCAAAGCAAATAGCTTGATCAAAGCAAATCTATTTGTCCATGATTGATACAGAGTACACATCTTATCAAAAATAATAATACCATCAGCGGGTTGTTGGAAGTTGATGTATGCGTATCCTAGGGACCTGCGAGTGATGACATCACGGCAGACGCGGATGGATGTGATGGGCCCAGCAGGAGAGAACTTCTGGTAGAGCATGGCCTCTGTGACGTCAGGATGCAGGTCCCCTACGTAGAGGGAGGCCAATGGGTATGACTGGCCAGTGCTGTTCATCCTGCAGACAGAGATAGTGAAAATCATAGAGGGAGGGGGTGAAACTGGCAGACAACAAAACCTAACAGCCAGTACGTTTACATGCGCAGTAATAATTCGATATTAAACTGATTACGGCATTAGGCAGATTATGAAATATTCATGTAAACATCTCATCTTAATCAGCGTACGGTAAAAATCTAAGTAAGCATACACCTATTAAAACACCTGGTTTTCATTGACTTCTGTATTATATGAAGTTGCCAAGTCACCTACAAATGCAGGCTAGTTAGGTTATCTGACCTCTGGCACTTCAGACACACGGTCTGTTTGTAGTGTGGTTTTCATTTAAACACTTGGGTTTCCAACCACACCTACACACATTTATTTAGTATCTGTATTGTTGTCTATCGCTTGTTTTCTTTGATGCAAATAAATAAAGCAAACTTGGGGTGGCTGTGATGGGAGGGGTCACATAATGGAGTTCACCAGTTGAGGATCAGGATGGCCAATCAAGGCGTTTTTAGAGCAACTCGGTTCTGTCTGAATTGGTTGTGGGGTCTATACTAACACCCGACCTTCCATAACTTCACTATTGTTACACAACAATGACGACCTCACGATGACGATCACCAAAGTCTACTTTAGCTATTTAACATGATAGTGTTAGCTAACAATAGTATGAATATTTCTGCTCTCACATGGCCACCACTAGGAGTGTAAAGTTTTGACATGAATTCTCCAGTTACCCAAAGTAACGACCTATTAACTTCACTAGTTAGTAAGATGCCAGTAAATTTGTATTATCTCGTCTTAAAACAAGTAAACCTAAAAGATTGGATCATTACAACATGTGTACTGTCTATCCTCGACACTTCACAAGCTTGCTAACTAAAGCTAGCTATTTTATCCGATTAGTAGTTGAAACAGACTGCTGAGTTGTAGAAGGCAGTAAATTACCGTTAATTAGTGTAAACCATCAAAGAGTTCGGCATTTGTTTAAAACCCAATGTGTTTGCTAACATAAAATGCCAGCTACTTTAGCTACTAGCCAAGAAGTTGGTAATTGCCAATCAAACCCAGCATCACTAACGTTAATGGAAATCGAAATAAATTGCAGTAAAAATAAATTTATACATATATTATTGTACAATGTCTTACCTTATTGAATTGGCCAAGGTGGAAACAGCTCAAATACTTTAATTTAAAAAGTTCTGGCCTAAAACTTAGTAAAATGTTTCTGTTTTAATTTGATAATTGCCGTGAAACACCTGCCTTTTCACTCCGCGACCATAAATATTCTTCAATGACCTATTTATAAACTATGATAATGACACGGCCCGATTAATCATCCGCGTGAAAAAGTAGTCCATGTACATTGAAAAGCTACATTCTGGGATTCGAAAAACAACAAAACCCCGTCCCGCCACTCAATTTTGCATACTTTTGAAGTATATGTCTAGGCTAGTGAAGTGTGAAATTGACCACTGTTAATTTGCACTTTGCAAAGACCAAACATTTGTTTCAACAATTAAATGAAGAGCTAAAACCAATGATGTGAACAGTTTATATGCAGGTAAATGCCAAAATAAAAAACACGTAAGAAAATTAGGGATACGAAGTATATCAAAAGCAGACGCTTCCACACAGGTGTGGTTCCTGAGTTAATTAAGCAATTTAACATCCCATCATGCTTAGGGTCATATATAAAAATTCCCAGTGGCCCATTATTTTGGCAACTCTGACTAGAAGAAGAGATCTCAGTGACTTTGAAAGGAGGGGTCTCAGGATGGGCAGGGAGATTCTGGAGCGGCTCCCGAAACAGCATTTTCCATCAACAATACTCCAAATGATGGAATTCCTAATGGAAGAATGGTGTCACTATAGAGATTTGATTGTACAACAATGTACTTTGTAAATATTGTTAAAATAAAGATGACTTTACACCTTTATCTTAAACAACTTTTTCAGTTTCCTAAACATGTACAGTAAGTGAAACTAGGATGGTTTTTAAAAGACACAAATCTAAAAGAATACTGGTCAGTAAAAACAAAGCAAGAAAGGCTGTTCCACATTCACCTATTGCCTTTTTATATATTCAGAGGATTCTAACTCCCGAGTGGTCTAAGGCACTGCATCTCAGGACAAGAGGCGTCACTATAGTACCTGGTTCGAATCCAGGCTGTATCACAGCTGGCTGTGATTGAGTCCCATAGGGCAGCACACAATTGGCCCAGCGTCGTCCGGGTTTGGCTGGAGTAGGCAGTCATTGCAAATAAGAATTGTTTTTTAACTGACTTGCCAAGTTAAATATATGTTATACTCAGTTTGTGGTGCATCTTTAAGAAAACAGACTGACATATGCAGTCGTGTCTTACTCTATGTGGGATGTTATCGTGGCGTGTATGGTATTGTGACACTGCTTCTTACTTGGGTTGTGGTATGGGTTGGGTCTCCAATCTGCTGCTTCACAATGGCTGTGTTCGAGAGGATTAAAACTATAATGAATTATGAGTAAACTGATCTACAAATAATAACGGTAACTTATTGATGATGCAAGTTTCTTCATAGATCAGTCTGTCAGCAGTCGCCTGCACTGTCAAACAAGCCCGATAAGTTGGACAACAACTCCTTCTGAGGGTCATTTTCAAAGCAGTAAAGTTCAGGGGCAAGTACCGTAAGCAGAAGTATCACATCATACCGTTCGTTACCTTACAAACCTTGATTCATACGTTTTAGATTCTAAAACATGAGAATTGAATGAAGACTCTTGATTGGTCTAAGATTAATTTGAACTTTTTGGCAGTCTGAAACAAAGTGTCCTTAAGAGACAGGAGAGAAACCCAGGCACAGAAACATTGGAGAAAACAACCGCTTTAAGAGGAATATTTTGCAAGCAGGGTTGATACAGTGTGATAAGACATTTTCAATTAATGTTGAAAAAAGGTTGTTACTGTAGGTTTTACAGAAAGATGATAGTCAATCTTGCAAAATACAAGGTACATTTAAGCACATAAAATTTTCATTGTACCGAGTTCAAGCAGCGCTTGATCTTGAACCGTGAGTTATACCACTAGGACAATAATCCACACTTTGTTCAAAAAGAGTTCTGCCTTTCAGAATGCGAAATATAATTCTGGTGGAATGTCTTATGATGGAGGAAATCTAACATGGCGAACGAAGGGGTCCCTTAATCAAACCGTTAAAATTTTGAAATTGTGATCATGATTAGAGCGAAACACCCAGATGCCAGTGTCACAATACAGCCTGCCTCCTTTCTGTATGAGCCGACAGCAGAATTGCACTGTTAGTTAAATACAGGATTGTACTGCGTGTCAGAACTTCAAAAGCTAGCAATAGTGGAGTGGGGAAGAAAATGCAACACTTAGCATCACAGTGTTAGGTGAAAATTAACTGCCAGTTTAATAACCATACGATAAAACCTTCAAATACCATGACGAATCACACTAAAAAAAATGACCATAAAAAAAAAAAAAGGAGAATGAAAAATGTTTAACCAGCTAGGTAGGACAAAGAAATGAAGGAAAGATGATTAGAATTCACAACCCCCCGGCCCCCAACACAAACAGTCACACACAGGCGCACAGACATATGATCTAGCACGCGCGCACACAAACAAAAACATGGACTCGCTACTCAATACAACCACATTATTTTCACAAACAAAATGACAACCTGCTAACAACTGAACATTACCCTGTCGCCTCAGTGACCTGAGAGGGTTAAACTAGTTGGTCAGGAACAATTCAGGCTGCTTGTCATACAGAAGGGGGAGGGGCTGATGGAGTGGAGGGGGATGTTTATAAGCTGTTTGTGTTTAAGAGTGTAGGTGGATTAACAGTGCAATTCCGTTAGTTTTCCCCTTCTCCGGTCTCTCCTTCGTCTCCCTGGTTTTCCGATGTCCACAGCTGCAAAGAGAGGTAAAGATGTGTTACATTATATTCCCCAAATTGCATTTGGTACTTTCCACATTAGAATGAATTAAAAAAAATAAAAAACACATTGCCATAGCAATTTACAAAACAGATGCATATAACTGGAACCATCAATGAAATTACTATTGAATAAAAGACAATACAAGAGGAAGATGTAGCAAACCATTTACTATTTATACAAAAAATGTGATTACATAAATAGGAGACAAACAGAACTTACAGTCAGGTTGTCCCTTAGTAGTTGCATGATCAAGGTGCTGTCTTTGTAGGAATCCTCGTTTAAGGTGTCAAGTTCAGCGATGGCTTCATCAAATGCCTGTAAAGAGTAAATTACACTAAGAATAGAATGCAAAACTGCCACCAGCTATTCCAGAATCGACTATACAAATGTACACTGCCATTAATCATTTTGGTTAAATTGTGGCATGCAGAAATAACTGTAGCAGGGGTGCCATTTTGAATCCAATTTCATTTTTTGAAAACTGAGCCAAAGTCCCTTCATACAAATGCAGAAACTGTCAAGACAAGACATGCTACAATGGCTCTGCATGCTTTGAGTGAAGCTCTGTGCTATTGATTGTCTTGGGGGTAAAAGATGAGGTTGCATGACTTGGCACTTGAAGTCGCTCTCTCACCGTTTTGGCCAGGGTGCAGGCCTTCTCTGGGTTGTTGAGGATTTCATAGAAGAACACAGAGAAGTTGAGGGCCAGGCCGAGCCTGATGGGGTGTGTGGGCTGCATCTCCTTCTTGCTGATGTCGAAAGCATCCTGGTATGCCTGCTGGGAGTTATCCACTGTGGCTTTAAAAAGGAACAAGGAAGAAGATGAGTTTGAGCAATGTCATGATTCCAACATGCACTTAGTGTGCGGAAGCGCATTTCATCACATCTTTAGAGAATATTTTAACATATTCCTGTATGCACACATCTGATCCATTAGGAGTTTCACGAGTCATGACGATGTGATTTGGTGCATTGTTCCATTTTATGTAACTCTAAATGAACTCTTGCTTACTTACTCTTCTTTGCGTCTCCAGCTGCTACCTCAGACAGGTATCTATAATAGTCGCCTTTCATTTTCAGGTAGAAAACCTTGCTCTCAGCTGCAGTCGCATTGGCAATTAGGTACTTGTCAAGAAGTCCCTGAAATACATTTTTTGTTGTTGAAATCAGCATATCTGCATAGAGAGAAATGTAAAAAGTCCCTTTCACAGGGTAGACCACAACAGTTATTCTTACCAGCACGTCATTGCAGATGTCCTGCAACTCGGTCTCAATCTTCTCCCGGTACTCCTTGGCCATGGCCTGCTTCTTCTCGTTGCCCTCCGTCTTCTGCTCAATGCTGGAGATGACGCGCCAGGATGAGCGGCGTGCCCCCACCACGTTCTTGTAGGCCACTGACAGCAGGTTGCGCTCCTCGTTGGAGAGTTCCCCGCCCTGCTCCGTCACAGACTTCATGGCCCCGGCCATGTCGTCATAGCGCTCTGCCTGCTCAGCGAGCTTAGCCTTTTGTACTAGGTCGTTCTTGTCCATTTTTCGGTCTGTGTGAGAAAGAAACATAGTAAGGTGGGACTTTTTCTTCTGGTCTTATGTCTGTGCAGATGAAGGAAAGGACTATTGAGATTAGATATACCTATGTCATATAACTGATCAATTACAGCATTTATTCAAACTGCTGAGAGGAGACACCTGCAAGAAGGGGCAGTAGGTTCCTTCTTGGTTAGATTCGGACATTCTTATAAATTCATGGCTAGGGGAGTATTATATCGCCTACTTTCATACTACCTTTTAGCCCATGATTATGCAATTTACTATGAATTCAAATATGCAATTGAATGTAGCTCGTACTAGTAGCTAAAACAGGAAGCTAGCCTAACGGTTAGAAGCGTTTTGCCAGTAACGGAAAGGTCTACTATGACTGCACCTATCCGGTGTGTGTGATTTTGTATATTTCATATATATAAATATACTGTTTACACTCGGCCTTCATTTTTTACTGGTGCATGGCCGCTTTTGTACGAGTCCGGATACCATACAACTTCGTCATGGTGGTGTGTTCCTGAAAATGTTCTAGCAAGGAACTTGTATAGTACTGTGGCAGCAATGCGTGGGGCCGTTGGGCTACCTAGCTACATGTCGTCGAGTTAGATAGCTAACGTTAGCTAGTTACTCCAGCTAGCCAATTCTGACAGAACAACCAATCGACCTTTCGATATCTCTTCACCCGCCCCAAATCACTAAATATTATTTAGTCTCCATAGTTAGATATTGGTTTGCTATCTGACGTTTTAGTTATTACTAGCCAAATTAATACATGATTAAAACGGTGTCTGGATGGCGGAGATTTGCCTAGCTAGCTTCAGCTAACTAACGACGTTGCGGTAAAACGCTTGATGTAGCTTACTAGCTGGCTAGCAAACGCGACGGCACTTCTCAAACGGCCTAACTTTGGTTAACATTATTGTTAAACGAAACCAAAATGTAACGTAGAAGGCCAACAGATAATTGTTTCCTTATAGGTGTAGCGTTGCCAACAATCTACACGATTATCCCGCTAACGTTGCGGGTCAGATTTTGACATTATTACCTAGCCGCAAAGGCCTGTGCTCAGCCTGCTAGCGGATAGCTAGTAGGGATGTTAGTCGAGAGATCAGCTAGTAGCAGCTAAGCACGTCAGAAGAGTGGAGAATGTCAAATAATGGCTAGCAGGAAAGTAGCAAGCTAACTTTCGCTACCTGAAAAAATACGACGTTCAAGGGTTATCGACTTCTCGTATGTCCATTTATATAGGGACCAGTCAATTGTTATTTTGTACTACGATGTAACGTTATCCAGCTTCTAACGAGTATCTTACAGTTAGCTAACATTTTTCAGTCGCGTACATGGCCTAGGTCAGCAAGCTTGCAAGAACAAAGTGTCACGATTGCCAGTTAGCAAGTCCTTGTTCGGCCCACTTCAGAGGAGCGCTGTCTGATTTAGCGAGCTAGCATGATGGCTAACGAATATAATTACACCGAAACGAATATACTGTGTAATATTTAACACAATAAATAAAGACCTAACACATGAATGCACTTTCATCGGGTCCCCGATTATACAAACTCACAATATTTACGGCTCTAATTCCTGTTTAATTTCTCTGAAAGATGCAGCCTCCGTCCTCCGTCTCGCTCCTGGAATCGTTCAGGGCAGTACCACTTCCGCTATATTGACGCTTCTGTTTCCTCTAGCTAGCTAACTACATGTCAAACCGAGACTTCAACCTTTGACAGACATTACATCTATTGGTTTTAATCAGGTTTATAAAGCTACCTACTATGTTTTATTATCAAAGCACTCAATGGGAGAGACTCAACCTCTAATTTAAACCAGTACAGTGCAGTGTGTAGCAAGAGGAACAGCTGTACACATCTCTTCAATGTAGCACTGAATTCAATGCATGTTGGACCCATTCTATGGATGCACCTGCCACTGGACATTGGAAGAAGTTATACTTCCCTATGACTAATAGTTGAAGGACAAATCTCATCACAGCTTTGAAAAATAGTTGAAAAATACATGAGATTTGAAAAATAGTTGAAAAATACATGACATTTGAAAAATTGTATTAAAAAAAATGCACTAGCAATTGGCCAGTGTTTTAAGATATACCAAGGCAGGTGTCTTTTTGCACTATAGATCAGCTTGCACACTCCTACATACTGTACTCTACTCATTGCAGTGTATGCGCAATTGACATTCAGGGCATTTTACAGTGGAGCATGTTGAGCCTGTATGAGTCAATATGACTCAAAGCTAAATAGACATGCTTTGGAATGTGGATGAGCAGAGTGGAAAACAGTGTTCAGTATCTTACAATGACTTAATTTCAAATAATACAGTTGACTCATACATGTACATTGCATAAGTGCAGTGCTGTTCATCAGTCATTTTGCCTGCTTTGGTTTTGTGCATGCCCCAAGTTATTGCATGATCAGGGGTCCAATGTAGAACAGTTTAGCACTTGGTGAAGAATGCATGACAGCCTGAAGAAATTCATCGTGTCCCCAAGGGCCTTCACAGTGTCATACAGGAGAACCATTGAGAGCATACTGTTGGGCTGCATCGCAGCCTGGTATGGCAACTCCACCACCGCTGACCGGATGTGCTACAGAGGGTGGTACACTCAGCCAATCACACCATTGGGTGCACACTGACTGCCCTCTAGGACACCTACAACACCATGTGTCGCAGGAAGGCAAAGAAGATCATCAGGGACCACGCACCGACTGTTCTCCCCGGTTCCATCACTCAGGCGCAGGCAGTATAGGAGCATCATGGCAAAAACTGAAAGACGATCCAATATCTTATACCCCGAGACCGTCAGGCTGCTGAATAGCCCCCACTGGTCAGCCACCTGCTCCCCGTCACCCTTCGCTGCTCCCCCTATGAACATCCCCCACCTCAACAGGCCCTGCCCCCACCTAATGGACATTTATTGTGCTGAATAGCCACCACTAGTCAGCTACTTGCTCCTCCTCCCCCCAGACTTGACCTGCACTGTTGGAACACAAAACTTAAGATTTTCACTGTACCTTGCAACCCTTTGCATGTGACTAAAACTCTCTAGTGTCCAACTTCCATTCATATACACAACCTATCATACGTATTCACCCCCCCTTGGGTTTCCTCCACATTGTGTCAAAGTTTGATTAAAATGTATTTACTTGTCATTTTTCTTTTCAAAACTCTTCAAGCTGTCAAGGTGTTGGGGATTATGACTAGACAGAAATGTTCAAGTCTTGCCATATATTTTCAAACAGATTTAATACAAAACTGTAACTTGGCCACTCAGGAACATTCACTGTCTTCTTGGTAAGCAACTCCAGTGTAGATTTGACATTTTGTTGTAGGTTATTGTCTTGCTGAAATCTAGGATTTTGCCAGTCCTTAGCTCCATCCAATTTCTTTTTATCCTTAAAAACTCCCCAGTCTTTGCCGATGTCAAGCACACCCATACCATGATGCAGCCACCACCATACTTGAAAATAAGGAGGCAGTTAATGAATGTAATGGATTTTCCCCAAGCATAAGGCTTTGCATTAAGGCCAAAAAGTGTTTTACTTTGCCGTGTTTTCCCCCCTCAGTATTACTTCAGTGCTTTGCTGCATACAGGATGCATGTTTTGGATTATTTGTATTCTGTATATGTGTATTCTTTTCATTCTGTCATTTAGGTTATTACTGTGGAGTCACTATAATGTTGATCCATCCTGTTTTCTCCTATCCACAGCCATTGAACACTGTAGCCGTTTTAAAATCACCAATGGCCTCATTGTAACATCCCTGAGCAGTTTCCTTCCTGTCCTTTAGTTCAGAAGGATGACTATCTTCGATTTGTCTGAGTGGTTTAATACATCATCCACAGCATAATTATTAACTTGACAATGCTTAGATATTCAATGTCTGATTTGTTATTGCTACCCATCTACCAATTACTGCCCTTCTTCTTGAGGCTTTTGAAAAGCTCCCTGGTCTGTGGTTGAATCTGTGCTTGAAATTCAATACTTGACTTAGGGACCTTACAGATGTGTGTATATTGGGGACAAAGGAAGGGGTAGTCATTAAACAATCATGTCAACCCCTATTATGAGTGAATCCATGTAATTTATGTAATTTGTTAATCCAAATTTTACTCCTGAACAACTATATTTTAGTTAGTAAAATTGTAGAATTTAATTTTAACATTGAGTATTTTTCGTATATAAATGACAACAAAAAAAATCTATTTCAATCCCACTTTGTAACGCAACAAAATGTGTAAAAATCCAAGGGGGTGAATACTTATAACCATCGGGGTATGTAATTAATCACCCTCCCCTTCCTTACCACAAAAACAATATGGTCATTGAAAATGCATTTTATTGATTACACATGTGTAGTATTTGCACATAAAATGTGTACAGAATGTTTGTGCGATAATATACCAGTTTTCCTAATACCTGTCCTATTTTGATTCAGTGCTGTCAATCATGAAGCCTGACCTCAAAATAACTGGGGGAAAATGATTGTAGAGAAAAAGAAAACATACCGTCATTGGCATCCATCACAAGTATCAACGGCATTAGATAAAAAATGTATGACCTAGTTGCCCAACAAAGTAGGCAGCTTAGAGAACTATAATTGAGAGCCACACACTTTCAGTACCATTAATTTCCTCTGATCGTGCTCAGGTTCTGCTGTCCACCTCAGGAAGGTGCAGACATCTTTGGCCACCTGGCTCATAGTGGCTGAGGTGCCTGTGGAGCGATGTCATTAGGAAAAAGGGTTGCCGTTGAACATGCCCAGTGCATCTCTAGTGGTTTTGTACAGGTGTGTGATTTCCTAGTCTGATAAAGAGAAGAGTCTAATCTACACACAATGTAGACCACTCACCATCCTCAAACTCTAGAACCTTGTTGTAGATGGGAGGAGCTAAGCCAATGGCCTTGCCAGGGAAATTACGATTGTAGTAGAGGTCCTCTCTCACGTCGACCTCTGCAGGTGGTCACAGTACCCTGTCAGTAAGGAGAACACATAGTTCTCTCCTCCATGTCTGCAAGGAAAGCCGGAGGCAGATTGTGAATACTGCACACTCATAAGACCATTTCCTTCACAACTGTCCTTTTTTTAAATTTCACCTTTATTTAACCAGGTAGGCCAGTTGAGAACAAGTTCTCATTTACAACTGCAACCTGGCCAAGATAAAGCAAAGCAGTGCGACAAAAACAACAGTTACCCGTGGGATAAACAAACGTACAGTCAATAACACAACAGAAAAATCTGTATACAGTGTGTGCAAATGAAGTAAGGCGGTAAGGCAATAAATAGGCCATAGTGGCGAAGTAATCACAATTTAGCAAATAACACGAGTGATAGGTGTGCAGATGAGGATGTGCAAGTAGAAATACTGGGGTGCAAAAGAGCAGAAAAACAAATATGGGATGAGGTAGGTAGTTGGTTGGATGGGCTATTTACAGATGGGCTGTGTACAGCTGCAGCGATCGGTAAGCTGCTCTGACAGCTGGTGCTTAAAGCTAGTGAGGGAGATATGAGTCTCCAGCTTCAGTGATTTTTGCAATTCGTTCCAGTCATTGGCAGCAGAGAACTGGAAGGAAAGGCGGCCAAAGTAGGTGTTGGCTTTGGGGATGACCAGTGAAATATACCTGCTGGAGCGCGTGCTACGGGTGGGTGTTGCTATGGTGACCAGTGAGCTGAGATAAGGCGGAGCTTTACCTAGCAAAGACTTATAGATGACCTGGAGCCAGTGAGTTTGGCGACCAATATGTAGTGAGGACCAGGCAACGAAAGCATACAGGTCGCAGTGGTGGGTAGTATATGGGGCTTTGGTGACAAAACGGAGGGCACTGTGATAGATTTAATCCAATTTGCTGAATAGAGTGTTGGAGGCTATTTTGTAAATGACATCACTGAACTCAAGGATCGGTAGGGTAGTCAGCTTTACGAGGGTATGTTCGGCAAATAGGAAGCAGATTCTAGATTTCATTTTGTATTGGATGCTTAACGTGAGTCTGGAAGGAGAGTTTACAGTCTAACCAGACACCTAGGTATTTTTAGTTGTCCACATATTCTAAGTCAGAACAGTCCAGAGTAGTGATGCTAGTCGGGCGGGCGGGTGCGGGCAGCGATCGGTTGAAGAGCATGCATTTCGTTTTACTAGCATTTAAGAGCAGTTGGAGGCCACGGAAGGAGTGTTTTATGGCATTGAAGCTTGTTTGGAGGTTTGTTAACACAGTGTCCAAAGAAGGGCCAGATGTATACAGAATGGTGTTGTTTGCTTAGGAGGTGGATCAAAGAATCACCTGCAGCAGTCATTTGAGAAACCAAGGATGATGAGTCTGCTGATAAGAATACGGTGATTGACAAAGTCGAAAGACTTGGCCAAGTCGATGAAGACGGCTGCACAGTACTGTCTTTTATCGATGGCAGTTATGATATCTTTTAGGACAACGAGCGTAGCTGAGGTGCACCCGTGACCAGCTCGGAAAGCGGATTGCATAGCGGAGAATGTACGGTGGGATTCGAAATGGTTGGTGATCTCTTTGTTCACTTGGCTTTCGAAGACTTTAGAAAGGCAGGGAAGGATGGATATAGGTCTGTAACAGTTAGGGTCTAGCGTCTCCCCCTTGGAAGAGGGGGATGACCGCAGCCACTTTCCAATCTTTAGGAATCTCAGACGATACGAAAGAGAGGTTGAACAGGCTAGTAATAGGGGTTGCAACAATGGCGGCGGATAATTTTAGGAAAGAGGGTCCAGATTGTCTAGCCCAGCTGATTTGTAGGGATCCAGATTTTGTAGCTCTATCAGAACATCAGCTGTTAGGATTTGGGTGAAGGAGAAGCGGGAGGGGGTGGCTTGGGCCAGTTGCTGCAGTGGGTGCAGAGCTGTTGGCCGGGGTTGGGGTAGCCAGGTGGAAAGCATGGCCAGCCGTAGAGAAATGCTTATTGAAATTCTCAATTATCGTGGATTTATCGGTGGTGACAGTGTATCCTAGCCTCAGTGAGGTGGGCAGCTGGGAGGAGGTGCTCTTATTCTCCATGGACTTTATAGTGTCCCAAAACTTTTGGGAATTAGTGCTGCAGGATGCAAATTTCTGTTTGAAAAAGCTAGCCTTTGCTTTCTTAACCGACTGTGTATATTGGTTCCTGACTTCCCTGAAAAGTTGCATATCGCGGGGACTATTTGATGCTAGTGCAGTGCGCCACAGGATGTTTTTGTCCTGGTCAAGGGCAGTCAAGTCTGGAGTGAACCAAGGGCTATGCCTGTTCTTAGTTCTACATTTTTTGAAAGGGCATTCTTATTTAAGATGGTGGGGAAAGCACTTTTAAAGAGCAATCAGGCATCCTCTACTAACGGGATGAGGTCAATATCCTTCCAGGATACCCGGGCCAGGTCGATTAGAAAGGCCTGCTCGCAGAAGTGTTTAGGGGACGCTTGACAGTGATGAGGGGTGGTCTGACCACGGACCCATAACGGACGCAGGCAATGAGGCATTGATCGCTGAGATCCTGGTTGAAGACAGCAGAAGTGTATTTAGAGGGCAAGTTGGTCAGGATGATATCTATGAGGGTGCCCATGTTTACGGATTTGGGGTTGTACCTGGTAGGTTCATTAATAATGTGAGTGAGATTAAGGTCATCTATCTTAGATTGTAGGACGCCCGGGGTGTTAAGCATATCCCACTTTAGGTCACCTAACAGTACGAACTCTGCCGATAGATGGGGGGCAATCAATTCACATAGTGTCCAGGGCACAGCTGGGAGCTGAGGGGGGTCCATAACAAGTGTCAACAGTGTGGAACTTATTTCTGGAGAGATGGATTTTTTTTAAGTAGAAGCTCGAACTGTTTGGGCATAGACCTGGATAGTATAACAAAACTCTGCAGGCTATTGCAACTCCGCCCCCTTTAGCAGTTCTATCTTGATGGAAAATGTAATTGGGGATGGACATTTCAGAATTTTTGGTGGCCTTCCTAAGCCAGGATTCAGACACGGCGAGGACATCAGGGTTAGCAGAGTGTGCTAAAGAAGTGAATAAAGCAAACTTAGGGAGGAGGTTTCTGGTGTTAACATGCATGAACCCAAAGCTTTTACGGTTACAGAAGTCAACAAATGAGAGTGTCTGGGGACACACAGGGCCTGGGTTAACCTCTACATCACCAGAGGAGGAGTAGGATGAGGGTACGGCTAAAGGCTATAAGAACTGGTCGTCTAGTGCGTTGGGAACAGACAATAAAATAAGCAGATTTCTGGGCGTGGTAGGATATATTAAGGGCATAAGGTACAGGCAAGGGTATGGTAGGGTGTGATTACAGTGGAGGTAAACCTAGGCATTGAGTGACAATGAGAGAGGTTGCATCTCTGGAGGCGCCAGTTAAGCTAGGTGTGGTCTCCGCATGTGTGGGGGGGTGGGACAAAGGAGCTATCTGAGGCATGTTGAGCGGGACTAGGGGCCCCGCAGAAAAATAAAACAATGAGAGCTACCATAAACAACAGTATACAAGGCATATTGACATTAGAGAGATATGCATAAAGCAATCACAGGTGTTGATTGGGAGAGCTAAGACAACGGGTAAGACAACAAAGGGTAAACAGCTAAGACAACAACAACGGGTAAATGGCGATGAATGGGCAGAGAGGGTCAGTTAGCTACACACAGGGCTTGAGTTCGAGGCTGGGGCCGACAGATAAACAAAATTAAGTACCGTGTTAATGAACAGTCCAGCAGGCATCAGCTGTGTAGCCGAGTGATCATAGGGTCCAATGAGCAGCAATAGAGGAAACAGGGAGCTGTTCGGTAGTCGTTACTACGCTAGGCGAGCGGGAGTTCAGAAAGCTAGCGGGCCGGGGCTAGCAGATGGGTCTTCACCGACAGAGGCCGGTTGAGAACACATAGGCTGAATTACGTCAGCAGACCAGCAGTGATGGATCGGTGGGGCTCCGTGTCGACAAAGGGTCCAGGCCAATTGGCAAGAGAGGTATTGTAGTTGGTGTACATCGTTTGCTAGCTGAGAGATGGGCCTAGCTCGAGGCTAACTGGTTCTTGCTTCTGGACAAGGGCGTTAGTCACAATAGCCACTCGGTAGTAGCTAGCTAGTTGCGATGATCAGGTGTGATGGTCCAGAGCCTGCGGCAGGAATCCGGTAATGTAGTGGAAAAAAAGCAGTCCGATATGCTCAGGGCTGATATCGCTCTGTGCAGACTGGCAGGTATTATCCGGGCTAAATCGGCTGGTGTCTGAGCTAAAGACCACCAGCAGTGGCTAACAATGACTAAATAGCTAGTAGCTAATTAGCTGGCTAGCTTCTTATGGAGGTTCCAGTTATAAGGTCTAAAAAATATCAGATCCGTACCACATTGGGTGAGGCGGGTTGCAGGAAGGTATATTTAATTCTCAAATGAAAAAAAAAAATGAGATTTCAAAATATTGAAAAACAACAAAAAAACAGAATATTTACACTGGACAAAAACAAACACGTCTTACTGCTACGTCATCTTGGATTCGTCCTTCGACTATTCACTTATAATCTATAAAAGGCAGCAAAATTGGCAAAATGGGCCATAACAGGTAGGGTTAGGTGAAAGCTACAAATGTCCCTAGATTCAAAGCAAGGAACTAAACCAGTGTAAACAGTCATATGTACATTTTAGATCTTGCTTGGGGTGAACCTATTTTAAGCAGCCTACAGAATCACCTGGCATTGACTATGTAGCTGAGGTCAGGGGGTAGGGCGCCATTGTTCGACACACAGGCAGCCTCTAGGTTGGGGTATGACTTGGGGAAGTAGTCCGACAGCTTCCCTTGACGTGTCAACATCTCTACAGAGTCGTCAGGGCCATCTACTGGGAAAAAATGTTTAGCATCAACATTCATTTTTTGAATTTCTCATTAGTTATAAAAACAGCTGATTACTCTATTTTGGAATGTATGCTTAAGTAACATAAGTCAGTTAATCTGACCTTTTAAGCAAGCACCTTAACTTCAGCCTATGTCTGCGAGACTTCAACAAGGTTTCGGAAGGCCATGTATTCCATACTATGACAGGCAGAAAACACCTGCTTGTACACCTGATATCCAAGTCAGATACTGTCGGACAAAACAACAGAGGCATGAGAGAATTGTGTAACCTCAACGTGTTTCTCAGGGAGCCATGTAAACATCCCCTCACATGAGTGATAATAACATAAAGGAGGTGATCTAATCTGGCATGATCAAGAGATGACAGCATGCCACGGAGTCCATGGGTAAGATGGTGGGTGAAACTCCAGATCTGAGGCGTTCACCGTCTGGTGAAGCATCTGAGCAATACTGTCCCTCCTGCAGTCAACACACCCAACGACGATAGGGCCATTTTTCCTCTGAACGGACTGGCAAAAGACATGTTGCTTGCCTGTGGAAAAGGTGAAATCAAGGTGAATGTCAGTAGGCTACATACAGGGAAGAAAAGGGTGAATAGATAGCTTGGTATTTTAGTTAAAAAATCCATGTCCTCAACTTTTACATAAGACAACCACTGTAGAGCACTACCAATTATAACTGAGTTTCAAACAACTTAACTTGAGCTAGAGACTTGACTTGTTGTTAGAGTTCGCTAGCTATAGTAGTAGCTAGAGGTCCTATTGGCCCATCTTCCTAGCTAGTTAGCTAGCTAGCCAGGAAACTAATGCTACCGGTGAGATGACCTTGCGATATTCAAAACAAAATTCCATTACAAATCCAATATTATCCAATAGAGAAAGTCTAATTAAAATATAGCTAAGATTACCTGATTAGTGATGACGACATTCCTCAGAAGAGTTCTGCTGCTACAGCACACAACTGCCCCATGAACCGCAATGCTTGCACCCAGCTTTATTTTGCTCTGAAAGTTTCCTTCCCTCTGCTTAATTCAGCGTGAGTATGTCCACCAGGTGGTGATCGAGGGGAGTTACCAAACAATCACAGTGACATAACTGTCCTTCGGCTTCTTCTGTAACTGCACTGTTACTGGTTAAGTCTATAATGACACGTCTGACACCCAAATCAATATTTCATTTCAGAATGTATAAAAAATGTGGTATGGGTCAGTTTTAGGCTTTTACTAGTCGGTTTAAGCGTCAGCTGGCATTATATAGTTTATCCCACTGTTACTGTAACCAGCCATACATACCAATGGCTGAGACTAATATAGATCTCCGCAAACTCAAACAAGGCCGTGACAACAAAGAGAAGAGTTTTGAGTTGCGTTCAAATACTCATACTAACAGTAAAAAAAAATTGTGACGTAAATTGAGTATGTCGTATGCTTATTGGATATAGTTAGTATGCCAAAAGTTCCCGGGTGTCGTACTTCATTCGCGAAAATACAAAGTATACAAACACGATTTCCGTGCTTTTATGGCCCATAATACAATTCTTCCTAAAAATGGGCGTGACTTCACTATGTTTTCAGATTTGAAAAAAATGTCGAGGAAAAATGCAGCCGAAATCCGACAAGAGCGGATACAATTTCATTGCTTGAACTAATTATGAGAAATGTTAAGAAAATGTTGAGCAATGTAATAAAGTAATTACTTTTCAAATAAGTTACGCTACATGTTATGTTGGCTACGCTGTCCTTAAAAACCGCAAAGCATATCATTACTGCAGTAGGTAGCTAGCTACATAACGTTAATTGGCTATTAATACATCGAACTTGCCAGTATATTAACTATATGCTATCTAACTAACTACCCAACGTTTATTGACTTGATTATTCACGTCATTCTTAGCTAATTGGTAAATGGTACATTCACTATTGTTATTGCATCAACCAAATCTGGTATCAGGATAAATGTGATGCAGAGTCACCTAATACACTATAAGTACTTTTATTAAACTCAAGCGATAAATGGTAAATGCAATTTTCGTATATACGGGTTCTCTGTATCACCACGCAGGGCAGAACAGAGAACTAACTTATTCATACAGAGTTCTTCTTATATACTAAGACAGAGTTAGTTCCCGCTTCTGAGCTGCCCTGTCAAAGTAGAGGCTGAGCGTGGTCTAGACTCGCTCAACCTATCATTGGCGCACAGGCTGGTCCCAGCCCCCAGGTGCTCCAACTGTCCGGCGTTGTTGCTCTAGATTACGCACCCACACCCTAGAAACTGAGGTCACAAGCTTGGTTCCTGTTTTTCGTGTACTCACTTATCACAGACAGTTCTTCAACATTGTTGAGCTATTTACACCTGCATAGAAAACATACTGTTCCCACTCAAGGTTAACCACAGCCTCTGAGCACACTATCTGGGGTAAAATGTTACTTCCAGCATACACACACACACCCCCATGATAGGCCAAGCAAATTTTCACACTATTTACTCCAATTTCAGAGTACTCGAGTCTGTCAGAGTGCAGAATAACTGATAATTTTTTTGTTTAACTAGGCAAGTCACACATTTTTTATTTACCGGCCAAACCCAGACAACGCTGGGTCAATTGTGCACCACCCTATGGGACTCCCAATCACAGCCGTTGGGATACAGCCTGGATTCGAACCACGATGCCTGTAGTGATGTTTCTAGCACTGAGATGCAGTGCCTTAGACCACTGCGCCAATCGGAAGCCCTCACGCTCAACACCTGTTGAAAATGACCTGTGTTGGCAAAAAAAATGCGTAATTAAATTGTTGCAAGCAGCACAGTGACTGTCACCAATGCTCTGGATAACATGAAAAAAGCCTAACCAGCTCTGCTTGGGAGAGTAAAATGGTAGAGTGAGGCCTTCTCTCATTTGTGTCTGGAAGTAGCTAGCTTGTGTGCTTGACTGCTGTTGTGACGGACATTGGATCAACCCCTACACCTCGACCAAAGCGTACAGTATGCGCTCCGAAAGGGAAGCGCTCTGAATTTACGAACACACCCAAAATGTATAGCTAGTCATTTGTTATGCTAACAAGCTAGCAAGAGGTTGCATAGCAATAGCATCAACTTCCGGTAAACAGGAGTATCACTAGTATGCTCAACTGAAAGGATACCGTGCGTTTACAGTATACTAAAATGAACTAACTGCGCCCCGCACAGACAGCTGTGTGTTATGTGTTAGGCTAGTAGATGGTTGTGTTGTACCTACCAGTACCCAGTGTTCGCGGGGTCCGACATGTCAATCAACCTGCTATCTGCCAATCACGGGAATGCCTGGAATGTTCTGATGCCGGGCATCCTGGCGGTTGGCGGAGTGGCGTGGAGGGGGGTTGTCCAGGGGGGTGGAGCATTGGAAGTAAAGACCAAGTTTAGCCTTTGTTCTCTCTTTTTTACGTCTGGGCTTCACAAGAGAAGGTCACGATTGGCTTGTGGGTTATCTTTCATTTATTTGGCGTGGGCTACGGCCAAACAGTAGCCTGTGTAAAGTTGGTTTAATAAACCGTCCATTCGTAAACTCAATCCTCTGTCTGGACAGTTGTTCTTTTATGATCTAGTCAGGTCATTACAGTATGTTTATTCAAACAGCTATTGTGAAATCTTACTGTGTGAGTGCCTTCTACCAGGCCCAGGCTTGGTAGCTGGCATGTGTGCATTCAAGCCCTATTGTGACCGACTAGGTTTGAACTCAGGTCTCGAGACACAAGATCGTGTTTGATGCTGAATGTAAGCATAGGCATTAGCTCAGAGAGCTAATTAACCCATGAATGAGGTTCTCACGAAAACATGCCCTTTCAACCTCCTCCTTCTCGCAGAGACCCTGAGTTTGAGTCAAGTACACAATACTTTTAGCTGCTTGGCTAAAGATTATTAAAGGCATTAGATCAGGAAGTCCACAGGTCATACGGATCAGTTTTGGATTAAATAAATATGTAAAACAATTACCCATTTTAGATTATATTGCCAACCCAAACTGTACTGTGCTGGCTTGGATACATTTTATTGTCAGATTGTCCTTTCCAGCATGTTTCCAATTGTGGTGTATGCTAAACCAGGGGATAATGACTGCCCCTCTCATTGAAGCCACTGAAATACAAGGCCAACCGTGGTACTGCAGGCAATTTTTGCAGAAAACAGGATCCTCCATTATAGTGAATGGGGAAATAGCCATTTTCATGGTCAATTTTCATGTAAATAAAAACATTTACCGAAGACAATCATTGTACCAATAATTGCTTTGAATACACCAGATGTATGTCATTGAACCCATTATTTAATGTAACATTTCAGCATGTCAAACAAAATTATGAAACTAGCTTGCTAAAAAAGAATATAGAAGATATTGACTTTAGCATTGGCAAGTTGGCTTAGTCTCGTAGTGAGGACCCTAATAAAATGGAAATAGCTTCATAAACATATTTTGGGGAATTCTGAAACGTATTGAAATAAATGATCAAACTATAAAACTAGCTAGCCACCTATGGGTAACTGTAGCTAGCTAGCTGCCTAACAGGAGTGCTAGATAACGCCCTCAATGAGACTCTATCTTAACTGTCTTAATTTGACTTCAATGTGCTATTGAGTCTCACATAGAAATAAAATCTAATTGTATTTGTCACATGGGCTGAGATGCTTTCAAGCCCTTAACCAACAATGCAGTAAAAAAATAATAATAATGAATTGTGTCACATGATCAGTGTCCATTATATTTACAGTCATTGGCATAAACAGAGGCAATAAAACAGAGCAAAGAATATTTATGGTGGGCTGTCTATCTCAATTCAATTTCAATTTATTGGCATGGGAAACATATGTTTACATTGCTAAAGCAAGTGAAAAAAGATAATAAACTAAAGTTAAATAAACAATAAAAATGTACAGTAAACATTACACTCACAAAAGAATAAAGACATTACAAATGTCAAATGATGTCTATGTACAGTGTTGTAATGATGTGCAAATAGTTGAAGTACAAAAGGAAAAATAAATACACGTAAAAATTGGTTGTATTTACAATGGTGTTTGTTGTTCACTGGTTGCCCTTTTCTTGTGGCAACAGGTCACAAATCTTGCGGCTGTGATTCCACGCTGTGGTATTTCACCCAATAGATATGGGAGTTTATTAAAATCAGATATTTTTTGGAATGCTTTGTGGATCTGTGTAATCTGAGGGAAAAATGTGTCTCTATATGGGCATACATTTGGCAGGAGGTTAGGAAGTGCCACTCAGTTTCCACCTCATTTTGTGGGCAGTGTGCACATAGCCTGTCTTCTGTTGAGAGCAAGGTCTGCCTTTGGCGGCCTTTCTCAATAGCAAGGCTCACTGAGTCTGTACATAATCAAATCTTTCCTTAATTTTGGGTCAGTCACAGTGGTCAGGTATTCTGCCACTGTGTACTCTCTGTTTAGGGACAAATATCATTCTATTTTGTTCTGTTTTTTTGTAAATTCTTTCCAATGTGTCAAGTAATTCTCTTTTTGTTTTCTCATGATTTGGTTGGGTCTAATTGTGTTGCTGTCCTGGGGCTCTGTGGGGTCTGTTTGTGTTTGTGACTAGCTTTCTCTGTAGGTGATGGCTTTGTTATGGAAGGTTTGGGAAACACTTCCTTTTAGGTGGTTGTACAATTTAACGTCTCTTTTCTGGATTTCGATAATTAGCGGGTATCGGCCTAATTCTGCTCTGCATGCATTATTTGGTGTTTTACGTTGTACACTGAGGATATTTTCTTTGGTTTTTGCATTCTTCATCAAACCATTTGTCATTGTTGTTACTTTTTTTAGGTTATCTGCTTGACATTTTTAGATTTGAAAGGGAAGCTGAGAGGTCAAATATACTGTTTAGGTGTTCTACTGCCAAGTTTACTCCTTCACTATTACAGTGAAACATTTTGTCCAGAAAATTATTTAGAAGGGATTGAATTTGCTGTTGCCCAATTGTTTTTTGGTAGATTTACACACTACTTTCCTTCCATCTATAGTATTTCTTAATATTATTCAGTTCCTTTGGCTTTGATGCTTCATGATTGAGCATAGCTCTGTTCAAGTAGAGTGTGATTTTGTGTGATCTGATAGGGGTGTCAGTGGACTAACCGTAAACGCTCTAAGAGACTCTGGGTTGAGGTCGGTGATAAAGTGGGTTAGAGTGGGTTAGGTCTGCTCTAATTAGCTGTTTAAAGGCTGTTTAAATCCAGGATGGTGGTGGGCCAGGTAGACATTAGGTTTTGAGGCACAGTCTCACAAAGTTCTTGCATTCACCCGCTGTATGGTGACAGGGTGAATGTCTTTTTGTGGTAGCAGGTTGGAGATGTGTGTTGGGGAAAGTGAAATAAGCTTTTTCAGTCACTCCCTTGAGTGCTGTGGCCACCCTTTCCTGCTAGGCCCTCAGGTAATTTGTGCCTGTGTAACAGTATAACTTTAGTCCGTCCCCTCGCGAACCAGGGACCCTCTGCACACATCAACAACAGTCACCCACGAAGCATCGTTACCCATCGCTCCACAAAAGCCGCGGCCCTTGCAGAGCAAGGGGAACCACTACTTCAATGTCTCAAAGCAAGTGACGTCACCGTTTGAAAGGCTATTAGCGCGCACCACCGCTAACTAGCTAGCTATTTCACATCGGTTACGCCTGTGTGAATTATGATGTGGCTGGGGGACCTTAGTCTGTCCTCTGACAACAGCTCCAGGGCATGCCTAGTGTTTGGGCACCAGAGTTTAGTCACTTTGTGTTTGGGAAAATGTTTAACTTCTTGAATGTATTTGCCATTTGAGTCAATGAGGAGCACAATCTCTGGCTTTTGTGTGTCCTCAGTGGATGTGTGGGGGTTGTCAAGAGAGCTATCAGGGGAGCTGACAGGGGGGCTGTCTTTTGGGTTGGTGTGTCCTGTGTTGTCTGTCCCGTTGTGGTGTTGAGGATGTGGTCCAGTTCTGAGGTCGGCTGTTCTGCTGGCTTCTCTGGGGGAGTGTCTTGCTCTCTGTCACACCTCAGCTTTCTCACCTCCTTCAGTGCCAGGTGTGCCTCTTCAAGTTCTCTCACCTCAGTCCGTAGAGCAGCCAGCTCTCTCAGACAGCCGTCCATCTCCACCTTCTGCCCTCCGGGTCTTGTTGGGGGTGTGTTGTTGTGCTGGTCTGTTTTGTGAGTTTGTTCTGTCTGGATTGTGTGGGCTAGCTCTCTGAGCTCCACCATGTCCCTCTCCAGCTCTGTGAATTTATCCCTCTCAATGATGGAGCAGTGCAGTTGTTTGACCTGGGTGTGTTTAGTACTGGGTGGGGTGACTATCCTCATCTGCAGGACCGTTTGAAGAGGTTTGATTAGACTCACTCAGGATGGGGGCTCACTCAGCATGGGGGAAACTCTCCTGCCATTGTTAGGCTCAATGATTTTCACACTTCTCACTTCAGTGCTAATTGAAGTTGATGTTGTCAGTTCTGTCCTGGTAGCTTAGTAGCCTAATTTATTAAGCTTTATATAACAACATTACCTAGAGATTATTGTATTTTCCTTTTTGGTTTCAAAAGTAGGTTCAGACTTAACATTACTCACTCAGTTTAGTTTTGGATGGTTTTTCTAGGTTCTGCTGTGTTTCTTCTGCGTGTTTTGGTTTGTTAGAAGTTTTTTCTTGATATTTATTTTTATTTTATTTATTTCACCTTTATTTAACCAGGTAGGCTAGTTGAGAACAAGTTCTCATTTGCAACTGCGACCTGGCCAAGATAAAGCATAGCAGTGTGAACAGACAACAACACAGAGTTACACATGGAGTAAACAATAAACAAGTCAATAACATGGTAGAAAAAAGAGAATCTATATACAATGTGTGCAAAAGGCATGAGGTAGGCAATAAATCGAGTAATTACAATTTAGCAGATTAACGCTGGAGTGATAAATCATCAGATGATCATGTGCAAGAAGAGATACTGGTGTGCAAAAGAGCAGAAAAGTAAATAAATAAAAGCAGTATGGGGGGTGAGGTAGGTAAATTGGGTGGGTAGTTTACAGATGGACTATGTACAGCTGCAGCGATCGGTTAGCTGCTCGGATAGCAGATTTTTAAAGTTGTTGAGGGAGATAAAAGTCTCCAACTTCAGAGATTTTTGCAATTCGTTCCAGTCGCAGGCAGCAGAGAACTGGAAGGAAAGGCGTCCAAATGAGGTTTTGGCTTTAGGGATGATCAGTGAGATACACCTGCTGGAGCGCGTGCTACGGGTGGGTGTAGCCATCGTGACCAGTGAACTGAGATAAGGCGGCACTTTACCTAGCATAGCCTTGTAGATGACCTGGAGCCAGTGGGTCTGACGACGAACATGTAGCGAGGGCCAGCCGACTAGGGCATACAGGTCGCAGTGGTGGGTCATATAAGGTGCTTTAGTAACAAAACGGATGGCACTGTGATAGACTGCATCCAGTTTGCTGAGTAGAGTATTGGAAGCTATTTTGTAGATGACATCGCCGAAGTCGAGGATCGGTAGGATAGTCAGTTTTACTAGGGTAAGTTTGGCGGCGTGAGTGAAGGAGGCTTTGTTGCGGAATAGAAAGCCGACTCTAGATTTGATTTTGGATTGGAGATGTTTGATATGAGTCTGGAAGGAGAGTTTGCAGTCTAGCCAGACACCTAGGTACTTATAGATGTCCACATATTCTAGGTCGGAACCGTCCAGGGTGGTGATGCTAGTCGGGCGTGCGGGTGCAGGCAGCGAACGGTTGAAAAGCATGCATTTGGTTTTACTAGCGTTTAAGAGCAGTTGGAGGCCACGGAAGGAGTGTTGTATGGCATTGAAGCTCGTTTGGAGGTTAGATAGCACAGTGTCCAAGGAAGGGCCGGAAGTGTACAGAATGGTGTCGTCTGCATAGAGGTGGATCAGGGAATCGCCCGCAGCAAGAGCAACATCATTGATGAATACAGAGAAAAGAGTCGGCCCGAGAATTGAACCCTGTGGTACCCCCCATAGAGACTGCCAGAGGACCGGACAACATGCCCTCCGATTTGACACACTGAACTCTGTCTGCAAAGTAGTTGGTGAACCAGGCAAGGCAGTCATTAGAAAAACCGAGGCTACTGAGTCTGCCGATAAGAATATGGTGATTGACAGAGTCGAAAGCCTTGGCCAGGTCGATGAAGACGGCTGCACAGTAATGTCTTTTATCGATGGCGGTTATGACATCGTTTAGTACCTTGAGCGTGGCTGAGGTGCACCCGTGACCGGCTCGGAAACCGGATTGCACAGCGGAGAAGGTACGTTGGGATTCGAGATGGTCAGTGATCTGTTTGTTGACTTGGCTTTCGAAGACCTTAGATAGGCAGGGCAGGATGGATATAGGTCTGTAACAGTTTGGGTCCAGGGTGTCTCCCCCTTTGAAGAGGGGGATGACCGCGGCAGCTTTCCAATCCTTGGGGATCTCAGATGATACGAAGGAGAGGTTGAACAGGCTGGTAATAGGGGGTGCGACAATGGCGGCGGACAGTTTCAGAAATAGGGGGTCCAGATTGTCAAGCCCAGCTGATTTGTATGGGTCCAGATTTTCCAGCTCTTTCAGAACATCTGCTATCTGGATATGGGTAAAGGAGAAGCTGGGGAGGCTTGGGCGAGTAGCAGCGGGGGGGTAGGGGCTGTTGGCCAAGGTTGGAGTCGCCAGGAGGAAGGCATGGCCAGCCATTGAGAAATGTTTGTTGAAGTTTTCGATTATCATGGACTTATCAGTGGTGACCGTGTTACCTAGCCTCAGTGAAGTGGGCAGCTGGGAGGAGGTGCTCTTGTTTTCCATGGACTTTACAGTATCCCAGAACTTTTTGGAGTTAGAGCTACAGGATGCAAATTTCTGCTTGAAAAAGCTGGCCTTTGCTTTCCTGACTGACTGCGTGTATTGGTTCCTGACTTCCCTGAACAGGTGCATATCGTGGGGGCTCTTCGATGCTATTGCAGTTCGCCACAGGATGTTTTTGTGCTGGTCGAGGGCAGTCAGGTCTGGAGTGAACCAAGGGCTATATCTGTTCTTGGTTCTGCATTTTTTGAACGGAGCATGCTTGTCTAATATGGTGAGGAAGTAACTTTTAAAGAATGACCAGGCATCCTCAACTGACGGGATGAGGTCAATATCCTTCCAGGGTACCCGGGCCAGGTCGATTAGAAAAGCCTGCTCGCAGAAGTGTTTTAGGGAGCGTTTGACAGTGATGAGGGGTGGTCGTTTGGCCGCGGACCCGTGGCGGATACAGGCAATGAGGCAGTGATCGCTGAGATCTTGATTGAAGACAGCAGAGGTGTATTTGGAGGGCAAGTTGGTCAGGATAATGTCTATTAGGGTGCCCATGTTTACGGATTTAGGGTTGTACCTGGTGGATTCCTTGATGATTTGTGTGAGATTGAGGGCAGTCCTTGGTAGTAATAGTCCATTCAGGTAATTTTGTCCAAAATCAAGGTTTTGGGTATGGAATTTGGATTTTGATTGAAGGTTTTGATGTTGAGGTTAGTATCCTTTATAAGTCCTTGTGAAAAAAAATAGCTGCTTTTATCCAACTCTAATTCTATATTTTTGCAGAAGAACTCAGGAGCCCATGAGCTCACCCTCTCTCAATTCAATTTAAGGGCTTTATTGGCATGGGAAACATATGTTTACATTCCCAAAGCAAGTGAAATAGATCATAAAAAATAAGATCATAAAAAATAAATAGATAATAGAGCTCTCTCTCACTATGAATGTGTTATCAGGTCGGCATAGTACAGCTTGGCTGGGTCAGTTCAGTAGCCTGAAAAGGGTGTGCCATATTAGGTGTATGCCTTGCTTTAGTTTCGAAATAGTACAGTGCAGCAAGAAATAGCTTTTTGGCCTGAGTTGTAAAATGTGGTAATTGATGTAGTACATTTTTTTAAACCCACAGGTGGCGCTGTGATTGAGTTCTTCGATTGAGGTGCTGCGTCACCATAGAGAAAGAAGCTTTGTGACGTCATTTAAACAACGTTTGGTCTGATTAGTAGATGTGGCTTTATGATGCAAAAATAATGTTTAGCAGCAAAGGGGTGAAATTATCATATTCTATGTACATTAAATTAATTATCTGAAAATGTTTATATCTCAAGTTATTTCTTTATTTTCATTAGATCCAATCAAATTATCGGACGTTTGGTAGGTGCCAAATTGTAACTCCTAACCCGACATTGTCTCAGTGAATTATTGTGGCTTTCGTTTTGCAACTGACGTTAGCTAACGTTAGCGTTTACAACTCGACAAAAGAAAGACCAACGGCAACTGGTTGTCTCTGGACCTTGTTGTGTAGCCTTTGTTTCAACGGAGGAAAGTCTACATTTTGCTTGATATTTCGGATATAGAGCCAACTTGGGCTCGTTGCTATTCAACGTCTGGCTGGTGAGATGAATAGCATCTAGCTTTGAAAATGAAAACGGAAGTCTCAACAGCGGCCAGTTTTGTTGCCAGATTGCTGAGAGCAACTGGATACTTGTCAGAAGACTTACTGAAAGAGCTCACCCATTCCTTGGAGGAAGCTTTAGGAGGTAGAGTATGTAGCTAGCTATGTAAAAGCCATTGTTGTGTTGTTGACATTTCAGAGCCTATAGACTACTACTTAGTTACTATTAAGCAAACTAGCTTAATTACCTCTGTGCTGGGTCTAATGCTTTGCTCTCATTGCCCTCTTACAGAGCACTACCAACACCACTGGTTCCCCCAGGCTCCATGCAAAGGCTCGGGGTACAGATGTCTCAGGATCAACCACAAAATGGATCCCTTGATTTGGCCAAGCAGCTTGCACCATTGGACTCATTCGAGAACAACTCTTCTCACTCCTGCCCAGTGAACTGACGATGTGGGTCGATCCGTACGAGGTGTCCTATCGGATAGGAGAGGATGGCTCCATCTGCGTCCTCTACGAGTCCACTCCACCAGTGCCAACTAATGCCAACACAACAGACATGGTCAGCTGCAAGGAAGTACTGAGATTTTGAAGGCCAAGCCCCTCCAATTCTTTCATGATGACCGTCTCAAGCTAATATTTTTTTATGTTCAGAGCTTTCTCTGTGCATATGTTCAGAGCTTTCTCTGTGCACTTCTGTATCAGTTCTGCCCCACATTTTGATGTAATTAATTAAGACATTAAAAGGGATTCTTAGGGATTTTGCCAATAAGGCCCTTTTTCTACTTCCCTAGTGTCAGATTAACTCGTGTATACCATTTCTATATATCTGTCAGGTATGAAGGAAGTTAAAGCTAGTTTTGTAAGCCAATGCTAACTAGTGTTGGCACAATGACTGGAAGTTTATGTGTATCTGTTAGCACGCAAGCAGATACCATAGACTTCCAGTCGTTAGCAACTTCCTTCAAACTGCATGCAGAGACATAAATGGTACCCACGATATCATCTTACTCTGGGGAAGTAGATAAAGGGCTTCATGGCCAAAACCCCAAAGTATCCCTTTAAAGATTTTAGTATTACTGCCACACCCTGTTTGTTTGTTGTGACTCATGAAAATGATAAATTGTTTTCCATGAGTTCCATGATCTGTAACTTAAGTACTGTCCTGAAGCAAAAATTGTATAGATTTATATTACAATTAGTTGTATTTGTAATAAATTCCTCAAAAGCAATTGTTCTGCCATGGTTTCTCTATCAACAATGGTCTCGTGTTGGGCAGGATCATGGTTGTGTTCAGTAGGCACGAAAATGGGTAAAATGCATGTTCTTATTGGACATTCGTTCCTCCTGTTTAGTGCCCACACAACCCAGTTGATTGAGGCGTCTGTATGTTACAGAGGGTAAGGCTGCCATTGTAAGCTCAGGTGTATTCATTACTCCAATTGTTGCAAAATGTTTTGCTACAAAACAAGTTTCTATTGGACAAATTCTGGTAGGTCTCCTTGTTTCATTCCGTTTGCAGTCGTTTGGATAGTAAACCGTTTCCGTTGAAAGAAGTAATGAATACACCCCGGGTGTTGAGATCAGGTTATAGATAAGATGGTGGGATATTTAGGTCACCTGGAGCCTGAGCTGCAGCTGCCTGAGCTGCAGCTGACTGAACATACTGACCCCATGTATTAGCAGATTGTATTAGAGGTTCTGATCTTCCATCCCTTCACGAAAGGCAAGAGAGCAGTGGCATAAGCATGTTTGACCACTCCAACTTAGGGGTCAGTATCGCACAAAGGCACTCAGTAGATTTATGAATAACACAGATTTTGTAATGATAGTGAAGAGTGAAATGGTGGCAGGGAAATGAGCACAGGAGGAGCACAATGGACGGTGTAACCCTACACCTGCAATGAGGTTGAGAAATGTCATTTCTAGAGCAAAAAAGCAAAAAGAATGACTAAGACGGACAGTAATTGGTCAGGAAGAAAACCAGCACACACTCGAGGAATGAAGCTTGGAAAGTAAACTGAAGCTTCAGATTCTCATCGACAAAGCAGATGTATGATAAACAGCTGCTAGCAATTGTAGAATACTTTTTAGGGGAACATATTTGCCGTTGCATACCATCAGAGATGACTTTGTCCTTTCTTTTGGTTTGGTATTTCCATCTACAGTTCGGCTGACTGCTCTCAACGGGAGTGAAACAATATGCTTTTTGTCTAAAACAAATCATTGATCGGTAACAAGCATAATATAAAATGACAAAAAGCATTTGTTTTGGCTGGTTTGTTGTCCCCGAGGTGAGATGATATGGACCCAAAAGGCTTGAATTTCTGCTCTTGCCAAAGTAACTCGTTTATCATTAATTTGATCTGTTACAGCAATGAACCATTTCCACATACTTACCTTTTTTCAATAAGACAGGCAGTCATAAAAGGGCAGCACAGTTTCAGTGTCTAGGTACGACTTGTCCTGTGCAGCAGATTCTACAAAGACTCCCATTAAACCTCTTTATGTCTAAAGCAGACTTCAGTGAAAGTACACCTCTGTTTAAGTAATCAAATCATATCCACATGCTCATGGAGGCCAAGATTATAAAGTAGCAAATAAATGGGGAATAAACTATGGTGGGAAAATGGTCAGTCACACCTCCACAAAAACTATAGAAGCATGGTTGTATCTCCTGTATCACATATTAACATGATATGTCTCACTCTGGGAATTCACTTCTAGGACCACACATCTACTTTATTAAAAAATTACCAAAGTTCTCATCTCATCACCTTTGAATATAAGTGAGATTGCTTTGCAAAAGTGCACCGAGAGTATGATGAATATAATAATGCTAATAATAATCGAAATTACACCATATTGTTATTGCATTAAAATGATTTTAAATATCTCACATAAACCATGCCAATTGGAAAAATGAGGCATGGAAAAACATGAGAACAGCCAGAGGAGAACCTTGTATATCTTTTCATGGAAAATGGAGCGAAATGTAGGAAAACTGTCAAGGTACTTAGGATGAGGAATGTTTTTAATTTGTAAAGAAGCAAAAGAGAGATAGTTCAATTGTTTATGTGTACAGCCTAGTTTGAGGGCAACAGTTTAAACAAGCCTTACACATACTTTTAGGTATGCATTTGTCTTAATATTGGCTGCTCCCATAGTTGGACAAGCTCTCAAGTAAAACTGTTTTTCTCACATGAACCAAGTTTGAGAAACTAGATGGACACCTGCACTCTGAAAAATTATAGGAGGGGCAGACAGTAGATGCTGACTTGTAACAAACGCTTCTACACAAAACATTTCCAAATAAAACCACGAGAGACCAGGGGAAACATTTTTGTTGGAGTTTTAAGTCAGAAAGGGAGGTGTTAGTAAGAAGAATACATTCCTTTCTTCATTGCTTGCTTTGGCATTAGATTTTATAATCACTTCATGCAAAAGAGTTCTGTCCAAAATTCCAGTAATCATATCCCACTGCTCTTTACGTTTAAGTTCTCTCTCTCTCTGCACTCTGTCCACACCAGTCAGTATTTTCCAGATAAATAGTTCTTGTTTTTAAAGGCCAGCCTTTTTCCATTAACTTTTTCCAACTTTTTTTCCGACATACACAGCACAGGGGTTTGCGTTATATATACGTGTTATATGCGTTTTACGCTCTTGATATACATGTTCATTTTACACTCTTGATATACAAGTTCATCTTTTCATCACTTTATAACACTTTCTAGTCCATAACATCCATAACAATTGGCGTAATGAATACACCTGAGCTTACAATGGCAGCCTTACCCTCTGTAACATACAGACGCCTCAATCAACTGGGTTGTGTGGGCACTAAACAGGAGGAATGAATGTCCAATAAGAACATGCATTTTCCCCATTTTCGTGCCTACTGAACACAACCATGATACTGCGCAACACGAGACCATTGTTGATAGAGAAACCATAACATCCATAACATAACGGTTTGTTACAAGAAAAATAAATAAAGATATGTTTGGCTTAAAACCATTAGAGTTGAATGTTTTATTTTCAAATGTTATGAACCGGTGTGGTTTAACCTGAAATGACATGCATCCAAGGCCTACTGTCAGATTTCACAATTTTCTAAAACATGCCAATTAACAAAAGCAGTCAAAACTGACGAGATGAGAAGGCTACTTTGACAGCAAATATTGGGTTAAGGTTTGTTTCCTAGTCTTACTTAATACTTCACTAGCAGCTTTTCTTTAAAACTGGATGGAAAATTCTCCTCCTGCTCACTCAGATCTCAGCCCAGTACTCACAGCCCTACCCCTCTGTCCTCAGTATTGTTCTGCTCCTATCCCAGCTGTTAGACACAATGATAGACCTGAGGACTTTGTTTTTCACCATTATTCTGGTACCGTGGATGCTCTCTTCTGCAGCAAGAAATGGATACATGGAAGCAAGGAAACCTAAGGTAATTTTTGGAAGTGCATATCTTTTGTAAATGTTTTTGGGCAAATTCATGATTATTTGATTTTGTTTAGAGTTTATGAGAATGTATTTTTGAGGCAGGATCCATACCTCTAAAAACTTAGCAGAATCTATAATACAACTATAAAGCTTAAAGTTTGCATATGAGAGTTGTAAAAGACCCACACACCAGGTGCCAAACCCTATCCCTGCCTAAATGATGACTCAACATACATTATTAGTCTGTGAAGACTATTCATTGGTGTACATTGGTGAGATTATAAATACTTGCTTAGCAGATAATCAGACCGTTAGTAAAACTCAGTTGGTGTGAAATAAAATAGCCAGCTTATGTCTTCTCTTGTGAGGTGATCTGGAGACATTTCTTCTAAACAATTCCACAGAAAGAGGTTGTGACCATCCCAGACTATGACACCGCTGGAGACTCAGATACAAGCCCAGCAGCAGCTCCGAAAGATGAGGGTGGTGAGTTTATTATCTCGAGACACACTGGAGAAAAGGCGTTCACAATCACTTATTTATTAAGGCCATATGCTAGGTCTAATGAGCTGTTTTCCCCTTTGTGAATGCATTAAACAACCACTCATTACAGCAGGAATGTTACATGTAGTGCCCTGTTGACTACTATGGCACACGTTTATGTTAGGTTTCTATAAAGAATGAAGAGAGATGAATACAGGGAGGGATTACTTGGCTGATCGATAGGAAAACTTGGAAGTCATTGCTGAAGGAGAATGCATTTAAAGGACATGACTATGGATTTCAGAGCTGCCCACGTGCCTACTGTGTGTGTGTCTGACTGGGTCAGTATACTGTGAGGAGGTCTCCCCTGAGATGACAGCAGTTCCATCCCTGCCCAAGGAAACTGCCTATCTCTACGCACGCTACAACAAAATCACAAAAATCACCAACAAAGACTTTGCAGACATTGGTTAGTGATTAGAGTAGCTTTGCAACACTGTGGACTTTAAAAGAAAACAATATGTTATTCACTTATCACTCAAACTTTTTAAGTGAACCTTCTCTAAAGTTTATGGTCTTTAACATTTTATAGCAACTTTGAGAAGAATCGATCTGACTGGGAACCTCATCTCTGAGATAGAAGACGGCGCTTTCTCAAAGCTTGCCCTCCTTGAAGAGCTCAATCTCTCAGAGAACAAGCTGGCCAAACTACCCATGTTACCTGCCAAACTCATATCCTTCAATGCCAATTACAACCAGCTTAAAACCAAGGGTATAAAGTCAACCGCTTTTAAGGTAAGCCAGGAAGTCAGTCCAAGATTCTGGAGCAAACACTGTATATCTTTTTTTACATACAGTAACATTTTACAGTCTGAGTAATGGTTGCATTGAATGTCAATAGAATTTCAACAACAAATTCTATGCCAAACATGAATCTTACCTGAAATACACTGTAGTATGTAAACAAAACATCAAATCTCTTTTCTCAGAAACTCACCAAGATGGCGTACCTCTACCTTGGCAATAACGAGCTGGAGGCGATACCACAACTTCCAGAGAGTCTCCACATTGTGCACCTATATGTCTGTTTACAACTTTGCTTCCCACATCAATAACATTTAGACAAATATGTATCTTTCACCTAACAACACATTTTAGAGTATAAATGCAGGTGCAGGCAAATGCATAATTGTAAAAAAAAACGAAACAATAAAAGTTTACCAACCAACATCTGTCTTCTAATCTACTCCGCCTGCAGAACAATAAGATCACCACGCTATCGGATGAGACCTTCTGCCAAGGCAACAACACTCAGTACATCAGAGCCAACATGGAGGAGGTGAGACTGGATGGCAACCCTCTGATGCTGGCCAAGCATCCCAACAGTTTTGTTTGCCTCAGGGCTCTGCCCATTGGACCGTACCACTGAACCAGTGGGAAAGTCTAAGGAGGACCACAATACTACAGTGAGGGGTTCCCTTGTGAAAAGGGCCAACTAATGTAATACACAAGTCAATAGACCATAGCACAGCAGTGGCATGTAATATGAGAAGTGTGTACTGGTATGTTACAATATAGAGCAGAGCTATGTAATATGAGAAATGTGTTTGTTTTGTAAGTTACAATTGAATGTCTCTTAAGTCAATCTTACCAACCATGATTGGCTAAATTGGTGCCCTCTTAAGTAGGGCAGGAGTTCTCTTACACAACATAACTATATGCACAATACTCTTTTGACCATTTTTTATCAATGTTTTATATTTCCAATAGCACATCTGGAAATCGCATCAGTTGCATTCATCTACTTTTCAAGTAATAATTGCTAATAAATGTACATAAAGTCTAACTACAATTTGCTAACATTTGAAACTGTTTACCTATATTTTAAATGGGTATAACATGTAATTTGCCGTAAATGTTTATATTCATTTATCTGAATAAAAACAATATAAAATGATTCAAACGACACTGCGATGCCTCCACGGAGTAATGTAACTTTTATTAGACAAATACCACCTTGTCACATTTGGCTCTGAAAAATGTTTCATCCAAGCTCAGTATCACAAAGAGTACATAAATAAACAAACATTTTTTCCCCGTACATTAAATATCAGTCTTTTGAACCATCCAGACATTTTTGCCTCAAGTCCATTGCATTGCAAACACCAGTGTTTGTGTCCTGATCACATCTCAAGTGTTCTACTTCCATTATAGTGGCTACTGGTTCAGTAATTCACTTGGCTACTGGTTTAGTAAGTACAATCAATCCATCCTCGATCTTCTGCTGGTATTCCCTCTCTGACTTCTTTCTTCTGTAGACATCATCTGAGGGAGAAATGGAGATGAATGAAACAGGGGATGGGTTAACTGATTCTATAATAAATAAATATTAAACTGTTTACAGTAGCTCAACCATTGACTTAATTGCACAATCTTAGCTTTTTGAAGAGGACCAACAGACTTGTATTGACTGTAACCTCAGCAGTAGCCCAAGTTGTCTGAATCCAATTTATACTACAGTGTCGATTTCAGAGGAACAACTGGAGCAGGGTTTGAATGAGTGACCCTTTGGTTACAGGACAAACACCATACAAGCCTGGGATCTTGTGGCAGAGGTAGTACTCACATTGGGAGGCCACAGGCACACTCCCTTCTATGCATCCACACACAATGTATCTCCATTAAAAGACCTGAGATATCAATTAAAAGACCTGAGATATCAAGGACTATCCCACTGTTGACCCCACTGTAGTGAACAACCTGAATGTGGGTTAAAACAGAAACGTACAGGGCCACTGCACTAACGTTAACCACCCGTGTTACAACAGTTGAAGTCTGGGATCTTGGCAAAGCAGCAGTACTACTGTACGTACATCCACATACAGTGATGCTTCAATCGTGTTCGCTAGTTTGACAGTGCAGATAGTCAGCCAGAGGTTTGAATACTTACAGAATGTCTCCCTTCCTATCCTCACGTTGATCATGACCCATTCCATCACACCTCCAATACAGAAGAAGACGGGCAGAAATCTGTACACTCCAAAGCGACGTTTCCCTGGCACAAGACTCAGGAAGTACTTGATATTTTGACTCTTCCTCTGAAACATTATCTCTTCTGTTCCTCGTGTTTTAACACTCACAGTATTTTCAATTACCTAAGTAGCAAGCAAGGTAGCATACCGACTAAGTAAAATGCCATTAATGATCTCTTATGTTACTTACTTTATTGCATACCATGCATGGCGACTTTGTCCTTTACCACTGTCTTTATCGCGATGCTGCATAAGACAAAATGGCGTTGCAGACGTCATATATTTAAGCGTTTTCATTGGTTCACGTGACGTCACGCTCTTACCAAAGATATTCAACTACCAACAAGATATCCAACTACTTACCTCCTTACCAAAGACTATCAACCACCATCAAGATTGCTTGATGTATGAAATGAGGGGTTATACATGCTTATGACACGTCTTACAATGTATTATAACCACATAACACAATGGATGAATATCCTAAATGTATAGTTTTTAAAATATTTAAATCGTTTTCCTTCGTCCTGAGTGTAATATCTATTTTTGTCATAAGGTGTACACAGGGGGGACACCAGGTGCAGGCAGGGTAGAATTTCCTCTATTTCAGCAATTATTGAGCGTATCTGATACCACCTGTTCAGGTGGGTTGGTTTTCCAATGGAGACTGTGCATCCCTCAGAGGATGCAAATAACTGGCCTTTGTGTGCAGTGTACCTGAAAGAGCATATTTGGTTAAAGCAGTTGTCATCCAGACCAACAAATGTATTTTTGTCTGAGAACAATTCATCCTTGCAAGCTTTCAAAAAGGTATGAATTATAATACCACTGAAAACACAGGTCAGTGCACAACTTAAAAATAAGCTTGTAGTGCAATACAAAGCCAATAAATCTGCGCTGATATCAAGCTTCTGCACTACCTTCAAAATATTAAAGCATCCAGGTTAAAATGTGGCACAAATAATGCACACCTGGTGACTTGGCTCATTGTCTCTATTTAGATAGCACTACTAAAACAGTATTTAGCCAAATGTCAGAATATTTCATCTTCTCAAAAACTTGTTACTTATCTATGATATAAATATGTTATATATCAAATTAATATAATTGATGGAGTTTTAGAACCTCTGATAAACCCAGACTATTTTTGAAGCATAATGAGCCTCTGTCTCTCTGGGGTACACTGGCACAGACAGGTTATCTTCCTCACATCCCCAATCTGTATCTCAGGGGTATGCTGACATGGAAAGGTTGCCTTCCTCATTTCCCAGAGAAAGATCTATAATCACCAACCTCAACACCTTAGAGAGGGATGTGCAAAAAATGTGAAAGGGTTTATATAGCCTCCTAGTGTCATAACTCATACATGACAACTGCCCACCATGCGAAAATTAACAGCCTGGTCTCGTAGACTAGACGTAACATAGTAAATGTAAATATAGGACACTCAAAATAGTATGCTATTTTATGTTGATATGGTTACATACGACAGATGGTTACTTAAAAAACACTAAAGCAGGGTGGCTGGTCGGTGTGGATGAGTAGGGGTTGTCGTGTCTTTGGCTATGCCGGATTAAGTGATATGACATGCTATAAAATCATTTCTCTGTAATTAATATTACCTGATTAAGCTAATCAGGTAAATAATTAACTAGAAATTTGGGGCACCATGAAATAATGTTTATAGAGCTGTTATCTTCCGAATAAACTCTTAAAGACCTGGTAATCTTTTACCTCAATAGCAGTCAATATTTAATCATCACCCTATTTAGTCTCATCTGAAAGTGTCACGCCCTGACCTTAGAGATCCTTTTAATTCTCTATTTGGTTAGGTCAGGGTGTGACTAGGGTGGGCAATCTATGTTTTCTATTTCTTTGTTGGCCTGATATGGTTCCCAATCAGAGGCAGCTGTCTATCGTTGTCTCTGATTGGGGATCATATTTAGGCAGCCTTTTCCCACCTGTAGTTTGTGGGATCTTGTTTTTGTGTAGCTGCCTGTGAGCAGCCCAGAACGTCATGTTTCGGTTTCTTCTGTATTGTTTTTGGTGAGTTTCATATTTATTAAACATGTGGAACTCTAAGTACGCTGCGCCTTGATCCATTAATTCAACCAACGATCGTGACAAAGTTGTAAATTCTTGGTTATCTTCATGAGCCCTGGCTAACAAGTTGAATCAGCAATACAAAATTTGGTTTAAGTATTTATTTACTAAATACCTAAATAATCACACAGAGTTACAACTACACAGAATGGATCATACATTGATTACAAATTATGTCATGAAGGAAAACGTCCCTAGCGGACGGAACATATATGACGGCTGGTTACACAAATAAAGGGGGTTGGGTTTGAATGAAAGAGCAGGAAGACTGAGGAACAAAAACGGTTTTGTGTCTATCGGGCCGTAGGCAGCTATGCTATCGTAAATACAGTATTTTATGCATTTCTAAATAACCGCCCATTTGGAAAAGAAAAATGCAATAAATATTTACTCTGAGCTGCACTTCGATCGTTTGGTCGTAGATGGAAGGCCGGGTTGTCCTTGAAGAATAGAATGGCTACTTGGTAGTACCGTCGTCTTGTGGTAGAATGGATACTCTGTCCGTCCTCTCCTAGCCCACGTTTAGCGGGCGGAGAGGGTATCACTTCTGGAGTGAAGAGTTCAAAGTTCATACCAAGTTGCCATACTTTTAAGCTCGTGCTATATTCTGGCTGGTATAGTCAATTCATCCTTTCGGCGTGTCTATCGTCACCTTCACATTGACATTCAATGCTAATTTTGTTAGGTTCTTGCTGAGGTTGGCTTAGTTCTGTAGGTGGTCTTTGTCCTTTCAACGTGGGGACCGCAAGTCCTCACGTCCTTGGAACAGGAAGTTTAATTTTTGTCAACGGGTTTATACAGTGGTGAAAGAAGGGCGTGTTTCATAGTTTACAACCAAAGTCTGTTCACTTGGGCGGGTTCTGAGTGAGCAGAGTTTACTCTATGACAACCAATTCTCTCCTTTAGAAGCTAAAATGACATTTAAACATTTAAATTGCACAACAATAACATGTGAATCTGAACTAGAATGTGTCGACTTTCCAAGATACAGTTTGTCGTCCTATCAGTAATAATGTCTCAGACACCAACTGATCTGACACCATATTAATTAAGTACCAACGCATATTTTCAACTGGCTGGATTACCGAAATATGGTTCAGTTTCCCACCTTTTGATGTTACCAGACTAAGTTAACAAAGGGATTTTCAATAGTCACATCGGTAGAGTAGGGAGAGAAAAAAAGGGGAAAGGTATTTATGGGGGTCATAAACCTCCCCAACAGGCCAACGTCATGACAGGGTATAACAAGAACATCTAGAAAGCCAAAGGTTGCAACTACTTAGCATGTTAGCTAACCCTTCCCCTTAACCTTAACTCTTTTAGCTAATCTCTCCCCTAACACTTTAACCTAACTCCTAAACGTAGCTTGCAACAGTATGCCTACACAGCTGAGCAAGTGACAATAAGCAGAAGCGTCCAAGTATCTTGAAAGAAAACTCCACAAAAAACTATTTTCTATTAGTTTCATTAGCGTAGACCATTGTTGATATAGTACCAATATATTTTGCTAGTCAGCAATAAATGTTAAGATATAACTTTCAAAATATAGCCAGTATGATGCATTTTGGCATCATAAAAGGACTGACCATCTATGATATCAAAATTATATTTTCAACCATGTTGAGGCTATATAGTGTTTGTTTACATTTACTTTGTTTACAAACATTGGAGTAAAACGAGCTTATATTGGTTTCTGATGGGGTAAGACAGTTGAAATAAGTTATATTCTTCAAGAATCAATGGGTAGATATGAATTTATATGTCCAAAAATGGATGTAGCAACTGCTGATTGCCCCTTTAAAACTTCTTAAGGCTAGGGGGCACTATTTTCACGTCCGGATGAAAAGTGTGCCCAAAGTAAACTGCCTGCTACTCAAGCCCTGAAGCTAGGACATGCATATTATTAGTAGACCTGGATAGAAAACACTCTGAAGTTTCTAAAACTGTTTGAATGATGTCTGAGTATAACAGAACTTATTTGGCAGGCGAAACCCCGATGACAAACCATCCAGGACAATTTTTTTTTGAAGTCACACTTTTCAATGGGTTTAAGGGGAATCTAGAATTCTAAAGCAGTTGCTTGCAGTTCCTATCGCTTCTACTGGATGTCAGTCTTTAGAAATTGGTTGATGTTTTGAAATGAAGAAGTAGCCCTGTTCAGAACGAGGGTCGAGTGAAGTGTACTGTTGTGGTTGAGGTATGTGACCTAAAAGCTCGCTCCACTTTGTTTTCCTCCGGTATTGAACACAGTTTATTCAGTCTTAAATTTGATTGATTATTTACGTTTAAAAATACCTAAAGTTGGATTAGGAAAGTTGTGTGAAATGTTTGGATCAAGTTTACAGGTAACCAATTAGATAATGTGTAGTCATGTTGCGCAAGTTGGAACCGGTGTATTTTCTGAATCATACGCTCCAAATAAATTAACATTTTGGATATATAACGACAGAAATTATCGAACAAAAGGACAATTTGTGATGTTTAATGGACATATTGGAGTGCCAACAGAAGATCTTCAAAGGTAAGGCATGCATTATATGTTATTTCTGACTTTTGTGTTGTGCCTGGCGGGTTGAATTATGATTTTCATGTGCATGTTTGCTGGGGTGCTGTCCTCAAAAAATAGCATGGTTTGCTTTCGCCGTAAAGCCTTTTTGATATCTGACACTGTGGCTGGATTAACAAGAAGTGCATCTTTAAACCCATGTACAACACTTGCATGATTTATTAATTATTATTATGAGTATTTCTGTTTTTGAATTTGGTGCGCTGCTATTTCACTGGGTGTTGTCAAATCAATCCCGTTAACGGGATAGGCGCACAAAGGGATCACTAAGTTAACAGTCACAATATATATCCTTATAGTGACAGCTCATGAACGACACTAGGTAAATCATTATTAGTATTGCTGCTGTCGTGGAAATTACCACCAGGGACACCTGCAGTTAATCTTAAATGAATCATTATTAACAGCAAGCTGGAGAGGTTCCAACAAACTCAATGCACCATAGTACACGTCAGTCAGGAGCTCCATCAGGGCAGTCCTGTTAGTTCTTATATACTGCTTACACAGACAAGTTAAATTTGCATGAATTACATTATTTATCATTAACTTTTGGTTCATATATGTGACCGACCAATACCTCATGAGGCTTCTTCTCTCCAAGCTTAGACCTTGAAACAGATATCCCTTTCCCTCCTCAAAACAATGTTCCGGGCGTACTGCCAATTTGCCTATACTGATAGTGAGCATTCCTCCCAGCACGATCAATCAGTCACTTGCATGAACCCAGCCAAATTGGTTATTAGAAAAGCACAAACATTTACCTTCACAATCCCTCCTCGTAATACTCTGTGATATTTATCGTAAAATTTTAATGTATTATATCTTCTATCAAAAGGAGGTTCTTCTATGAAGTAAGCGGAATTAAAACATAAAACCAGACATCTCATGTTTTCAAACCCCTTCACTCTGGGTTGAACTATCTAAAATACACACAAGGGATCTATAGACTCAGATTGTTTCCATAGCTCTTACAACTTTCTATTGCAATGGTTTTATAGGTAACTTAAGACCTTCACTTCATACAGTTACACATGCAGTGCATTCGGAAAGTATTCAGACCCCTTGACTTTTTCCACATTTTGCTACGTGACAGCCTTATTCTAAAATGGATTAAATCATTTCCCCCCTCAATCTACACACAATACCCCATAATGACAACGCAAAACTGGTTATTTATTTTTGCAAAATATTTATTTTTATATATCACATTTACAGGAGTGCCCAGACCCTTTACTTAGTACTTTAAAGCAGCGATTACAGCCTCGAGTCCTCTTGGGTATGATGCTACAAGCTTGGCACACCTGTATTTGGGGAGTTTCTCCCATTACTCTCTGCAGATCCTCTCAAGCTGTCAGGTTGTATGGGGAGTGTTGCTGCACAGCTATTTTCAGGTCTCTTCAGAGATCTTTCATTGGGTTCAAGTCCGGGCCACTCAAGGACGTTCAGAGACTTGTCCCGAAACCACTCCTGCTTCGTCTTGGCTGTGTACTTAGGGTCATTGTCCTGTTAGACTGGGATGAAGGTTAATCTTCCGAGGTCCTGAGTGCTCTGGAGCAGGTTTTCATCAAGGATCTCTCTGTACTTTGCTCCGTTCATCTTTCCCTTGATCCTGACTAGTCTCCCAGTCCCTGCCTCTGACAAATATAACAGCATGATGCTGCCACCACCATGTTTCACCGTAGGGATGGTGCCAGGTTTCCTCCAGACGGGACGCTTCGCATTTAGACCAGAGTTCATTCTTGGTTTCACCAGGCCAGAGAATCTTATTTCTCATAGTCTGAGTCTTGAGGTGCCTTTTGGCAAACTCCAAGCGGGCTGTCGTGCCTTTTACTGAGGAGTGGTCTTCTATCTGGCCACTCTACCAAAGGCCTGATTGGTGGAGTGCTGCAGAGATGGTTGTCCTTCTGGAATGTTCTCCCATCTCCACAGATGAACTCTGGAGCTCTGTCAGAGTGGCCATGGGGTTATTGGTCACCTTCCTGACCGAGGCCCTTCTTCCCCGATTACTCAGTTTGGCCGAGCAGCCAGCTCTAGGAAGAGTCTTGTGGGTTCAAAACTTCTTCCATTTAAGAATGATGGAGGCCACTGTGTTCTTGGGGACCTTCAATTCTGCAGAATTTTTTTTGTACACTTCCCCAGATCTGTGCCTCGACACAATCCTGTCTTGGAGCTCATCAGACAATTCCTTCGACCTCATGTCTTGGTTTTTGCTCTGACATGCACTGTCAACTGTGGTACCTTATATAGACAGGTGTGTGTCTTTACAAATCATGTCCAATCAATTTAATTTACCACAGGTTGAACTCCAATCAAGTTGTAGAAACATCAAGGATGATCAATGGAAACAATGCACCTGAGCAATATTTTGAGTCTCATATCAAGGGGTCTGAATAGTTATTTAAATAAGGTATCTTTTTTATATAAATTTGCAAAAATGTCTTTAAACCTGTTTTTGCTTTGTCATTATGTGGTATTGTGTAAAGTTTGAGGATTTTTTTATTTTTATTTTTTAGAATAAGGCTGTAACGTAACAAAATGGGGAAAAGTGAAGGTGTCTGATTACTTTCCGAATGCACTGTATGCTTCATTACACGATTTCATTTATGGATTTTGGCAATGACATTTCAGCTGGAGCTTTTGACGCGAGTCGTATGTTAATGACAGATCGGTATCTCAATGCATTTTTTGTCTAAATTACTATACATTTCGCAGTTTGCAGACCTTCACAATTAGCCTGATACTCCAAATGAACAATTTTGGACAAGCCTAAATCAATTATGAGCACGGTTGACCCCTCCCCCGGCACTCATTCTTCTGGCGTTTCTTCATTTTCTTCTTTAGATAGTATTTCAGTTTGTCCTCCCAATGGCACATGTTCAAAGTGGATGGCCCTTGATAATAATCTGATTTTCCCACGCAGACAAATCAACCACCTGAGCCGCCACTGTCCTTTACGGTCCATTATGTCTTGTCTATTTTCCTACCAAGTACACCAGTAGCATGAGAGAAGTTTGGACCGGTTCTCTCTCCATGCTCACTCCACGTGGACTCATGTCTCACTCCTGAGAGAAAATCAAATCAAGTTTATTTTATATAGCCCTTCGTATATCAGCTAATATCTCGAAGTGCTGTACAAAAACCCAGCCTAAAACCCCAAACAGCAAGCAATGCAGGTGTAGAAGCACGGTGGCTAGGAAAAACTCCCTAGAAAGGCCAAAACCTAGGAAGAAACCTAGAGAGGAACCAGGCTATGAGGGGTGGCCAGTCCTCTTCTGGCTGTGCCGGGTGGAGATTATAACAGAACATGGCCAAGATGTTCAAAATGTTCATAAGTGACAAGCATGGTCAAATAATAATCAGGAATAAATGTCAGTTGGCTTTTCATAGCCGATCATTAAGAGTTGAAAGCAGCAGGTCTGGGACAGGAAGGGGTTCCATAACCGCAGGCAGAACAGTTGAAACTGGAACAGCAGCAAGGCCAGGTGGACTGGAGACAGCAAGGAGTCATCATGCCGGGTAGTCCTGACGTATGGTCCTAGGGCTCAGGTTCTCCGAGAGAGAGAAAGAAAGAGAGAAGGAGAGAATTAGAGAGAGCATACTTAAATTCACACAGGACACTGGATAAGACAGGAGAAGTACTCCAGATATAACCAACTGACCCTAGCCCCCCGACACAAACTACTGCAGCATAAATATTGGAGGCTGAGACAGGAGGGGTCAGGAGACACTGTGGCCCCATCCGATGATACCCCCGGACAGGGCCAAACAGGAAGGATATAACCCCACCCACTTTGCCAAAGCACAGCCCCCGCACCACTAGAGGGATATCTTCAACCACCAACTTACAATCCTGAGACAAGGCCGAGTATAGCCCACAAATATCTCCACCACAGCACAAACCAAGGGGGGGCGCCAACCCAGACAGGAAGATCACGTCAGTAACTCAACCCACTCGAGTGACGCACCCCTCCTAGGGACGGCATGAAAGAGCACCAGTAAGCCAGTGACTCAGCCCCTGTAATAGGGTTAGAGGCAGAGAATCCCAGTGGAGAGAGGGGAACCGGCCAGGCAGAGACAGCAAGGGCGGTTCGTTGCTCCAGAGCCTTTCCGTTCACCTTCACACTCCTGAGCCAGACTACACTCAATCATATGACCTATTGAAGAGATAAGTCTTCAGTAAAGACTTAAAGGTTGAGACCGAGTCTGCGTCTCTCACATGGGTAGGCAGACCGTTCCATAAAAATGGAGATCTATAGGAGAAAGCCCTGCCTCCAGCTGTTTGCTTAGAAATTCTAGGGACAATTAGGAGGCCTGCGTCTTGTGACCGTAGCGTACGTGTAGGTATGTACGGCAGGACCAACTCGGAAAGATAGGTAGGAGCAAGCCCATGTAACGCTTTATAGGTTAACAGTAAAACCTTGAAATCAGCCCTTGCCTTAACAGGAAGCCAGTGTAGGGAAGCTAGCACTGGAGTAATATGATCAAATTTCTTGGTTTTAGTCAGGATTCTAGCAGCCGTATTTAGCACTAACTGAAGTTTATTTAGTGCTTTATCCGGGTAGCTGGAAAGTAAAGCATTGCAGTAGTCTATCCTAGAAGTAACAAATGCATGGATTAATTTTTCTGCATCATTTTTGGACAGAACATTTCTGATTTTTGCAATGTTACGTAGATGGAAAAAAGCTGTCCTTGAAACAGTCTTGATATGTTCGTCAAAAGAGAGATCAGGGTCAAGAGTAACGCCGAGGTCCTTCACAGTTTTATTTGAGACGACTTTACAACGATCAAGATTAATTGTCAGATATAACAGAAGATCTTTGTTTCGTGGGACCTATAACAAGCATCTCTGTTTTGTCCGAGTTTAAAAGTAGAAAGTTATCAGCCATCCACTTCCTTATGTCTGAAACACAGGCTTCTAGCGAGGGCAATTTTGGGGCTTCACCATGTTTCATTGAAATGTCAGCTGTGTGTCATCCGCATAGCAGTGAAAGTTAACATTATGTTTTCGAATAACATCCCCAAGAGCTAAAATATATAGTGAAAACAATAGTGGTCCTAAAACGGAACCTTGAGGAACACCGAAATGTACAGTTGATTTGTTAGAGGACAAACCATTCACAGAGACAAACTGATATCTTTCCGACAGATAAGATCTAAACCAGGCCAGAACTTGTCCGTGTAAGCCAATTTGGGTTTCCAGTCTCTCCAAAAGAATGTGGTGATCGATGGTGTCAAAGGCAGCACTAAGGTCCAGTAGCACGAGGACAGATGCAGAGCCTCGGTCTGACGCCATTAAAAGGTCATTTACCACCTTCACAAATGCAGTCTCAGTGCTATGATGGGGTCTAAAACCAGACTGAAGCATTTCGTATAAATTGTTTGTCTTCAGGAAGGCAGTGAGTTGCTGCGCAACAGCTTTTTCAAATTTTTTTGAGAGGAATGGAAGATTCGATATAGGCCAATTTATTTTTTTATATTTTCCGGGTCAAGGTTTGGCTTTTTCAAGAGAGGCTTTATTACTGCTACGTTTAGTGAGTTTGGTACACATCCGGTGGATAGAGAGCCGTTGATTATGTTCAACATAGGAGGGCCAAGCACATGAAGCAGCTCTTTCAGTAGTTTAGTTGGAATAGGATCCAGTATGCAGCTTGAAGGTTTAGAGGCCATGATTATTTTCATCATTGTGTCAAGAGATATAGTACTACAACACTTAAGTGTCTCTCCCGATCCCAGACCCTGGCAGAGCTGTGCAGATCCAGGACAGCTAAGCCCTGCAGGAATACGCAGATTTAAAGAGGAGTCCGTAATTTGCTTTCTAATGATCTTTTCCTCAAAGAAGTTCATGAATTTATTACTGCTGAAGTGAAAGCCATCCTCTCTTGGGGAATGCTGCTTTTTAGTTAGCTTTGCAACAGTATCAAAAATAAATTTTGGATTGTTCTTATTTTCCTCAATTAACTTCTTCTGGCTGCAAGCCCGAGGCCGGCCACAATATGACAACAGCCACTTCGTGCAGGGCGCAAAATTCAAAATATATTTTTTTGAAATATTCAACTTTCACACATTAAAGTCCAATACAGCTAATGAAAGACACAGATCTTGTGAATCCAGCCAACATGTCTGATTTTTAAAATGTTTTACAGCGAAAACAGCACATTTATGTTAGCTCACCACCAAATACAAAAAAGGACAGACATTTTTCACAGCACAGGTAGCATGCACAAAGCCAACCTAACTAACCAAGAACCAACCAAACTAACCAACAAACAACTTCATCAGATGACAGTCTTCTAACATGTTATTCAATAAATCTGTTTTGATCGAAAAATGTGCATATTTCAGGTATAAATTATAGTTTACATTGCAGCTACAATCAGAAATTGCACCGAAAGCATCCAGAATAATTAGACACCAACGTCAAATAACTAAATACTCATCATAAAACATTTCTGAAAAATATAGTGTACAGCAAATGAAAGACAGGCATCTTGTGATTCCAGCCAATATTTCCGATTTATTAAGTGTTTTACAGCGAAAACACAATATAGCGTTATATTAGCTTACCACAATAGCCAGAAACACAAGCCATTTCCAAGCAGCAAAAGTTAGCGATCGTAACAAACCAGCAAAAGATATATAATTTTTGACTAACCTTGATAAGCTTCATCAGATGACAGTCCTATAACATCAGGTTATACATACACTTATGTTTTGTTCGAAAATTTGCATATTTAGAGTTGAAATCAGTGGTTATACATTGTGCTAACGTAGCATCTTTTTCCCACAACGTCCGGATATTTTTGACACATATTCTGATCAAATAGCTATTCATAAACATAACTAAAAAATACATGTTGTATAGAAAATGATAGATACACTAGTTCTTAATGCAATCGCTGTGTTAGAATTCTAAAAATAACTTCATTACGACATCCAGCTTAGGTATTAGGTATCAGATCCTCCTCTCCACCCTCTCCGAGTTGGGCATCTCCGGCGCGGCCCACGCTTGGATTGCGTCCTACCTGACAGGTCGCTCCTACCAGGTGGCGTGGCGAGAATCTGTCTCCTCACCACGCGCTCTCACCACTGGTGTCCCCCAGGGCTCTGTTCTAGGCCCTCTCCTATTCTCGCTATACACCAAGTCACCTGGCTCTGTCATAACCTCACATGGTCTCTCCTATCATTGCTATGCAGACGACACACAATTAATCTTCTCCTTTCCCCCTTCTGATGACCAGGTGGCGAATCGCATCTCTGCATGTCTGGCAGACATATCAGTGTGGATGACGGATCACCACCTCAAGCTGAACCTCGGCAAGACGGAGCTGCTCTTCCTCCCGGGGAAGGACTGTCCGTTCCATGATCTCGCCATCACGGTTGACAACTCCATTGTGTCCTCCTCCCAGAGCGCTAAGAACCTTGGCGTGATCCTGGACAACACCCTGTCGTTCTCCACCAACATCAAGGCGGTGGCCCGTTCCTGTAGGTTCATGCTCTACAACATCCGCAGAGTACGACCCTGCCTCACACAGGAAGCGGCGCAGGTCCTAATCCAGGCACTTGTCATCTCCCGTCTGGATTACTGCAACTCGCTGTTGGCTGGGCTCCCTGCCTGTGCCATTAAACCCCTACAACTCATCCAGAACGCCGCAGCCCGTCTGGTGTTCAACCTTCCCAAGTTCTCTCACGTCACCCCGCTCCTCCGCTCTCTCCACTGGCTTCCAGTTGAAGCTCGCATCCGCTACAAGACCATGGTGCTTGCCTACGGAGCTGTGAGGGGAACGGCACCTCAGTACCTTCAGGCTCTGATCAGGCCCTACACCCAAACAAGGGCACTGCGTTCATCCACCTCTGGCCTGCTCGCCTCCCTACCACTGAGGAAGTACAGTTCCCGCTCAGCCCAGTCAAAACTGTTCGCTGCTCTGGCACCCCAATGGTGGAACAAACTCCCTCACGACGCCAGGACAGCGGAGTCAATCACCACCTTCCGGAGACACCTGAAACCCCACCTCTTCAAGGAATACCTAGGATAAAGCAATCCTTCTGCCCCCCCCCCCTTAAAAGATCTAGATGCACTATTGTAAAGTGGCTGTTCCACTGGATGTCATAAGGTGAATGCACCAATTTGTAAGTCGCTCTGGATAAGAGCGTCTGCTAAATGACTTAAATGTAAATGTAAATGTATAGCGAGAGAGTACCCAAAAGCTGGGCGCAAACGACTAGCACAACATGTTCGACAGATATATGAAATAGCATCATAAAATGGGTCCTACTTTTGCTGATCTTTCATCAGAATGTTGTACAAGGGGTCCTTTGACGGGAACAATCGTTGTTTGGATTTAGAACGGCCTTTTTCCCTCTCGATTTAGCAAGCACACTTGCCAAGTGGCGCGAATCTCTCCATGTCAACAAACGGAAGAGAACGGAACACGGCAAAACTCCCGGAAATAGTTTAATCAGATTATTGAAAAAACATACTTTACGATGATATGGTCACATGTATCAAATAAAATCAAAGCCGGAGATATTAGTCGTCCATAACGGCAGCTTATCAGAAGGCAAATCCAGGTTCCTTCTCACGCCTTCCCGAAAACAGGAAATGGGTGACACGTCATACAAAGAGCTTGTATTCCACTTCAGACCAAGATAAACACTCAATTTCTTCTCTCACCGCCTCTTGACATCCAGGGGAAGGTGTATGAAGTGCATGTATACTAATACGTATCATGCCCATTTATAGGCAGGAACTAGAACAGAGCCTCGATTTCAGACTTTCCACTTCCTGGTCAGGAAGTTTGTGCCAAATGAGTTCTGTTTTACACAGATATAATTCAAACTGTTTTAGAAACTAGAGTGTTTTCTATCCAATAGTAATAATAATATGCATATTGTACGAGCAAGAATTGAGTACGAGGCCGTTTGAAATGGGCACCTTTTATCCGGCTACTCACTCAATACTGCCCCTGCAGCCCAAACAGGTTAAGTTGGAAAAGTAGGATGATCGAGCAGCAGTGAGGGCTCTTCGATACTGCACGGTACTGTCTTTCTAAGCTAGTTGGAAGACTTCCAGTTTGGTGTGGCGCCATTTTCTGGAAGCTTGCTTCAGAGCTCGGGTATTTTCTGTATACCAGGGAGCTAGTTTCTTATGACAAATGTTTTTCGTTTTTAGGGGGGCAACTGCATCTAGGGTATTGCGCAAGTTTAAATTGAGTTCCTCAGTTAGGTGGTTAACTAATTTTTGTCCTCTGACGTCCTTGGGTAGGCAGAAGGAGTCTGGAAGGGCATCAAGGAATTTTTGTGTTGTCTGAGAATTTATAGCACGACTTTTGATGCTCCTTGGTTGGGGTCTGAGCAGATTATTTGTTGCGATTGCAAACGTAATAAAATGGTGGTCCGATAGTCCAGGATTATGAGGAAAAACATTAAGATCTACAACATTTATTCCATGGGACAAAACTAGGTCCAGAGTATGACTGTGGCAGTGAGTAGGTCCAGAGACATGTTGGACAAAACCCACTGAGTCGATGATGGCTCCGAAAGCCTTTTGGAGTGGGTCTGTGGACTTCTCCATATGAATATTAAAATCACCAAAAATTAGAATATGATCTGCTATGACTACAAGGTCCGATAGGAATTCAGGGAACTCAGATAGGAACGCTGTATATGGCCCAGGAGGCCTGTAAACAGTAGCTATAAAAAGTGATTGAGTAGGCTGCACAGATTTCATGACTAGAAGCTCAAAAGACGAAAACGTCTTTTTTTTTTTGTAAATTGAAAATTGCTATCATAAATGTTAGCAACACCTCCGCCTTTGCGGGATGCACGGGGGATATGGTCACTAGTGTAACCAGGAGGAGAGGCCTCATTTAACACAGTAAATTCATCAGGCTTAAAGCCATGTTTCAGTCAGGCCAATCACATCAAGATTATGATCAGTGATTAGTTCATTGACTATAACTGCCTTTGAAGTGAGGGATCTAACATTAAGTAACCCTATTTTGAGATGTGAGGTATCACGATCTCTTTCAATAATGGCAGGAATGGAGGAGGTCTTTATCCTAATGAGATTGCTAAGGCGAACACCGCCATGTTTAGTTTTGCCCAACCTAGGTCGAGGCACAGACACAGTCTCAATGGGGATGGCTGAGCTGACTACACTGACTATGCTAGTGGCAGACTCCACTAAGCTGGCAGGTTGGCTAACAGCCTGCTGCCTGGCCTGCACCCTATTTCATTGTGGAGCTAGAGGAGTTAGAGCCCTGTCTATGTTGGTAGATAAGATGAGAGCACCCCTCCAGCTAGGATGGAGTCCGTCACTCCTCAGCAGGTCAGGCTTGGTCCTGTTTGTGGGTGAGTCCCAGAAAGAGGGCCAATTATCTACAAATTCTATCTTTTGGGAGGGGCAGAAAACAGTTTTCAACCAGCGATTGAGTTGTGAGACTGCTGTAGAGCTCGTCACTCCCCCTAACTGGGAGGGGGCCAGAGACAATTACTCGATGCCGACATCTTTCTAGCTGATTTACACGCTGAAGCTATGTTGCGCTTGGTGACCTCTGACTGTTTCATCCTAACATCGTTGGTGCCGACGTGGATAACGATATCTCTATACTCTCTACACTCGCCAGTTTTAGCTTTAGCCAGCACCATCTTCAGATTAGCCTTAACGTCGGTAGCCCTGCCCCCTGGTAAACAGTGTATGATCGCTGGGTGATTCGTTTTAAGTCTAATACTGCGGGTAATGGAGTCGCCAATGACTAGGGTTTTCAATTTGTCAGAGCTAATGGTGGGAGCCTTCGGCGTCTCAGACCCCGTAACGGGAGGAGTAGAGACAAGAGAAGACTCGGCCTCAGACTCCGACTCGCTACTTAATGGGGAAAACCGGTTGAAAGTTTGTCGGCTGAATGAGCGACACCAGTTGAGCATTCCTACAGCATTTCCCTCCAGAAGCCATGAGAAAGTTGTCCGGCTGCGGGGACTGTGCGGGGGGATTTATACTAACGTTACTATCTGTACTTACTGGTGGCACAGACGCTGTTTCATCCTTTCCTACACTGAAATTACCCTTGCCTAACGATTGCGTCTGAAGCTGGGCTTGCAGCACAGCTATCCTCGCCATAAGGCGATCGTTCTCCTGTATATTATGAGTACAGCGACTGCAATTAGAAGACATCATGTTAATGTTCCTACTTAGCTTCGGCTGTTGAAAGTGCTGATGAACCATGTCCAGAAAGCGTCCGGAGTGAAAAAGTTGAATGAGGGAAAAAAGTTGCGATGGAAAAACTAAAAATATAAACGGTAATTAAAAAGAAAAAAAACAAACATAAAGTTGTCAGCTAGTAAAGTAAAGAAAAGGCATGAGAGAAAGCTCAGTTGATAGCTTCAACTGGATGCTGTGTTACAGATTGCTGGCTTGGACTCAGGAAGAAGAGGTGAAGGACCACAGTGAACGCCATTGTTGCTATTACTTCAGATGGTTAGAGGTGGTGAGGCTCACTGTTCTTGGTTGAATTATTCCTTCCGTGCATCGAGATACCATCTGTGGTCACCTTCGCCATAACCTTGAGAGAGGACAGACCAGAACAGTTTAGTTAGGGCATTTCTGATTCAGGAAATCCAGACAAACTATTTACTGTATGACAAATTATTACTTCTAACAATATTCTTAATACAAATGTCTAAGACAAATGTTAAAGAGAACAACACACAGTTGAAACCATTTTTGCAAATTGGCTTATACTCCCCTATCATCTTGGCGATCTCATTGCAGTTACACGGTCAAGGAGTTAGAGGGCTAATCCTTAGGCAGAAATCACAAACATCCAGCAGACCCAATCTGGTTAGATTTCTATTGAAACAAGACAAAAACAACATATCGTGATTCATGCATCCCAAAAAAACACAACAGTCATGGTACGAATCACACATAGGACTATTGAGAAAATATAAACGTCTTCCTAATTATCAGTGTTTACATACTACATTTAAATCTCATCCAATGTCTCTAGACTTTCTAGTGAGGGTCAGGCCTCCCAGAAAGTCAGAACAGATGTCAGAGGTTATTCAACCCATTAAGTTAGTGTTTCTTTCCCTGTATCTCAGACTCTGACATTTCAAACATTGTGTATCAGGTTTACATTTGGTTTTTCAGTACATTTCTTATCAAGAGAATTTACATGTGTGTAACCAAAACACTGACAATAAATACTTAAGAAAATGTAATGTGTGTACCCTTTAACTTCTCTAGGGTAGGGGGCAGCATTCGGAATTTTGGATGAAAAGCATGTGTCACGGCTCCTCCTCTGCAGTGCAGGGGGCGGTTCCTCCTGCAGGCAGAGGAGGGTCGTTAAGTGATTGGAGCCACCTGGGCTCAGGGTATAAAACTGCTTACTAATCACCTCTCCCTTTCTTGCTCTTGCTCTCTCTCTCTGCTCCTCCAGGTATGCTCATGATTTGTTTGTTCCTTTTTAGTTTTGCATAGTTTTCACTCAGTCATGTTCACACACACATATTCATGCACCCATGCACTTTACATACACCTTACATTATGATACATCCACACCTCATTCCTATTTCTTAGTTTAAGTTAATAGTTTGTTTAATAATAAAGAACACTTTTGAATTGGCCTATACCTGTTGTTCGTGTCCTCTCATTTGTCACAGGCTATGAGCCGGCTTGTGACAAGTGGGGGCTCATCCGGGATTTGAACCCGGGACACCCATTTCCCTAAGACCCTGCTTTAAGCTAGTTTTAACAGTCTCTTTAATTTTTTTATCAACAATCTCAATCTGATAATGTTCAGCAATTTCAATTAACTGCTCCTTAGTACACAACTCTAAGGCTACCTCTGAAGGAGCTTGAACAAAACTACACAAAATGGAAGACATTTTCCTCAACCAATACAACTATTACAAAATGCTCAAAAAAACACAACTCACCTGCTGTCAATCTGGGTTCAAGGACAGGAGCCACACCCCACTATCCTCCAAAAACTACTAACTAACTGGCCCTGGTCTTCGTGCAGTCACATGTGGTGGGGTTTTATGCACACAAAACCAGTGGAGTGGAAAAGACAACCAGAAACTGGCAGCCCTCCCATAACCACGGAGGTGCTCCCGAGCCGATGTAGGGGAAAAGGGAAAGGGATGCTCTACCCACGTTCACTGCCACCTAAAACAAAAACACCACAAGCCTCCTATTGACACTCGCTGATAAGCCTGAACAGGAGAGGACTCCCACCTGAACAAAACCCAGAAAAACAGAGTGAATTGCTTAGCTACCAAGCCAACTGAACCAAAAGAACACATGGCTCTCAACTCTCTTAAACAAAATTGGCCCAACCAAAACATCCACTCAAACAAAAAAACATTTGGCAAACTAAACTAAACTAACCCAAATTAACTACTATCCCGGATGAGTCCCCACTTGTCACAAGCCGGCTCATAGCCTGTGACAAATGAGAGGACACGAACAACAGGTATAGGCCAATTCAAAAGTGTTCTTTATTATTAAACAAACTATTAACTTAAACTAAGAAATAGGAATGAGGTGTGGATGTATCATAATGTAAGGTGTATGTAAAGTGCATGGGTGCATGAATATGTGTGTGTGAACATGACTGAGTGAAAACTATGCAAAACTAAAAAGGAACAAACAAATCATGAGCATACCTGGAGGAGCAGAGAGAGAGCAAGAGCAAGACAGGGAGAGGTGATTAGTAAGCAGTTTTATACCCTGAGCCCAGGTGGCTCCAATCACTTAACGACCCTCCTCTGCCTGCAGGAGGAACCGCCCCCTGCACTGCAGAGGAGGAGCCGTGACACATGCACAAATTAAACTGCCAGCTAATCATCCCCAGAAGATAAGATATGCATATTATTAGTAGTAAGTTTCTAAAACTGTTTGAATCATGTCTGAGTATAACAGAACTTATTTAGCAGGCGAAACCCCGAGGACAAACCGTTCAGATTTCTTTTTTTTTGTTGAGGTCCCTCTTTTCAATGAGGTTTCATTGGGAAACCAGATTTCTAAGGGACCTGCTTGCAGGTCCTACCGCTTCCACTGGATATCAACAGTCTTGAGAAATTGGTTGAGGTTATTCCTTTGTGTAATAAAGAAGTACGGCCATCTTGAACGAGAGTCACTCGAGGTGTCCTGTTTGTTAGAGGCGCGAGACCAGAAAGCTGGCTACAGTTGGTTTTAATCCTGTATTGAACACAGATCATCACCTCTTCAATTGTATTGATTATTAACGTTAAAAAATACCTAAAGTTGTATTACAAAAGTAGTTTGAAATTTTTTGGCAAAGTTTACAGGTAACCTTTGAGATATTTTGTATTCACGTTTGAGCAAGTTGGAACTGGTGTTTTTCTGGATCAAATGCGTCAAATAAATGGACATTTTGGATATATATCGACGGAATTAATCGAACAAAATGACCATTTGTGATGTTTATGGGACATATTGGAGTGCCAACAACAGAAGCTCGTCAAAGGCATTAATTATATTTTTATTTCTGCGTTGTGTCGCGCCTGCAGGGTTGAAATATGCTTATCTCTTTGTTTACAATGGTGCTATCCCCAGATAATAGCATCGTTTGCTTTCGCCGAAAAGCCTATTTGAATTCTGACATGTTGGCTGGATTCACAACCAGTGTAGCTTTAATTTGGTATTTTTTCATGTGCCATTTAATGAAAGTTTGATTTTTATAGTTTTGAATTTGGCGCGCTGCATTTTCTCAGGCTTTTTGCCAAGTGAGAAAGTGGCGTCCCTCCTAAACTCCGATTTTTGGATATAAATATGAACTTTACCGAACAAAACATACATGTATTGTGTAACATGAAGTCCTATGAATGTCATCTGATGAAGATCATCAAAGGTTTGTGATTAATTTTATCTCTTTCTGCTTTTTGTTACTCCTCTCTGGCTGGAAAAATGGCTGTCTTTTTCTGTGACTTGGCTCATACCTAACATAATCGTTTGGTGTGCTTTCGTCCTAAAACCTTTTTGAAGTCGGACACTTTGGCTGGATTTACAACAAGTGTATCTTTAAAATGGTGTAAAATACTTGTATGTTTGAGGAATTTAAATTATGGGATTTCTGTTTTGAATTTGGCGCCCTGCAGTTTCACTGGCTGTTGACGAGGTGGGACGCTACTGTCCCACATACCCTAGAGAAGTTTTAAGATGCATCCTTTCTAGCCTGTGAAAACCCCACAAAAAAACAAAATAAATCCCACACAATAAATGAAACACAGTATTAACACCACTAACAAATTCATGACAAGCTGGTTTGTGTGTGGTTGCTGGCGTGTGTGCTAAAAACAAACAAAATGTGCAGGCCTTACATAATTTGGGAGCTCCCTTAACCTGTTTTGGCTGCAGCCCGACGTCGGTACATTTATGACAACATCCAGCTCAAGTGCAGGGCGCGAAATTCAAAAGATATTTTTTTTAAATATTTAACTTTCACACATTAACAAGTCCAACACAGCATATGAAAGGTACACATCTTGTGAATCAAGCCAACATGTCCGATTTTTAAAATGTTTTACAAGGAAGACACAATATGTAAATCTATTAGCTAATCACGTTAGCAAAAGACACCACTTTTCTTACTCCATCAGTAGCTATCACAAATTCGACCAAATAAAGACATAAATAGCCACTAACCAAGAAACAACTTCATCAGATGACAGTCTGATAACATATTTATTGTATAGCATATGTTTTGTTAGAAAAATGTGCATATTTCAGGTATAAATCATAGTTTACATTGCAGCTACAGTCAGAAATTGCACCGAAAGCAGACAGAAAAATTACAGACACCAACGCCAAATAACTAAATACTCATCATAAAACATTTCTGAAAAATACATAGTGTACAGCAATTGAAAGACAGGCATCTTGTGATTCCAGACAATATTTCCGATTTATCAAGTGTTTTACAGCGAAAACACAATATAGCGTTATATTAGCGTAGCCACAATAGCCAGGAACACTTGGGCGCCGACGACCAGTTCACATGCACGACAGATATTAGAAATAGCATCATAAAATGTTTCTTACATTTGGTGATCTTCCGTCAGAATGTTGGACAAGGTGTCCTTTGTCCAGAACAGTCGTTTGGATCTGGAACGGCAAATTTCCCTCTTGATTTAGCACGGGCACTTCCCAAGTGGCACGGATCTCTCCAACGTCAACAAAGTCAGAGAACGGAACACGGCAAAACTCCCGAAAAAATTTCAATAATCTGATTAAACTATATTGAAAAAACATACTTTACGATGATATGGTCACCTGTATCAAATAAAATCTAAACCGGAGATGTTAGTCGTCCATAACGACAGCTAAACAGAAGGCAAATCCATGTCCTCTTTCGCGCGCTCCAGAAACAGGAAATGGACGGTCACGTCATACAAAGAGCTTTAATTCCACCTCAGACCAAGATAAACACAAAATTTCTTCTCTCACCGCCTCTTGACAACCAGGGGAAGGTGTATGAAGTGTACGTAGACTCTTACGTTCATTGCCCATGTATAGGCATGAAGTTGAACAGAGCATCGATTTCTGACATTCCACTTCCTGGTCAGGAAATGTGCTGCAGAATGAGTTCTGTTTCACTCACAGAAATAATTCAAACGGTTTTAGAAACTAGAGTGTTTTCTATCCAATAGTAATATTAATATGCATATTGTACGAGCAAGAATTGAGTACGAGGCCGTTTGAAATGGGCACGATTTAACTGGCTACTCAATACTGCCCCTTGCATCCATAAGAAGTTAACAGCTGGATCTGGGTACCTTCATACTGTATAGTCTCACTAACTGCTCTCTTAAGGCACCTGCCTCATGAAGCCTTTCAAAGGGAGAGATACAGAATCATTGGTAAACTTGGTAGTGGACATTCATCAGTTCTGGAAGATTTTTTTTTTTTAAACAGTTTTCACTATGCTACATTTGTCAGTCCTAAGAATTATTAATATTAGTCAAGCTTACGGCATCTTAGGCAGGAAGTCTAGATAAAACTATGCATATACAGAATCATATTTCAGACATCAGATGATAGTGTCCCGTCAAGCAGAACAGGCACCCAGAGCCCTTTCTTGTAATCTTATAATTTTGACCTTTTCTGTACCGACTGTCCCTGTGACAACTTGTCAAAATATTAAACCTATTGTTTAACAAATCTTTTAGGTCCTTCAGAAAGTTGGTGCTGGCTTATCAGCTCAATATTCGGTACTAAAATCATTTTCTTGGATCTACTTCAATTTGACACAGTTCCACGTAATGGAAACAGATTGTTTAAGATTACATTAACTTCTTACGTAACTCACTGGTGTTACCCAAACTATAGAATTAAGTAATAACTGGAAATGGTCAAAAACGTCTTATTCAATTATTCATACCGGTGTCCCACTATGTCCCTTACAGACTGAGTTTAGTGAGTAGCCTTAAATTTATTTAACATGTTTCTACATGTTCAACAACCATTGGTTCTACACTGCTCAAAAAAATAAAGGGAACACTTAAACAACACAATGTAACTCCAAGTCAATCACAATTCTGTGAAATCAAACTGTCCACTTAGGAAGCAACACTGATTGACAATAAATTTAACATGCTGTTGTGCAAATGGAATAGACAAAAGGTGGAAATTATAGGCAATTAGTAAGATACCCCCAAAAAAGGAATGGTTCTGCAGGTGGTGACCACAGACCACTTCTCAGTTCCTATGCTTCCTGGCTGATGTTTTGGTCACTTTTGAATGCTGGCGGTGCTTTCACTCTAGTGGTAGCATGAGACGGAGTCTACAACCCACACAAGTGGCTCAGGTAGTGCAGTTCATCCAGGATGGCACATCAATGCGAGCTGTGGCAAAAAGGTTTGCTGTGTCTGTCAGCGTAGTGTCCAGAGCATGGAGGCTCTACCAGGAGACAGGCCAGTACATCAGGAGACGTGGAGGAGGCTGTAGGAGGGCAACAACCCAGCAGCAGGACCGCTACCTCCGCCTTTGTGCAAGGAGGTGCACTGCCAGAGCCCTGCAAAATGACCTCCAGCAGGTCACAAATGTGCATGTCTGCTCAAACGGTCAGAAACAGAAACAGACTATGAGGGTGGTATAAGGGCCCGACGTCCACAGGTGGGGGTTGTGCTTACAGCCCAACACCGTGCAGGACGTTTGGCATTTGCCAGAGAACACCAATATTGGCAAATTCGCCACTGGCGCCCTGTGCTCTTCACAGATGAAAGCAGGTTCACACTGAGCACATGTGACAGACGTGACAGAGTCTGGAGACGCCGTGGAGAACGTTCTGCTGCCTGCAACATCCTCCAGCATGACCGGTTTGGCGGTGGGTCAGTCATGGTGTGGGGTGGCATTTCTTTGTGGGGCCGCACAGCCCTCCATGTGCTCGCCAGAGGAAGCCTGACTGCCATTAGGTACCGAGATGAGATCTTTAGACCCCTTGAGACCATATGCTGACACATGCACATTTGTGGCCTGCTGGAGGTCATTTTGCAGGGCTCTGGCAGTGCACCTCCTTGCACATAGGCGGAGGTAGCGGTCCTGCTGCTGGGTTGTTGCCCTCCTACGGCTTCCTCCACGTCTCCTGATGTACTGGCCTGTCTCCTGGTAGCACCTCCATGCTCTGGACACTACGCTGACAGACACAGCAAACCTTCTTGCCACAGCTCGCATTGATGTGCCATCCTGGATGAACTGCACTACCTGAGCCACTTGTGTGGGTTGTAGACTCCGTCTCATGCTACCACTAGAGTGAGAGCACCGCCAGCATTCAAAAGTGACCAAAACATCAGCCAGGAAGCATAGGAGCTGAGAAGTGGTCTGTGGTCACCACCTGCAGAACCATTCCTTTTTTGGGGGGTGTCTTACTTATGGTCTATAATTTCCACCTTTTGTCTATTCCATTTGCACAACAGCATGTTCAATTTATTGTCAATCAGTGTTGCTTCCTACGCCTTCCCAAACTCACACTTGGCCAAATGGAGGGTTGGAACTTGGAACATCCTGAAACACATTGAGAAAACTATTTATTAATAGGATAAGATTATTCGTTTGATCGTTATCCAAATGTTCCATTTGAGAGGGTAACTTTTTCAGCATCTCCGAATTACATAAGCGTTGACACTGCTGTAACGTATGGCGTAACTCCAACCCGTCCTCCTTATCCTCCTCTAGGTCCCAGCCAGGCTTCAGCACCACCGCAGCCACACTGGAGATGGCGGGCTGGAACGGCTTACCTGAGGAGCTGTCTGGAGAGTCACACATATAATACGCTTTCAGCATGTTAACATAACACACACGGGAAGAACGTCTATGATCTGGGGTCTTTATCACATAATCGGTGTCACCGAGTTTCTTTTCGAGAAGAAATGGCCCAGAAAAACGTGCCGACAGAGATGAGCCAGGGACTGGCAAAAAAAATAACACTTGACACAATAACACAATGGTGCAAAAGAACGTCCAACAGCCTCTTTGTCATAATGTAATTTCATGCGTTTTTGAGACTAGGAGAGAGACTTTTGGGCAAACACGCATGTGGCGTGCAGCCTCTCCCGCATCTTACTGACATAATCCAACACATTTTTAGGGGCGCTACTGGGTGTAGGAGACAGGATATGCTCCTTCAAAACTTTTAGCGGACCCTGTGTTGTTGTGTCCAAACACAAGGTCAGCAGGGCTGAACCCTCAGGACTCTTGTATTGTTTCCCTGATAGCAAATAGGACAAATGGCACCCCCTCGTCCCAATCGGTACTGGCATCCATGCAATACTTGCGTAGCATTGCCTTAAGTGTCTGATGCCAGCGTCTGAGGTCCCCTTGACTCTCCGGATGATACGTACTGGTGACCTGATAGGAAATACACAGCGTCTTTAACACATTTGAGAACAGTTTTGGCATAAAGTTGGTTCCTTGATAAGATTGGATCACTTTAGGGAGTCCAAACGTAGAGAAGAACTTAACTAGTGCCTTCACCACAGTCTTACCCGTTATAGTACGGAGAGGGATAGCCTCTGGGTATCGAGTAGCACTGCACATTATTGTTAGTAAGAACTGGTTACCTGACCTAGTTTTTGGCAACGGACCTACACAATCAATTATCACTTGTTCAAATGGTTCCCCCACCACAGGAATCAGGCAGAGCGGCGCACGAGGAACTATTTGATTCGCTTCCCAGTGAGTTGACAAACATGACATGTTTTACAAAATTGGACAACTTCAGACATCAAACCGGGCCAGAAGAAATGTTGAAGGACTCGGTTATAAGTCTTCGTGATCTCTAAATGTCCAGACCACGCCTTGTCATGGACAGAACCTACTGTCGGAACAGTGTAGGAACAACCACTTGAAGCCCTTCACTCCAGTCACTGTTATGAGCTGCCCATTTATGCATCAAAACTCCTGCTTCCATAAAGTAGGCGGTCTCCCTAGTTTTAGCTTACTCAATGGAAATTACCGAAGCAAAACACTTGAAGACTGAATGTCAAAAGGGAGACACCAATCACCTTCTCGGGGGTGACAGACAAAAGAATGTTATGTAATTGGGGCGTGATTTCGTTTTCCCCTGCCTTAGTTTTTACGGGGGTAAAAACTGTCGGCCTTGCAGAAAGAATACTCAGTGCATTGTCTTCAACCTCAACATTCTCAAAAATGGAAATAAACAAATCCACCACATCTCGCAGCTTGTGAGATTGTGCCCTCGTTAACACACAAGCAGGAAAAACATGGGGAAATGCTTGAACCAAGTTATCATCTGCAATTTTCATTTCTGGGTTGTCTACTACTTCTCACACAGAAGACACGTTACCACCAGCGATATCGTTCCCAAGTAGCAATGTGACTCCTTTTACTGGCAGTGTAGACACTACACCAACATGGAAACGTCCTGATACCAGTCTAGACACTAAATGGACCCAGTGTAATAGTACAGGTACGGTTTTTGTCTCTATACCCCATAATGACATGCGCGCCACAATACGTTTCAGGGGACCAGGGTAAAGCATCAGTAACGATTACTGACTGCGATGCCCCGGTGTCTCGTAAGATTTGTATGGGCTTTTGATTAGCTTATTCTCCAGTTAAGGAAACAACCGGCAGAGATAAACGGAGTATGGAAAGGATCCGGTTTCCCAAATGCTGAATCAATAAGTCGGTCCAGCAGATGAGCCACAAATTGGACTAAACCCAGCCTTTTAAATTTAGGGGGTGCTGATAGGGACTGTTTAGGTTTACTTTTCAAAACCGGGCAGTCTGCAATCACGTGACCCTTTTGGTGACAGTAAAGACATTCACGGATTTTGTGCTAAGGAAAAACGACTTGAATGAGGCACAGGTGACGTAATCGTTCGGCCTTCAAAACGAGGCCCACCAAACAGAGTCTTGTGTGTCAGAGTGTACTCATCTGCCAACACTGTTGCTTGGGCCAATGTCGCCACTTTCTGTTAATTTAAATGAACTACAATTCTATCAGGCAGGTTGCTTTTAAAATCCTCCAACAGCATCAACTCCAGAATATCAGCAAAGTTGTTAGCTTTGGTGGCTGAACACGAGTGATTAAACAGAGACTCTTTGTCCCTAGAAAACTCAACAAAAGTACAGTGAGAGGGTTTTTTGTGGTTCTTGAAGTGCTGCCTAAATCTCCCCAAAACCTCTACAGTCTTCCCAAAACCTCTCCAGTCTTCCCAAAACCTCTCCAGTCTTCCCAAAACCTCTCCAGTCTTCCCAAAACCTCTCCAGTCTTCCCAAAACCTCTCCAGTCTTCCCAAAACCTCTCCAGTCTTCCCAAAACCTCTCCAGTCTTCCCAAAACCTCTCCAGTCTTCCCAAAACCTCTCCAGTCTTCCCAAAACCTCTCCAGTCTTCCCAAAACCTCTCCAGTCTTCCCAAAACCTCTCCAGTCTTCCCAAAACCTCTCCAGTCTTCCCAAAACCTCTCCAGTCTTCCCAAAACCTCTCCAGTCTTCCCAAAACCTCTCCAGTCTTCCCAAAACCTCTCCAGTCTTCCCAAAACCTCTCCAGTCTTCCCAAAACCTCTCCAGTCTTCCCAAAACCTCTCCAGTCTTCCCAAAACCTCTCCAGTCCTCCAAATCTGAAAAAAATCACCAGTCTCCCCAAATCTTCCAGTCTCCCCAAATCTTCCAGTCTCCCCAAATCTTCCAGTCTCCCCAAATCTTCCAGTCTCCCCAAATCTTCCAGTCTCCCCAAATCTTCCAGTCTCCCCAAATCTTCCAGTCTCCCCAATTCTCCCGTATTCCAAAATCTCTCCAGTCTCCCCAGTCTTCAAAATCTCCATCTCACCAGCCTCCCAAATCTCCGTCTCCAGTCTTCCAAGTCTGCCAAATCTCCCAGTTAGTCTACCAAATATGTCCAGTCTCGCAAATCTCCCAAATCTCCCCAACCTCCCCAGTCTCCTAAATCTCCCCAGTGTTCCAAATTCTTCCCAATTCTCCTGTTTCCCAAAATCTCATCCAATCTCCTCAGTCTTCCAAATCTCCCCAGTCATCCAGTCACACCAGTCTTCCAAATCTCCCCAGTCATCCAGTCACACCAGTCTTCCAAATCTCCCCAGTCATCCAGTCACACCAGTCTTCCAAATCTCACAGTTACAGCCTCCCAAATCTCTTCAGTATTTGAAATCTCCTAAATCTCCCCAAACATCCCCATTCTTCCCAGTCTCCACAAATATCCCCAGTGTTCCAAATTCTTCCCTATTCTCTAGTTTTCCAAAATCTCTCAATCTCCCCAGTCTACCAGGTCTTCCAGTTTCCCAAATCTCCATAGCCTCCCACATCTCCCAGTCTTCCAAAATCTCCCAAGTCTCAACAGCCTCCACAAATCTCCCCAGTCTTCCAAAATCTCCCAAGTCTCAACAGCCTCCACAAAACTCCCCGGTCTTCTCAAAACTCCCCGGTCTTCTCAAAACTCCCCGGTCTTCTCAAAACTCCCCGGTCTTCTCAAAACTCCCCGGTCTTCTCAAAACTCCCCGGTCTTCTCAAAACTCCCCGGTCTTCTCAAAACTCCCCGGTCTTCTCAAAACTCCCCGGTCTTCTCAAAACTCCCCGGTCTTCTCAAAACTCCCCGGTCTTCTCAAAACTCCCCGGTCTTCTCAAAACTCCCCGGTCTTCTCAAAACTCCCCGGTCTTCTCAAAACTCCCCGGTCTTCTCAAAACTCCCCAGTCTTCTCAAAACTCCCCAGTCTTCTCAAAACTCCCCAGTCTTCTCAAAACTCTCCAGTCTTCTCAAAACTCTCCAGTCTTCTCAAAACTCTCCAGTCTTCTCAAAACTCTCCAGTCTTCTCAAAACTCTCCAGTCTTCTCAAAACTCTCCAGTCTTCTCAAAACTCTCCAGTCTTCTCAAAACTCTCCAGTCTTCTCAAAACTCTCCAGTCTTCTCAAAACTCTCCAGTCTTCCAAATCTCAGTCTCCCAAATCTCCACAGACATCCAAATCTCCCAGTCTTGCCAGTCACACCAGTCTCCAGATCTCCCCAGTGTTCCAAAATCACCCCAAAACCTCCCCATTCCTCCCAGTATCCCCAGTCTCCCGAAACGTCCCAAGTGTTCCAAATTCTTCCCAATTCTCCAGTTTTCCAAAATCTGGCCCATGTCTTCCAAATCTGGCCCAGGTCTTCCAAATCTCAGTCTTCCAAATCTCAGTCTCCCAAATCTCAGTCTCCCAAATCTCAGTCTCCCAAATCTCAGTCTCCCAAATCTCCCCAGTGTTCCAAAATCACCCCAAAACCTCCCCATTCCTCCCAGTATCCCCAGTCTCCCGAAACGTCCCAAGTGTTCCAAATTCTTCCCAATTCTCCAGTTTTCCAAAATCTGGCCCAGGTCTTTCCAAATCTGGCCCAGGTCTTTCCAAATCTGGCCCAGGTCTTTCCAAATCTGGCCCAGGTCTTTCCAAATCTGGCCCAGGTCTTTCCAAATCTGGCCCTCCTCCCCAGTCTTTCCAAATCTGGCCCTCCTCCCCAGTCTTTCCAAATCTGGCCCTCCTCCCCAGTCTTTCCAAATCTGGCCCTCCTCCCCAGTCTTTCCAAATCTGGCCCTCCTCCCCAGTCTTTCCAAATCTGGCCCTCCTCCCCAGTCTTTCCAAATCTGGCCCTCCTCCCCAGTCTTTCCAAATCTGGCCCTCCTCCCCAGTCTTTCCAAATCTGGCCCTCCCCCCCAGTCTTTCCAAATCTGGCCCTCCCCCCCAGTCTTTCCAAATCTCGCCCTCCCCCCCAGTCTTTCCAAATCTCGCCCTCCCCCCCAGTCTTTCCAAATCTCGCCCTCCCCCCCAGTCTTTCCAAATCTCGCCCTCCCCCCCAGTCTTTCCAAATCTCGCCCTCCCCCCCAGTCTTTCCAAATCTCGCCCTCCCCCCCAGTCTTTCCAAATCTCGCCCTCCCCCCCAGTCTTTCCAAATCTCGCCCTCCCCCCCAGTCTTTCCAAATCTCGCCCTCCCCCCCAGTCTTTCCAAATCTCGCCCTCCCCCCCAGTCTTTCCAAATCTCGCCCTCCCCCCCAGTCTTTCCAAATCTCGCCCTCCCCCCCAGTCTTTCCAAATCTCGCCCTCCCCCCCAGTCTTTCCAAATCTCGCCCTCCCCCCCAGTCTTTCCAAATCTCGCCCTCCCCCCCAGTCTTTCCAAATCTCGCCCTCCCCCCCAGTCTTTCCAAATCTCGCCCTCCCCCCCAGTCTTTCCAAATCTCGCCCTCCCCCCCAGTCATTCCAAATCTCGCCCTCCCCCCCAGTCATTCCAAATCTCGCCCTCCCCCCCAGTCATTCCAAATCTCGCCCTCCCCCCCAGTCATTCCAAATCTCGCCCTCCCCCCCAGTCTTTCCAAATCTCGCCCTCCCCCCCAGTCTTTCCAAATCTCGCCCTCCCCCCCAGTCTTTCCAAATCTCGCCCTCCCCCCCAGTCTTTCCAAATCTCGCCCTCCCCCCCAGTCTTTCCAAATCTCGCCCTCCAGTTCTCCCAGTCTTTCCAAATCTCGCCCTCCCCCCCAGTCTTTCCAAATCTCGCCCTCCAGTTCTCCCAGTCTTTCCAAATCTAACGGTCTCCAGTTCTCCCAGTCTTTCCAAATCTAACGGTCTCCAGTTCTCCCAGTCTTTCCAAATCTAACGGTCTCCAGTTCTCCCAGTCTTTCCAAATCTAACGGTCTCCAGTTCTCCCAGTCTTTCCAAATCTAACGGTCTCCAGTTCTCCCAGTCTTTCCAAATCTAACGGTCTCCAGTTCTCCCAGTCTTTCCAAATCTAACGGTCTCCAGTTCTCCCAGTCTTTCCAAATCTAACGGTCTCCAGTTCTCCCAGTCTTTCCAAATCTAACGGTCTCCAGTTCTCCCAGTCTTTCCAAATCTAACGGTCTCCAGTTCTCCCAGTCTTTCCAAATCTAACGGTCTCCAGTTCTCCCAGTCTTTCCAAATCTAACGGTCTCCAGTTCTCCCAGTCTTTCCAAATCTAACGGTCTCCAGTTCTCCCAGTCTTTCCAAATCTAACGGTCTCCAGTTCTCCCAGTCTTTCCAAATCTAACGGTCTCCAGTTCTCCCAGTCTTTCCAAATCTAACGGTCTCCAGTTCTCCCAGTCTTTCCAAATCTAACGGTCTCCAGTTCTCCCAGTCTTTCCAAATCTAACGGTCTCCAGTTCTCCCAGTCTTTCCAAATCTAACGGTCTCCAGTTCTCCCAGTCTTTCCAAATCTAACGGTCTCCAGTTCTCCCAGTCTTTCCAAATCTAACGGTCTCCAGTTCTCCCAGTCTTTCCAAATCTAACGGTCTCCAGTTCTCCCAGTCTTTCCAAATCTAACGGTCTCCAGTTCTCCCAGTCTTTCCAAATCTAACGGTCTCCAGTTCTCCCAGTCTTTCCAAATCTAACGGTCTCCAGTTCTCCCAGTCTTTCCAAATCTAACGGTCTCCAGTTCTCCCAGTCTTTCCAAATCTAACGGTCTCCAGTTCTCCCAGTCTTTCCAAATCTAACGGTCTCCAGTTCTCCCAGTCTTTCCAAATCTAACGGTCTCCAGTTCTCCCAGTCTTTCCAAATCTAACGGTCTCCAGTTCTCCCAGTCTTTCCAAATCTAACGGTCTCCAGTTCTCCCAGTCTTTCCAAATCTAACGGTCTCCAGTTCTCCCAGTCTTTCCAAATCTAACGGTCTCCAGTTCTCCCAGTCTTTCCAAATCTAACGGTCTCCAGTTCTCCCAGTCTTTCCAAATCTAACGGTCTCCAGTTCTCCCAGTCTTTCCAAATCTAACGGTCTCCAGTTCTCCCAGTCTTTCCAAATCTAACGGTCTCCAGTTCTCCCAGTCTTTCCAAATCTAACGGTCTCCAGTTCTCCCAGTCTTTCCAAATCTAACGGTCTCCAGTTCTCCCAGTCTTTCCAAATCTAACGGTCTCCAGTTCTCCCAGTCTTTCCAAATCTAACGGTCTCCAGTTCTCCCAGTCTTTCCAAATCTAACGGTCTCCAGTTCTCCCAGTCTTTCCAAATCTAACGGTCTCCAGTTCTCCCAGTCTTTCCAAATCTAACGGTCTCCAGTTCTCCCAGTCTTTCCAAATCTAACGGTCTCCAGTTCTCCCAGTCTTTCCAAATCTAACGGTCTCCAGTTCTCCCAGTCTTTCCAAATCTAACGGTCTCCAGTTCTCCCAGTCTTTCCAAATCTAACGGTCTCCAGTTCTCCCAGTCTTTCCAAATCTAACGGTCTCCAGTTCTCCCAGTCTTTCCAAATCTAACGGTCTCCAGTTCTCCCAGTCTTTCCAAATCTAACGGTCTCCAGTTCTCCCAGTCTTTCCAAATCTAACGGTCTCCAGTTCTCCCAGTCTTTCCAAATCTAACGGTCTCCAGTTCTCCCAGTCTTTCCAAATCTAACGGTCTCCAGTTCTCCCAGTCTTTCCAAATCTAACGGTCTCCAGTTCTCCCAGTCTTTCCAAATCTAACGGTCTCCAGTTCTCCCAGTCTTTCCAAATCTAACGGTCTCCAGTTCTCCCAGTCTTTCCAAATCTAACGGTCTCCAGTTCTCCCAGTCTTTCCAAATCTAACGGTCTCCAGTTCTCCCAGTCTTTCCAAATCTAACGGTCTCCAGTTCTCCCAGTCTTTCCAAATCTAACGGTCTCCAGTTCTCCCAGTCTTTCCAAATCTAACGGTCTCCAGTTCTCCCAGTCTTTCCAAATCTAACGGTCTCCAGTTCTCCCAGTCTTTCCAAATCTAACGGTCTCCAGTTCTCCCAGTCTTTCCAAATCTAACGGTCTCCAGTTCTCCCAGTCTTTCCAAATCTAACGGTCTCCAGTTCTCCCAGTCTTTCCAAATCTAACGGTCTCCAGTTCTCCCAGTCTTTCCAAATCTAACGGTCTCCAGTTCTCCCAGTCTTTCCAAATCTAACGGTCTCCAGTTCTCCCAGTCTTTCCAAATCTAACGGTCTCCAGTTCTCCCAGTCTTTCCAAATCTAACGGTCTCCAGTTCTCCCAGTCTTTCCAAATCTAACGGTCTCCAGTTCTCCCAGTCTTTCCAAATCTAACGGTCTCCAGTTCTCCCAGTCTTTCCAAATCTAACGGTCTCCAGTTCTCCCAGTCTTTCCAAATCTAACGGTCTCCAGTTCTCCCAGTCTTTCCAAATCTAACGGTCTCCAGTTCTCCCAGTCTTTCCAAATCTAACGGTCTCCAGTTCTCCCAGTCTTTCCAAATCTAACGGTCTCCAGTTCTCCCAGTCTTTCCAAATCTAACGGTCTCCAGTTCTCCCAGTCTTTCCAAATCTAACGGTCTCCAGTTCTCCCAGTCTTTCCAAATCTAACGGTCTCCAGTTCTCCCAGTCTTTCCAAATCTAACGGTCTCCAGTTCTCCCAGTCTTTCCAAATCTAACGGTCTCCAGTTCTCCCAGTCTTTCCAAATCTAACGGTCTCCAGTTCTCCCAGTCTTTCCAAATCTAACGGTCTCCAGTTCTCCCAGTCTTTCCAAATCTAACGGTCTCCAGTTCTCCCAGTCTTTCCAAATCTAACGGTCTCCAGTTCTCCCAGTCTTTCCAAATCTAACGGTCTCCAGTTCTCCCAGTCTTTCCAAATCTAACGGTCTCCAGTTCTCCCAGTCTTTCCAAATCTAACGGTCTCCAGTTCTCCCAGTCTTTCCAAATCTAACGGTCTCCAGTTCTCCCAGTCTTTCCAAATCTAACGGTCTCCAGTTCTCCCAGTCTTTCCAAATCTAACGGTCTCCAGTTCTCCCAGTCTTTCCAAATCTAACGGTCTCCAGTTCTCCCAGTCTTTCCAAATCTAACGGTCTCCAGTTCTCCCAGTCTTTCCAAATCTAACGGTCTCCAGTTCTCCCAGTCTTTCCAAATCTAACGGTCTCCAGTTCTCCCAGTCTTTCCAAATCTAACGGTCTCCAGTTCTCCCAGTCTTTCCAAATCTAACGGTCTCCAGTTCTCCCAGTCTTTCCAAATCTAACGGTCTCCAGTTCTCCCAGTCTTTCCAAATCTAACGGTCTCCAGTTCTCCCAGTCTTTCCAAATCTAACGGTCTCCAGTTCTCCCAGTCTTTCCAAATCTAACGGTCTCCAGTTCTCCCAGTCTTTCCAAATCTAACGGTCTCCAGTTCTCCCAGTCTTTCCAAATCTAACGGTCTCCAGTTCTCCCAGTCTTTCCAAATCTAACGGTCTCCAGTTCTCCCAGTCTTTCCAAATCTAACGGTCTCCAGTTCTCCCAGTCTTTCCAAATCTAACGGTCTCCAGTTCTCCCAGTCTTTCCAAATCTAACGGTCTCCAGTTCTCCCAGTCTTTCCAAATCTAACGGTCTCCAGTTCTCCCAGTCTTTCCAAATCTAACGGTCTCCAGTTCTCCCAGTCTTTCCAAATCTAACGGTCTCCAGTTCTCCCAGTCTTTCCAAATCTAACGGTCTCCAGTTCTCCCAGTCTTTCCAAATCTAACGGTCTCCAGTTCTCCCAGTCTTTCCAAATCTAACGGTCTCCAGTTCTCCCAGTCTTTCCAAATCTAACGGTCTCCAGTTCTCCCAGTCTTTCCAAATCTAACGGTCTCCAGTTCTCCCAGTCTTTCCAAATCTAACGGTCTCCAGTTCTCCCAGTCTTTCCAAATCTAACGGTCTCCAGTTCTCCCAGTCTTTCCAAATCTAACGGTCTCCAGTTCTCCCAGTCTTTCCAAATCTAACGGTCTCCAGTTCTCCCAGTCTTTCCAAATCTAACGGTCTCCAGTTCTCCCAGTCTTTCCAAATCTAACGGTCTCCAGTTCTCCCAGTCTTTCCAAATCTAACGGTCTCCAGTTCTCCCAGTCTTTCCAAATCTAACGGTCTCCAGTTCTCCCAGTCTTTCCAAATCTAACGGTCTCCAGTTCTCCCAGTCTTTCCAAATCTAACGGTCTCCAGTTCTCCCAGTCTTTCCAAATCTAACGGTCTCCAGTTCTCCCAGTCTTTCCAAATCTAACGGTCTCCAGTTCTCCCAGTCTTTCCAAATCTAACGGTCTCCAGTTCTCCCAGTCTTTCCAAATCTAACGGTCTCCAGTTCTCCCAGTCTTTCCAAATCTAACGGTCTCCAGTTCTCCCAGTCTTTCCAAATCTAACGGTCTCCAGTTCTCCCAGTCTTTCCAAATCTAACGGTCTCCAGTTCTCCCAGTCTTTCCAAATCTAACGGTCTCCAGTTCTCCCAGTCTTTCCAAATCTAACGGTCTCCAGTTCTCCCAGTCTTTCCAAATCTAACGGTCTCCAGTTCTCCCAGTCTTTCCAAATCTAACGGTCTCCAGTTCTCCCAGTCTTTCCAAATCTAACGGTCTCCAGTTCTCCCAGTCTTTCCAAATCTAACGGTCTCCAGTTCTCCCAGTCTTTCCAAATCTAACGGTCTCCAGTTCTCCCAGTCTTTCCAAATCTAACGGTCTCCAGTTCTCCCAGTCTTTCCAAATCTAACGGTCTCCAGTTCTCCCAGTCTTTCCAAATCTAACGGTCTCCAGTTCTCCCAGTCTTTCCAAATCTAACGGTCTCCAGTTCTCCCAGTCTTTCCAAATCTAACGGTCTCCAGTTCTCCCAGTCTTTCCAAATCTAACGGTCTCCAGTTCTCCCAGTCTTTCCAAATCTAACGGTCTCCAGTTCTCCCAGTCTTTCCAAATCTAACGGTCTCCAGTTCTCCCAGTCTTTCCAAATCTAACGGTCTCCAGTTCTCCCAGTCTTTCCAAATCTAACGGTCTCCAGTTCTCCCAGTCTTTCCAAATCTAACGGTCTCCAGTTCTCCCAGTCTTTCCAAATCTAACGGTCTCCAGTTCTCCCAGTCTTTCCAAATCTAACGGTCTCCAGTTCTCCCAGTCTTTCCAAATCTAACGGTCTCCAGTTCTCCCAGTCTTTCCAAATCTAACGGTCTCCAGTTCTCCCAGTCTTTCCAAATCTAACGGTCTCCAGTTCTCCCAGTCTTTCCAAATCTAACGGTCTCCAGTTCTCCCAGTCTTTCCAAATCTAACGGTCTCCAGTTCTCCCAGTCTTTCCAAATCTAACGGTCTCCAGTTCTCCCAGTCTTTCCAAATCTAACGGTCTCCAGTTCTCCCAGTCTTTCCAAATCTAACGGTCTCCAGTTCTCCCAGTCTTTCCAAATCTAACGGTCTCCAGTTCTCCCAGTCTTTCCAAATCTAACGGTCTCCAGTTCTCCCAGTCTTTCCAAATCTAACGGTCTCCAGTTCTCCCAGTCTTTCCAAATCTAACGGTCTCCAGTTCTCCCAGTCTTTCCAAATCTAACGGTCTCCAGTTCTCCCAGTCTTTCCAAATCTAACGGTCTCCAGTTCTCCCAGTCTTTCCAAATCTAACGGTCTCCAGTTCTCCCAGTCTTTCCAAATCTAACGGTCTCCAGTTCTCCCAGTCTTTCCAAATCTAACGGTCTCCAGTTCTCCCAGTCTTTCCAAATCTAACGGTCTCCAGTTCTCCCAGTCTTTCCAAATCTAACGGTCTCCAGTTCTCCCAGTCTTTCCAAATCTAACGGTCTCCAGTTCTCCCAGTCTTTCCAAATCTAACGGTCTCCAGTTCTCCCAGTCTTTCCAAATCTAACGGTCTCCAGTTCTCCCAGTCTTTCCAAATCTAACGGTCTCCAGTTCTCCCAGTCTTTCCAAATCTAACGGTCTCCAGTTCTCCCAGTCTTTCCAAATCTAACGGTCTCCAGTTCTCCCAGTCTTTCCAAATCTAACGGTCTCCAGTTCTCCCAGTCTTTCCAAATCTAACGGTCTCCAGTTCTCCCAGTCTTTCCAAATCTAACGGTCTCCAGTTCTCCCAGTCTTTCCAAATCTAACGGTCTCCAGTTCTCCCAGTCTTTCCAAATCTAACGGTCTCCAGTTCTCCCAGTCTTTCCAAATCTAACGGTCTCCAGTTCTCCCAGTCTTTCCAAATCTAACGGTCTCCAGTTCTCCCAGTCTTTCCAAATCTAACGGTCTCCAGTTCTCCCAGTCTTTCCAAATCTAACGGTCTCCAGTTCTCCCAGTCTTTCCAAATCTAACGGTCTCCAGTTCTCCCAGTCTTTCCAAATCTAACGGTCTCCAGTTCTCCCAGTCTTTCCAAATCTAACGGTCTCCAGTTCTCCCAGTCTTTCCAAATCTAACGGTCTCCAGTTCTCCCAGTCTTTCCAAATCTAACGGTCTCCAGTTCTCCCAGTCTTTCCAAATCTAACGGTCTCCAGTTCTCCCAGTCTTTCCAAATCTAACGGTCTCCAGTTCTCCCAGTCTTTCCAAATCTAACGGTCTCCAGTTCTCCCAGTCTTTCCAAATCTAACGGTCTCCAGTTCTCCCAGTCTTTCCAAATCTAACGGTCTCCAGTTCTCCCAGTCTTTCCAAATCTAACGGTCTCCAGTTCTCCCAGTCTTTCCAAATCTAACGGTCTCCAGTTCTCCCAGTCTTTCCAAATCTAACGGTCTCCAGTTCTCCCAGTCTTTCCAAATCTAACGGTCTCCAGTTCTCCCAGTCTTTCCAAATCTAACGGTCTCCAGTTCTCCCAGTCTTTCCAAATCTAACGGTCTCCAGTTCTCCCAGTCTTTCCAAATCTAACGGTCTCCAGTTCTCCCAGTCTTTCCAAATCTAACGGTCTCCAGTTCTCCCAGTCTTTCCAAATCTAACGGTCTCCAGTTCTCCCAGTCTTTCCAAATCTAACGGTCTCCAGTTCTCCCAGTCTTTCCAAATCTAACGGTCTCCAGTTCTCCCAGTCTTTCCAAATCTAACGGTCTCCAGTTCTCCCAGTCTTTCCAAATCTAACGGTCTCCAGTTCTCCCAGTCTTTCCAAATCTAACGGTCTCCAGTTCTCCCAGTCTTTCCAAATCTAACGGTCTCCAGTTCTCCCAGTCTTTCCAAATCTAACGGTCTCCAGTTCTCCCAGTCTTTCCAAATCTAACGGTCTCCAGTTCTCCCAGTCTTTCCAAATCTAACGGTCTCCAGTTCTCCCAGTCTTTCCAAATCTAACGGTCTCCAGTTCTCCCAGTCTTTCCAAATCTAACGGTCTCCAGTTCTCCCAGTCTTTCCAAATCTAACGGTCTCCAGTTCTCCCAGTCTTTCCAAATCTAACGGTCTCCAGTTCTCCCAGTCTTTCCAAATCTAACGGTCTCCAGTTCTCCCAGTCTTTCCAAATCTAACGGTCTCCAGTTCTCCCAGTCTTTCCAAATCTAACGGTCTCCAGTTCTCCCAGTCTTTCCAAATCTAACGGTCTCCAGTTCTCCCAGTCTTTCCAAATCTAACGGTCTCCAGTTCTCCCAGTCTTTCCAAATCTAACGGTCTCCAGTTCTCCCAGTCTTTCCAAATCTAACGGTCTCCAGTTCTCCCAGTCTTTCCAAATCTAACGGTCTCCAGTTCTCCCAGTCTTTCCAAATCTAACGGTCTCCAGTTCTCCCAGTCTTTCCAAATCTAACGGTCTCCAGTTCTCCCAGTCTTTCCAAATCTAACGGTCTCCAGTTCTCCCAGTCTTTCCAAATCTAACGGTCTCCAGTTCTCCCAGTCTTTCCAAATCTAACGGTCTCCAGTTCTCCCAGTCTTTCCAAATCTAACGGTCTCCAGTTCTCCCAGTCTTTCCAAATCTAACGGTCTCCAGTTCTCCCAGTCTTTCCAAATCTAACGGTCTCCAGTTCTCCCAGTCTTTCCAAATCTAACGGTCTCCAGTTCTCCCAGTCTTTCCAAATCTAACGGTCTCCAGTTCTCCCAGTCTTTCCAAATCTAACGGTCTCCAGTTCTCCCAGTCTTTCCAAATCTAACGGTCTCCAGTTCTCCCAGTCTTTCCAAATCTAACGGTCTCCAGTTCTCCCAGTCTTTCCAAATCTAACGGTCTCCAGTTCTCCCAGTCTTTCCAAATCTAACGGTCTCCAGTTCTCCCAGTCTTTCCAAATCTAACGGTCTCCAGTTCTCCCAGTCTTTCCAAATCTAACGGTCTCCAGTTCTCCCAGTCTTTCCAAATCTAACGGTCTCCAGTTCTCCCAGTCTTTCCAAATCTAACGGTCTCCAGTTCTCCCAGTCTTTCCAAATCTAACGGTCTCCAGTTCTCCCAGTCTTTCCAAATCTAACGGTCTCCAGTTCTCCCAGTCTTTCCAAATCTAACGGTCTCCAGTTCTCCCAGTCTTTCCAAATCTAACGGTCTCCAGTTCTCCCAGTCTTTCCAAATCTAACGGTCTCCAGTTCTCCCAGTCTTTCCAAATCTAACGGTCTCCAGTTCTCCCAGTCTTTCCAAATCTAACGGTCTCCAGTTCTCCCAGTCTTTCCAAATCTAACGGTCTCCAGTTCTCCCAGTCTTTCCAAATCTAACGGTCTCCAGTTCTCCCAGTCTTTCCAAATCTAACGGTCTCCAGTTCTCCCAGTCTTTCCAAATCTAACGGTCTCCAGTTCTCCCAGTCTTTCCAAATCTAACGGTCTCCAGTTCTCCCAGTCTTTCCAAATCTAACGGTCTCCAGTTCTCCCAGTCTTTCCAAATCTAACGGTCTCCAGTTCTCCCAGTCTTTCCAAATCTAACGGTCTCCAGTTCTCCCAGTCTTTCCAAATCTAACGGTCTCCAGTTCTCCCAGTCTTTCCAAATCTAACGGTCTCCAGTTCTCCCAGTCTTTCCAAATCTAACGGTCTCCAGTTCTCCCAGTCTTTCCAAATCTAACGGTCTCCAGTTCTCCCAGTCTTTCCAAATCTAACGGTCTCCAGTTCTCCCAGTCTTTCCAAATCTAACGGTCTCCAGTTCTCCCAGTCTTTCCAAATCTAACGGTCTCCAGTTCTCCCAGTCTTTCCAAATCTAACGGTCTCCAGTTCTCCCAGTCTTTCCAAATCTAACGGTCTCCAGTTCTCCCAGTCTTTCCAAATCTAACGGTCTCCAGTTCTCCCAGTCTTTCCAAATCTAACGGTCTCCAGTTCTCCCAGTCTTTCCAAATCTAACGGTCTCCAGTTCTCCCAGTCTTTCCAACTCTAACGGTCTCCAGTTCTCCCAGTCTTTCCAACTCTAACGGTCTCCAGTTCTCCCAGTCTTTCCAACTCTAACGGTCTCCAGTTCTCCCAGTCTTTCCAACTCTAACGGTCTCCAGTTCTCCCAGTCTTTCCAACTCTAACGGTCTCCAGTTCTCCCAGTCTTTCCAACTCTAACGGTCTCCAGTTCTCCCAGTCTTTCCAACTCTAACGGTCTCCAGTTCTCCCAGTCTTTCCAACTCTAACGGTCTCCAGTTCTCCCAGTCTTTCCAAATCTAACGGTCTCCAGTTCTCCCAGTCTTTCCAAATCTAACGGTCTCCAGTTCTCCCAGTCTTTCCAAATCTAACGGTCTCCAGTTCTCCCAGTCTTTCCAAATCTAACGGTCTCCAGTTCTCCCAGTCTTTCCAAATCTAACGGTCTCCAGTTCTCCCAGTCTTTCCAAATCTAACGGTCTCCAGTTCTCCCAGTCTTTCCAAATCTAACGGTCTCCAGTTCTCCCAGTCTTTCCAAATCTAACGGTCTCCAGTTCTCCCAGTCTTTCCAAATCTAACGGTCTCCAGTTCTCCCAGTCTTTCCAAATCTAACGGTCTCCAGTTCTCCCAGTCTTTCCAAATCTAACGGTCTCCAGTTCTCCCAGTCTTTCCAAATCTAACGGTCTCCAGTTCTCCCAGTCTTTCCAAATCTAACGGTCTCCAGTTCTCCCAGTCTTTCCAAATCTAACGGTCTCCAGTTCTCCCAGTCTTTCCAAATCTAACGGTCTCCAGTTCTCCCAGTCTTTCCAAATCTAACGGTCTCCAGTTCTCCCAGTCTTTCCAAATCTAACGGTCTCCAGTTCTCCCAGTCTTTCCAAATCTAACGGTCTCCAGTTCTCCCAGTCTTTCCAAATCTAACGGTCTCCAGTTCTCCCAGTCTTTCCAAATCTAACGGTCTCCAGTCTCCCAAAGCTCTGTTACACAGCTTCCAGAATCTCTCCAGTCGCAGTTTCACTGTACCAACCATGTGTACTTAGACTTGCATGGCTTGGTCTTTGAGACAAGCATATGCTACTGGCAGGATCAACCAGGTAGCCACTCACAACATAGAGGTTGTACCTGGGCACACTAAGCAGAGAACGGTCAGGGCACGGTCTCGCAAATCTCCCCAGCCTCTCCAAATGTCCCCAGTGTTCCAAATTCTTAGCTCCCCAGTCTACCATAGCTCCCCAGTCTTCCCATATCTAGAATCGGCTTTCTATTTCGCAACAAAGCCTCCTACACTCACGCCGTCAAACTTACCCTAGGAACAGACTATCCTACCGATCCTCGACTTTGGCGATGTCATCTACAAAATAGCTTCCAATACTCTACTCAGCAAATTGGATGCAGTCTATCACAATGCCATCCGTTTTGTTACCAAAGCGCCTTATTCCACCCACCACTGCCACCTGTATGCTCTAATCGGCTGGCCCTCGCTACATATGTTGCCAGACCCACTGGCTCCAGGTCATCTACAATGTTTATGCTAGATAAAGCTCAGCCTTATCTCAGCTCACTGGTCATGATAACAACACCCACCCATAGCACGCGCTCCAGCGGGTATATCTGACTGGTCATCCCCAAAGCCAAAACCTCCTTTGGCCTCCTTTCCTTCCAGTTCTCTGCTGCCAGTGACTAGAACGAATTGCAAAAATCGCTGAAGCTGGAGACTTACATTTCCCTCACTAACTTTAAACATCAGCTATCTGAGCAGCTAACCGATCACTGCAGCTGTACATAGTCCATCTGTAAATAGCCCACCCAATCTACCAACCTCATCCCCAAATTGTTTTATTTACTTTGCTGCTCTTTTGCACACCAGTATCACTACTTACACACCATCATCTGCTCATCTATCACTCCAGTGTTAATCTGCTAAATTGTAATTACTTTGCTACTATGGCCTATTTATTGCCATACCTCATGCCATTTGCACACACTGTATATAGACTTTTCTTTTCTTCTATTGTGTTGACTGTACGCTTGTATATTCCATGTAACTCAGTGTTGTTTCTGTCACACTGCTTTGCTTTATCTTGGCCAGGTCGCAGTTGTAAATGAGAACTTGTTCTTAACTAGCTTACCTGGTGAAATAAATATATCACCCCAGTCTCCACAAACCTCCCCAGCCTCCACAAACCTCCCCAGTCTCCCCAGTTGTTCCAAATCTCCCCATTCTTCAGTCTTCCAAATACCAGTCTCCCCAGTTGTTCCAAATCTCCCCATTCTTCAGTCTTCCAAATACCAGTCTCCCCCGTCGTTCCAAATACCAGTCTCCCCCGTCGTTCCAAATCTCCCCCGTCGTTCCAAATCTCCCCCGTCGTTCCAAATCTCCCCCGTCGTTCCAAATCTCTCCCGTCGTTCCAAATCTCTCCCGTCGTTCCAAATCTCTCCCGTCGTTCCAAACTCTTCCCAATTCTCCCATTTTCCAAAATCTCACCAGTCTAACCAGTCTTCCAGTCTCCACAGTCTTCCAAATCTCTGAATCCCCAGAATCCCAAATCTCCCAAGTCTTCCAAATCTCCCAGTTTACCAAGTCTTCCAAATCATCTCCCAGTCTCCAAACTCTTCCAGTCTTTCCAAATCTCAAAGTTAGTCTCCCAAACCTTTCCAGTCTTTCCAAATCTCAAAGTTAGTCTCCCAAACCCCTCATACTTCTCCGTCTCGCCAGTCGTTCCAAACCTCGCCAGTCGTTCCAAACCTCGCCAGTCGTTCCAAACCTCGCCAGTCGTTCCAAACCTCGCCAGTCGTTTCAAACCTCGCCAGTCGTTCCAAACCTCGCCAGTCTTTCAAATTCTCCCCAGTCTTTCAAATCTCGCCAGTCGTCCCAAATCTCGCCAGTCGTCCCAAATCTCGCCAGTCGTCCCAAATCTCGCCAGTCGTCCCAAATCTCGCCAGTCGTCCCAAATCGCCAGTCGTCCCAGTCTACCCAATTAGTCTCCCAAATATCTGTCTTCTCATTCTCCAAAATCTCCCATCTCTTAAATCTCACGTGTTCCAAAATCTCCCCAATTTTCCCATATTGCAAATCTCCCCAAATCTCCGTTATTCTCCCAAACCATTCAAGTCTTTCCAAAACTCCCAACCTCCCAGCTAGTCTCCCAAACCTCCCCAGTCTTCCAAATCTCTCCAGTCCTGCCAGTATCCCCAGTCTCTACAAATGTCCTCAGTGTTCCAAATTCCTCCCAATTCTCCCGTTTTCCAAAATCTCCCGTCTACTCAGTCTTCCCAAATCTCCCAGTTACAATTTCCCAAATATCTCCAGTCTTCTCATTCTCCAAAAACTCCCGTCTCCTAAATCTCCCCAGTGTTCAAAATCTCCCCAATTCTCCCATATTGCAATTCTCCAGTCTTCCCAGTCCCCCCAAATATCCCAGTTAGTCTCCCAAACCATTGCAGTCTCCCAAATCTCCTGTGTTCTCAAATCTCCCCCGTCACCCGAATGGATTCTATAGTCTTGCTGCTTCTATACTTAGGTATTCACATCCACACCACCAGCAATGATCACAGTGCAGCCAGCATGAGAGGTACATATGTTTGAGGAAAGCTGTGTCCGGTGTAATCAATAAACAGCACTCACCCATTAGACTCTCAAGCTTCTCCCGTCAGTGCTCACTACCTGTAGATAAACGGGCGGTGGTGGACATAACCCCTAGATAATGTTATAGATTGAAAAACTAAGCTCACACAGAACTGGTTGGGGTATTCATTCAGACACCTTTTTCACATCAGAGCTAGTCCCAACAACTCTCATTCACTCAGTACTTAACAGTAATATCTCATCTAAATTTCAATCTTATTATTCCAAATGTAATTTATTTGTTGAACTCCGCTTCCCACTTACCTAAATTACAAATCTCTTAGAACTAATAATATAAAATACCACGTGCTCAAAAACACGTTGTGCAATTACCAGTGGCTGCAGACCACGTCGACACTTCAAATAAATGCCTAGAGAGCTGTCAGCGGGACTTTTCCATGGTACCGTTACTGCCCTCACTCTAGTCTTGTTTGAGACAAGCTCTAGCCTTCTTAAGACTAATGGTACCTTCATTTTTGTTTAGTTTTATAATAAAACATTAATTAAAACATTAGTTATTTTTTATTGACTTACAGAAATTCAGTTGCAGTGTCCCTCAATTGTCTGTGGATGATGCGTCCCCTCCTGGGCAGCTCGCAGTAAGGGTCTGGTCAGGTCCTTGTCTTTTGGTCAAACGGGAATTTCGCCTCACGCTTCATAAAGTGCACCACCGGTTTTCCCTCGCAGACCCTTACTGGAAAGCTCTGCAGGCAGAACCAATCATTCAGTTTGTGACGCCAAATTGTCGGACACCCGAAGTGAATCTTAAATTAATAATTCTATATTAACTTCTACTTGCACACAATCCCGGATCCGGGAGCACCCCCATCAGTAAAAAAGCTGACTAGCATAGCGTCACAAGTAAATAATAGCATCTAAATTTCATTAAATCACGAGTCCAAGACACCAGATGAAAGATACACATCTTGTGAATCCAGCCATCATTTCTGATTTTTAAAATGTTTTACAGGGAAGACACAGTATGTAAATCTATTAGCTAACCACGATAGCAAAAGACACAACTTTATTTTCCCACCATTTTTTTCCTGCATAGGTAGCTATCACAATTTCGACCAAATAAAGATATAAATAGCCACTAACCAAGAAACAACTTCATCAGATGACAGTCTGATAACATTTATTGTATAGCATATGTTTTGTTAGAAAAATGTGCATATTTCAGGTATAAATCATAGTTTACCATTGCAGCCACCATCACAACTCACCAAAGCAACTAGAATAACTACAGAGACCAACGTGAATTACCTAAACACTCATCATAAAACATTTCTGGAAAATACACAGCGTACAGCAAATGAAAAACAAACATCTTGTGAATCCAGCCAATATTTCAGATGTTTTAAGTGTTTTACAGCGAAAACACAATATAGCATTATATTAGCTTACTACAATAGCCAACCACACAACAGCATTGATTCAGGCCAACAATAGCGATAACAAATAAACCAGCAAAAGATATGAATTTTTTCACTAACCTTCTCCAACTTCTTCAGATGACAGTCCTATAACATCATATTACACAATACATATAGAGTTTGTTCGAAAATGTGCATATTTAGCGGCACAAATCGTGGTTATACAATGAGAATAGTAGCCAAGCTGCCAACAATATGTCGGGAGAAATCTTGGGAGAGGCACCTAATCTAATCAGTAACTAATCATAAACTTGACTAAAAAAATACAGGTTGGACAGCAAATGAAAGATACATTAGTTCTTAATGCAACCGCTGTGTTAGATTTTTAAAATTAACGTTACTACGACATACAGCGTGCGTTAAAGCGAGACCGCACCGAAATTAATGGCGGAATAGTAGTTTCACATTTTTCAACAGAACAACGAATTAACATCATAAATAGTTCTTACTTTTTGATGAGCTCCCATCAGAATCTTGGGCAAGTTGTCCTTTTTCCAAAAGAATCGTTGCTCGGTTGTAGATTGTCGCCTTCAACGTTGGAATTAGCAGTAAACATTAGCCATGTGGGCCAGACGTGTCCAACTCCCTAGAACGCAGCACAAATACATACCCGAAAATCGCAATATACTGATATAACTCGGTTTAAAATAACAACATTGATGTCTTTAACATCTATATCGAATAAAATCAGAGCCGGATATATCTAAGGGCTATAACGGGAGCTTTCTAGAACGCCATCCTGAGGTCTGTCTTGCGTCATGGCGAAGGGAAAAAAGGACACCACGTTGCCAGCCCATTTATAAGGCTTCAGATCTGCCTAGCAACTCCATTCCAATTCTCACTATTTGCTGACATCCAGGGGAAGGCGTATGCAGTGCATCTCAACCAATAGAATACATGCAAATTAATAAACCGACCTCAGAACAGCCTGCAGATTTCACTTCCTCATAGGAAAATTGCTCCAACTCGAGTTCTGTTTTACTCAGATATAATTCAAACGGTTTTAGAAACTAGTGTTTTCTATCCAATAGTAATAATATGCATATTGTACGAGCAAGAATTGAGTACGAGGCAGTTTAATTTGGGAACTAAATTATTAAAGTGCAAACAGCACCCCCTATTGAGAAAAGGTTAACAGCACGCTGGAGCGGTTCCAACAAACTCAATGCACCATAGTACACTACACGTCAGTCAAGAGCTCCATCAGGGCAGTCCAGGTCCTATATACTGCTTACATTATTCATTCATAAATCACCATTAACTTTTGGTGCATGCATGTGAGCGACCAACACCTCGAGGCTTCTCTCTAAGCTTAGACCTGGAAACTGAGATATCCGTTTCTGTCCTCAAAACAATGTTCTGGGCGTACTACCAAACTACCAATACTGACGAGGACTCCTCCCAGGCACGATCAGTCACGTGCATGAACCCAGTCAAATTGGTTATTAGAAAAGCAAACATTTTCCTTCACACTGCTATTGACCAACTGGGTTCGAACCCACGTCTCCTGTGTGTCACAACACTATGTAGGCCTAAGTCTGTCTAGGATTTAGCTTGAACGAATGTAACTGTTCAGGTTTCAGGCAAAAGTACCAGTCATTGGGCCTCCCGAGTGGCGCATCAGTCTAAAGCACTGCAGGTCTTGAGGCATCACTACAGACCCGGGTTTGATTCCGGGCAGTGTTGCAGCCGGCCGCGACCAGGAGACACGAGGCAACGCACAATTGGGCCAGCGTCGCCCGGGTTAGGCCGGCTGGGATGTCCTTGTCCCATTTCGCTCTAGCAACTCCTGTGGTGGGCCGGTCACATGCACACTGACACGGTTGCCAGTTGTACGTTGTTTCCTCCGACACATTGGTGCGGCTGGCTTCTGGGTTAAGCAAGCAGTGTGTCAAGAAGCAATACGGCTTGGCAGGGTAATGTTTCGGGGGACGCATGGCTCTCGACCTTGGTAAGGGAGTTGCAGCGATGGGACAAGATGAACTATCAATTGGATATCACGTAATTGGGGAGAAAAAGGAGTAAAAGTAAATAAAAAAGGTACTAGTCACATAAACATGGTTATGAGTATAATGACCCATTATTAAAATGTAAATGCCAGGTAATCCAGAGAAAGTGGTCAAAATGCTTTATTTTACAGTTCAACAGTAATTCCCAACACACAATGACCATAACATGTTAACAGATATCTTTGTTAAGTATCATTGTGGTTCATACAAAATTTATTTTTTTATTTTTTTAAGTTGTTTTTAAATAGATATAAATTAAGCTACATTGAACATGAAATGTATCGCTACCTCTTCACATACCTAAAAGTGCCTCAGACATTTTACTCAAAGCATGTGTGATTTAGAATATGTAGCTAACAGAGACAACCTTTTCAGTTTGGGGAGAAAAAAAAACTGCAATTGAGAAGCACCAAAAATATACATTTGGCACATAAATCAAAGCAAGTAAATGTAACCCGAAGCCAAAAAAGCTTTACTCTGCCTTCGATTGAGAATGTAAAGGTCAAGGACGGATAAATCAAATCAGTTGAAACTAATGGAGAGGATACTTGAATAAAAGAAACCAACTGGCATACTTCCTCCAATTACAGAAACAAACAAGGCCTAAATATCAAATTTCAAAGCTATAAAATGCTTTAGGAATAGTTCTAAATGTCAGATAATACACTATAGGCTAGAGCGTTTCCTCCAGAGGCTTTAAAAAAACTGAAAACTCTTAAATAAGGCCATGTAAATTCTTCTACAAATTAAATACAGATAATGGAATAAAATGCCTTAACTTTGTACAAATGAGAATAAAAGCCATAAAATGTTAACATATAGCTAGGAACTCTTAACTGTCATGTCCAAAAAGATAAACCTTTATAACACATCAGGAAAACACCATTTCAATTGCTTCTTTAATCGAACATACAGTAGAAATGACATGACTAAAAAGTGATGTATATAAAATATCTGTAATATTCTAGCAAATGAATGCTGCATAGTTATACATGACATGGCTTCATTATCAGATGTTTGTATCATTTATAAAACAGATGAAGGAAATTTCACAGTGTCCCAAAAACACACATGTAAAGAAGGATATACTGCAGGTACAACTCATATGGGGACATCTATTGTGCCTCACACTTCACCATTCCATCACTCAACAGTCAAGGGGCAGTCTATAGTATGTGCAGTGTAAACAATACTTTAAACCATATTTTTGGATGTTTAGGCAATAACCCAGCGTCCCCTTTTCTAAACATATTAACAGAAAGAAATAGGATTTTCCAAATCTCCAAAAAGCATCCCAAACAATCCCAAATACTCCCAATCTGAGCACAGCTAAAAGACAAAGCACTGCCTTGATGAGATGCAACTGAAACTGATGAAATTTACATGGAGGACAAAGGGACTTTAAGGCTGTGTTCAGACAAATTCAAAATATTTTTCACGCAATTATTGGTCTTTTGGCTAATCTGATCAGATCTTTTGCCAATAATTGGGTAAAAAAACAAAAACAGAATTGGGCTGCCTGTGTAAACGCAGCCAAATATATTACAGGCCGGTCACATTGGGTAGGCAATAAGTGGTTGAATTTCTATGACCGGTGACAGGTTAACTCGCAGGATCTTCTGGGCTTTCCTCCTTACCTCCTCATCGGTGATCGAGTCATCAACCTTGATCACCTTGAACCTCAGGTTGTTCTCACTCAGTCTAAGGTCTTCGGACTGCTCTTTGACCAGCCAGACCTCATTTCTGGGCCTCTTCACACAGAGTTTGTCTTCAGCCTCGTCAGTCCTTTTCCTTTTCTGGTCTCTCCAGCAAGGCATTCCGTTGCATTCCTTCAAAACCCGGTCGTTTTGCAGTATGGCAGGCACTCCGATGATATTGACTGGGCAGGGCAAAAAGTTCACTCTCCTCAAAGTGACAGATTTTGCTGAGTTTCCGGTACCTTCCGAAGGCTGTACTTGGGTACCTGTTAGAGATAGTGGTCGATGAGTGTTGGGCACAGTCACCTCTCCTGACCATACACCTGTGTGGAACTGCAGTCTCGCTGTGTGGCCTGTAGAGGGTCCAGTGATGTTGGTCAGTCTTATGTATGACTGCATCTGAACAGGCACAACAGCCAAGGCTGGTGGTTTCGAGAGGACCGTCTGTTTGAGAGACTCCTTTGACAGATTTGTCAAAATAATTGTGGGTTGATTCTTCAGGACGACTTTTGCTGCTGCACTTAACAAAGAATAGTTGATTTCAGTCTTCTTGCCATGGGGTTTTCTACCCTTCTTTTTGCCAGTCTTTTGAACCTTTGAGACAGCAATGTCCAGTGTGCTTTGTGTCTTTATTACAGGCCTCAGTACTGCAGTACAAGACCTGTAACCATAAACATCTTTGCTTTTAAGTACAGTAGGTTTGTGACCTTCATCTTTGAGTCCCTCAATAAAAGTGGCCAGTTCTTTCTCAGTATCAAAAAGGTCTTTTGACATAGGACTGAACGCTTTCAGAGTCTCCAGTAGAGTAGTTTGGCCAGCTGAGTTGAAACGTGACCATGACTGGACAACCTTCTCTGTGGCTTCCTTACAATTCATGGCATATACCATCTGTTCTGTAATCTGTAGCATTGGTGAAACTCGCGTCCGAGATCAGCCCTGTGGGCAAAAAGAGAATAAACAAACATAAAAATGTAGACTTCATACTCAACTTCTGTAAATCATTGACATTCAAAAACATGGATAAGGGAAATCTCAGGTTAAGGTTTCTGATCAGGTAGGCTAACCCAACATTCAACGTACCACCAAAGTGACTACAAACAAAGCTGTATTCATAATCTTGCTGAAGAGGGAGACACACAAACTCTGAAAAACTTGTTACATCAGTGGTTTTGTTTCTTTAAAAAGAGCTTTTCCTATTTTAAACAGATTCAAAACATCTACCAACCATGGGTGACTAACATTAGCTAAAATTCAGTGAGGCTATTTCCACCATAGACTTTAAATGATAAATTGACAATTCCAACTGGAATTAATTTTTACATAGAGCTTTCTTATTGAAATTAGCTCAACACGACATAACATTCCAGTAATATTTAATATGAGAAGATGTAAAATTGAGAGTTTGCCCCTTGATTGTTTTCATTCAGATCTGATTGGCAAAGCCTCTGCCACAAAAACAGGTGTATGACTTTTGTCACATAACAAAGTAGGCTAGCTTTTGATTCAACTTACGGTGGATGCAGCATGTCAAAACGGAATGTAGAAACAGAAATATAACTTTGCATTGCTTTGCTGCAAGCTGTACCGCTGCCAATGCTTACTTAGCTCAGACTGGAAGTCCTCGTGATCAGCTAGCATGCTAGCTGATCCCAAAGACATCCAGTCTTTGCGTTAACTCTAGTTTGCATTGGCACACAGAACTACCTCTAAAAAGGCACTCCATTGATCTACATGCGTGCACGTGAGTGGAGTAAGATTTTTTTGGGCAGCGGACTCTATTCGTTGCATTCCACCCAGAGGTGAAGTCCGCCTTGTGTAGTGTATATCCACTAGGGGGCTTGGGAGCCAGAGTAGCTAACCAAGCAAGAGGGGCCAAGGCACTCTTTTTGACTAGCCACGGAAAACGTTTGAACTTCCGGATCAAGTTACAGTATATGCCCGTTTACAAAATACTAGCCACATGTCTGGCTAGACTGGTGTTCTATGCTTTCGACACTACTTTTTAGCCACAGAAGAAAATGTATTTTTTGGAATTGCTAGAGCTTGAACAGCAAGAACTTGAACTGCTATTGCTACTCAGGTGTATGGAGAAAAAGGACTGAGAAAATGGCAAGTTCGTTCCATGAAGACCACGAGAAGGGATGACGAAGAACGCATGCCTCTTGTTCAACCTACGCAAAGCATTGATGAGGAACGACATGTTCAAATAAAATGTTATTGGTCACATGCACATGGTTAGCATATGTTAATGCAAATGTAGCGAAATGCTTGTGCTTCTAGTACTGACCGTGCAGTAAAATCTAACAATTTCACAACTACCTTATACACACAAACATATAAATTTATGGATGAGCGATGGCCGTGCGGCATAGGCAAGATGCAGTAGATGGTATAGAGTACAGTATATACATGAGTTGAGTAATGTAGGGTAGGTAAACATTATAAAGTGGCTTTGTTTAAAGTGACTAGTGATACATTTTACATGGAATTTTTTATTGTTGAAGTGGCTAGCGATTTGAGTCCGAGTGGCTGCTGCCAACAGTGATGGCTGTTTTTCAGTCTCTCGGTCCCAGCTTTGTTGCGCCTGTACTGACCTCGCCTTCTGGATGATAGCGGGGTGAACAGGCGATGGTTGATGTCCTTGATGATCTTTTTGGCCTTACTGTGGCATCGGGTGGTGTAGGTGTCCTGGAGAGCAGGTAGTTTGCCCCCAGTGATGCTTTGTGCAGACCTCACTACCCTCTGGAGAGCCTTGCGGTTGTGAGCGGAGCAGTTGCCGTACCAGGCGGTGATACAGTCCTCTCGATTGTGCATCTGTAAAATTTGAGTGTTTTTGGTGACAAGCCAAATTTCTTCAGCCTTTCTTCCCCACACTGTCTGGGTGGACAATTTCAGTTTGTCCGTGATGTGTACGCTGAGGAAGCTTTCCACCTTCACTACTGTCCCGTCAATGTGGATGGGGGGGGTGCTCCCTCTGCTGTTTCCTGAAGTCCACAATCTCCTTTGTTTTGTTGACGTTGAGTGTGAGGTTATTTTCCTGACACCACACTCCGAGGGCCCTCACCTCCTCCCTGTAGGCCGTTCCGTCGTTGTTGGTAATCAAGCCTACCACTGTAGTGTCATCTGCAAACTTGATGATTGAGTTGGAGGCGTGCATGGCCATACAGTCATGGGTGAACAGGGAGTACAGGAGAGGGCTGAGAACGCACCCTTGTGGGGCCCCAATGTTGAGGATTAGCGGGGTGGAGATGTTTCCTACCTCCACCACGTGGGGGCAGCCCATCAGGAAGTCCAGGACCCAGCTGCACAGGAAGGGGTCGAGACCAAGGGTCTCGAGCTTAATGACGAGTTGAGGGCACTATGGTGTTAAATGCCGAGCTGTAATCGATTAACAGCATTCTTACACAGGTATTCCTCTTCTCCAGATGGGTTGGGGCAGTGTGATTGCATCATCGGGGGACCTATTGGGGCTGTAAGCAAATTGGAGTGAGTCTAGGGTGTCACCTGTTTACCGGACGTGCTACCTGTACCAAACATGCCGTTTTCAACTCTCTAGAGACAGCACGAGCAGTAGAGATGCTCTGAATGATCGGCTATGAAATCCCAACTGACATTTACTCCTGAGGTGCTGACCTGTTGCACCCTCGACAACCACTGATTATTATTATTTGACCCTGCTGGTCATCTAAGAACATCTTGGCCATGTTCTGTTATAATCTCCACCTGGCACAGCCAGAAGAGGACTGGCCAACCCTCAGCCTGGTTCCTCTAGGTTTCTTCCTAGGTTCTGGACTTTTAGGCTGGGATTCTGTACAGCATTTTGTGACATCAGCTGATGTAAGAAGGGCTTGATAAATACATTGATGATTGATAGGGTAGAGGTGATATGATCCTTGACTAGTCTCAAAGCACTTCATGATGGAAGTCGTTTAGCTCAGTTACCTTAGCTTTCTTGGGAACAATGGTGGCTCTCTTGAAGCATATGGGAACAGCAGACTGGGATAGGGATTGATTGAATATGTCCGTAAACACACAAGCCAGCTGGTCTGCGCATGCTGAGGACACGGCTAGGGATGCAGTCTGGGCCGGCAGCCTTGCGAGGGTTAACACGTTTAAATGTTTTACTCATGTTGGCTGCGGTCAAGGAGAGCGCGCAGGTTTTGGTAGCGTGCCGTGTCAGTGGCACTGTACTGTCCACAAAGCGAGCGAGGAAGTTGTTTAGTTTGTCTGGGAGCAAGACAATGTCTGAGACAGCGCTGTTTTTGTTTTGTAATCTGTGATTGAAATTAGACCTTGCCACATACATCTCGTGTCTGAGCCGTTGAATTGTGACTACTTTGTCTCTATACTGACGCTTAGCTTGTTTGATTGCCGCGGAGGTAATAGCTACACTGTAGTCGGTCGCCTTGCCATGATTTAAAAGCAGTGGTTCGCACTTTCAGTTTAGCGCGAATGCTGCCATCAAATCCACGGTTTCTGGTTGGGGAAGGTTTTAATAGACGCTGTGGGTACACCATCACAAATGCACTTGCTTATAATACATCAATGTTATTGTCTGAGGCTATCCGGAACACATCCCAGTGCACGTGATCGAAGCAATCTAAGATTCAGACCTGAGCATGGGCGTTTCCTTTTTTAGTTTCTGTCTATAGGCTGGGAGCAACAAAATTGAGTCGTGGTCAGATTTGCCAAAGGAGGACGAGCTTTGTATGCGTCATGGAAGTTAGAGTAGCAATGATCCAGAATGCTGCCAGCCCGGGTCGTGGATGCTGATAAGACTTCCTAAATGTCATCAGATTAGCTTTGTTAAAATCCCCAGCTACAATAAATGCAGCCTCAGGATGTAGTTTCCAGTTTACATAAAGTCGATTGAAGTTCTTTCAGGGCCGTCGAGGTGTCTGCTGGGGGGGGGGGGGGGGGGTGGTATATACACATGTGATTATAGTCGAAGAGAATTCTCTTGGTAGATAATGCGGTCGGCATTTGATTGTAAAGAATTCTAGGTCATGTGAACAAAAGAACTTAAGTTCCTGTATGTTGTTATGATCACACCAAGACTCGTTAATCATAAGGCATACACTCCCGCCCTTCTTACGAGAATCGAATCAAATTTATTTATATAGCCCTTCGTACATCAGCTGATATCTCAAAGTGCTGTACAGAAACCCAGCCCAAAACAGCAAGCAATGCAGGTGTAGAAGCATGGTGGCTAGGAAAAACTCCCTAGAAAGGCCAAAACCTAGGAAGAAAGATGTTTGTCGGCGCAATGCGTTAAGAAACTAGGTGGCTGTACCGACTCTAACGTATCCCGAGCGAGCCATGTTTCCGTGAAACAGAGAATGTTACAATCTCTGATGTCTCTCTGGAAGGCAACCCTTGCTCGGATTTCGTCTACCTTGTTTTCAAGAGACTGGACGTTGGCTAGTAGTATACTCAGGAGGGGTGGGCGATGTGCCAGTCTACAGAGCCTGACCAGAAGACCGCTCCATCTGCGGCGCTGTTTTGGGTTGCGTGCTGGGATCCGATCCCTTGTCCTGGGTGGTGGACCAAACAGAGGATCCGCTTCGGGAAAGTTGTATTCCTGGTCGTAATGTTGGCAGGTTAACGTTGCTCTTATATCCAATAGATCCTCCCAGCTGTATGTAATGAGACTTAAGATTTCTTGGGGTAACAGTAAGAAATAATACATTAAAAAACTACTGCATAGTTACCTAAGAGCGCGAGGCGACCATCTCTGCCGGCGCCATGTTGAAAGGTGTTCACTACTTTCAGATGTCTGTTGCCAGATTTTACGACTTCAGTGGCTTGCCCCTCAGAAGAAAACTCACAGCTTACCCGTAAAGGCTGCAGAAAGTCTGTCTGACCTTTCGGTTTTTGGCGAGCGGCAGCACACCAAGTATTGCTGAGAGTTGTAACTCATAAGCTAGGAATGTTTCTGCCATCGTCACAGAAGTGTGCCAGGCTATCTGGCATGTCCCGAAGGAGGATTTTGTTGCTTATCCCTCCGTGGCACACTGGGCAGATTTGAGGATTGTTGGACAGAAAACAAGTATAGTTCCGAGATCCGGCAAACCTGGGCAGCGATTACTACAACGGCTTTTTGCCAATGGTCCTGATGGCAGTCTGCGATGCAAGGTACGAACCATATCCAGGTAGGATACGCTAAATACATGTGACTATACACACACAATCCAACCAGGAAGTGGGAGATCTGAGGTTTGTAGTTTTTCAACTCTTGGTCTATCAAATACAGTGTCTATGGGGTCATATTGCACTTCCTACGGCTTCCACTAGATGTCAGTCTTTAGAGCCTCTGATGCTTCTACTGTGAAGTGAGGGCGAATGAGGGGATTGAGTAAGGTCTCCCCCAGAGTGCCACGAGCTGACCATGCGCGTTCATGTGAGAGTTAGCTTGAGTTCCATTGCATTTCTGAAGACTAAGGAATTATCCGGTTGGAACATTGAAGATTTGTTAAAAACATACTAAAGATTGATTCTATACTTCGTTTGACATGTTTCTACAGACTATAACGGAACTTGACTGTCTGCTCCCAGTGATCGAGAGTCATGAATTTGGAATACTGGGCTAAACGAGCTAACAAAAAGGAGGTATTTCTACATATGATGAACTTGATCGAACAAATCAAACATTTGTGGAACTGGGATTCCTGGGAGTACATTCTGATGAAGATCAAAGTGTATATTTATAATGCTATTTCTGACTTCTGTTGACTCCAACATGAAGGATATCTGTTTGGCCTGATTTTTTGTACTCAGATTATTGCATGGTTTGCTTTTTCCGTAAAGTTTTTGAAATCTGACACAGCGGTTGCATTAAACTTCTTATGGCTGCAATCCCGTTAACGGGATCGATATGACAACAGCCAGTGAATGTGCAGGGCGCCAAATTCAAACAGAAATCTCATAATTTAAATTTCTCAAACAAAATGGTATAAGATACATGTATAAAGGTAATCTTGTTGTTAATCCCACCAAAGTGTCCGATTTCAAATAGGCTTTTCAGCGAAAGCAGAACATATCATTGTTAGGTTAGCAACTAGTCACAGAAAGCATACAGCGATTTTCCAACCAAAGAGAGGAGTCACAAAAAGCAGAAAGAGAAAATTCACCACTAACCTTTGATATTCATCAGATAATACTCCCGGGACATGTTAAACAATACATGTATGTTTTGTTCGATCAAGTTCATATTTATATCCCAAAACCTCAGTTTACATTTGGCTTTGCATCCAAAACATCCCGTGAATTTGCACAGAGCCACATCAATTTACAGAAACTCATAAAACATTGAAAAGATACAAGTGTTATTCACAGAATTAAAGATATACTTCTCCTTAATGTGCAGGGTCACAGGTTAGTCAACGTAATATGTACATGTAGGTAGAGCTAAAGTAACTGTGCATACATAGTGAGTAGTAGCAGCATAAGAGGGGGGGATGGCAATGCAAATAGTCTGGGTAGCCATTTGATTAGATGTTCGGGAGTCTTATGGCTTGGGGGTAGAAGCTGTTGAGAAGCCTCTTGGACCTAGACCTGGCACTCCGGTACCGCTTGCCCTGCAATAGAGAGAAGTTTATGACTAGGTGGCTGACAATTTGTAGGGCCTTCCTGACACCGCCTGGTATAGAGGTCCTGGATGGCAGGAAGCTTGGCCCCAGTGATGTACTGGGCTGTGCACACTACCCTCTGTAGTACCTTGCGGTCGGAGGCCAAGCAGTTACCATACCAGGCATTGCTGCAACCAGTCAGGATGCTCGATAGCACAGCTGTAGAACCTTTTGAGGATCTGAGGACCCATGCCAAATCTTTTTAGTCTCCTGAGGGGGAATAGGTGTTGTCTTGCGCTCTTCACGACTGTCTTGGTGTGTTAGGACCATGATAGTTTGTTGGTGATGTGGACGCCAAAGAACTTGAAGCTCTCAACCTGCTCCACTAGAGGCCCGTCGATGAGAATCAGAACATGCTTGGCCCTCCTTTTCCTGTAGTCCACGATCATCTCCTCTGTCTTTATCACATTGCAGAAGGGGTGGTCCTGGCACCACACTGCCAGGTCACTGACCTCTTCCCTATAGTCCCATCGTTGTTAGTGATCAGGCCTATCACCGTTGTGTCGTCTGCAAACAAATGGTGTTAGAGACGTGCAATGCAGTCATGAGTGAACAGGGAGTACAGGAGGGGACTAAGCACACACCCAAGGGCACCCCCCCGTGTTGAGGATCAGCGTGGCAGATGGGTTGTTGCCTACCCTTACCACCTGGGGGCAGCCCGTCAGGAATTCCAGGATCCAGTTGTGTACAGTCTCAGGGTCCTTAGCAATGAGCTATGAGGGCACTATGGTGTTGAAAACTGAGCCGTAGTCAATGAATAGCATTCTCACGTAGGTGTTCCTTTTGACCAGGTGGGAAAGGGCTGTGTGGAGTGCAATAGATATTACATCATCTGTGGACCTGTTGGGTTGGTATACAAATTGGAGTGGGTCTAGGGTTGCTGGGATGTGTTGATGTGAGCCATGAAGAGCCTTTCAAAGCACTTCATGGCTACAGATGGGAGTGCTACGGGTCGGTAGTCATTTAGGCAGGTTACCTTGGTGTTCTTGGGCACAGGGACTACGGTGATCTGCTTGAAACGTGTAGGTATTAGACTCACCCAGGGACAGGTTGAAAATGTCAGTGAAGACACTTGCCAGTTGGTCAGCGCATACTCGGATTACACGCCCTGGTCATCCATCTGGCCCTGCGGCCTTGTGAATGTTGACCTGTTTAAAAGGACTTACTCACATTGGCTACAGCAAGGGTGATCACACAGTCCGGGACAGCTGGTGCTCTCATGCAATCAGTGTTGCTTGCATTGAAGCATGCATAGAAGTAATTTAGCTTGTCTGGTAAGCTTGTATCACTGGGCAGCTCACAGCTAGGCTTCACTTTGTAGTACATAATACTTTGCAAGCCCTGCCACATCTGACGAGCGTCAGAGCCAGTGTAGTAGGATTCCACCTTAGTCCTGTATTTACGCTTTGCCCGGGCAAAGCGGGATTTCTTATAAGTGTTCGGGTTAGCGTACCGTTCCTTGAAAGCTCTACCTTTTAGCTCAGTGTGGATGTTGCCTGTAATCAATGGCTTCTGGTTGGGGCATGTACCTACGGTCACTGTGGGGACAATGTTATTGATGAAGCCGGTGACTGATGTGATCTACTCCTCATTGCCATCGGATAAGCCCCTGAACATATTCCAGTTTTTGCTAGCAAAAAACAGTACTGTGGCTTTGCATCTGTGTTATCTGACCACTTCCGTTTTGAGCTAGTCACTGGTACTTCCTGCTTTACTTTGATTGTAAGCAGGAGGATAAAATTATGGTCAGATTTGTCAAATGGAGGGCGAGGGAGAGCTTTATACCCATCTGTGTGGCATTAAGGTGGTCTAGCGTTTTAAGTTTCCCTGCATTAACCTGTTTGGGCTGCAGGGGCAGTATTGAGTAGCCGGATAAGGTGCCCATTTCAAACGGCCTCGTACTCAATTCTTGCGCGTACAATATGCATATTATTATTACTATTGGATAGAAAACACTCTAGTTTCTAAAACCGTTTGAATTATATCTGTGAGTAAAACAGAACTCATTTTGCAGCAAACTTCCTGACAGGAAGTGGAAAATCTGAAAACGAGGCTCTGTTTCAGGGCCTGCCTATTCAATTGCCTAATATTTATCGATATGCATGCACTTCATACGCCTTCCACTAGATGTCAACAGGCAGTGGAAGGTGGAATGGGGTGTCTAGCTTGATCTGAGGCCGAACAAGAGCTTTTGGAGTGGCAGGTCAGGAATTTTGTTTCTCTACTAAGGCACGCGAAGCACCTCCATATTGTCTTCTGATAAGCGTTCGGTATACACGGCTAATATCTCCGGCTCTGATATTTGATACATGTGATAATAACATCGTAAAGTATGTTTTCAACCGAGTTATCAGATTATTCAACGTTTATTGGGACTTTGAGTTTTCCGTTGTTTGCGTCGAGAGAAATTGGGAACGTCATCAATATTGGCTAGCATTGTGGCGCGAATTCGACAGGAGAAAAGGACATTCTAAAACCAAACAACGATTTATTCTGGACCTAGGACTCCTTGTACAAGATTCTGATGGAAGCTCAGCAAAAGTAAGAACAATTATGTTATTTCGTATTTCTGTGGAAAATGTTATTTCTATTCTCCGCCGTTTTGGCGGGCGCTGTCTCGCAATAACGCAAGCTGTTTGTTATGGTAAAGTTATTTTTTTAAAAATCTAACACGGCAGTTGCATTAAGAACCAGTGTATCTTTCATTTGCCATACGAGTATTTTTATGTAAAGTTTATGATGAGTTCTTTGGTCAGATTAGGTGAGTGTCCAAAATAGCTCCGGACATTCTGGTGAATCGATGCTACATATTCACAATGTATAACCACGGTTTGCAGCTCTAAATATGCACATTTTCGAACAAAACATAAGTGTATTATATAACCTGATGTTATAAGACTGTCATCAGATGAAGTTGGTCAAGGTTAGTGATTAATTTTATATCTTTTGCTGGTTTTTGCAAATGCTATCTATGCGGTGAATAAATGCGGTTGTGTGTTTGGCTATTGTGGTAAGCTAATATAATTCTATATTGTGTTTGCTGTAAAACATTTTTTTATTTTTTTTGAAATATTGGCTGGATTCACAAGATGTTTTTCATTTGCTGTACACCATGTATTTTTCATAAATGTTTTATGATGAGTATTTATGTATTTCACGTTGCTCTGTAATTATTCTGGCTGCTTTGGTGATATTTTTGATGGTAGCTGCAATGTAAAACTATGATTTATACCTCAAATATGCACATTTTCGAACAAAACATACATTTTTTGTATAACATGTTATAAGACTGTCATCTGATGAAGTTGTTTCTTGGTTAGTGACTATTTATATCTCTATTTGGTTGATTTTGTGATAGCTACCTATGCGGTAGAAACATGGTGAAAATATGCAGTTGAGTCTTTGGCTATTGTGGTTAGCTAATAGAAAGTGTTTTCGCTGTAAAACATTTTAAAATCGGAAATCATGGCTGGATTCACAAGATGTTTATCTTTCATTTGCTGTATTGGACTTGTGATTTAATGATATTTATATGCTATTATTTACTTGTGGCGCTGTGCTAGGCTATGCTAGTCAGCTTTTACTGATGAGGATGGGTGTAAGTAAAGGTTAAGGTCTGAAACTTTTCTGCCCAGTATGAGAGGAGTTGCAGGATTTATTTAATAAACCGTTTTCCATAAAAGTTAGAGGGAATTAAGATGGAATCTCGACGTAATTTATAATGTCGTACAAAGCGGTATCCAAACTAATTATCATTGCGTGATTAATGTGATGTAGTAAAGTAATTGAAATACGTTGCATGAGAACAATCTACTTTTATTAGAAAGGCACAAGATCTGTTTCCTAGTCAATGAATGTCGATTTTACTCTGACTGCTAATCTATTCATTTGGCATGTGAGAATCGTCGCCGGAGTAACGCTTGGACCTTTAAATTAGGGCTATTTTCTGGGAATTGTCTCGGTAGTACGTGCCTGTTTTTACGACTACAGACAATTGTAAAGTGGGTTTATTTGCGGGGAGTCCGTCATTCAAATAGCATTGGTGGTGCCGTGGTAGAATTTTCGCCCTCCAAGCTGGAGACCCGAGTTCGGTTCCCAGCCAATGCACTGACTAAAATCTGAGTTCGATTGTAATTCAACTATTGGTATGTTTTGCTTGGAAAGATACGGTCGCTAGTGTTTGTATAAGATATAAACTGAATGTTTTAATAGCTTGTTTGGTTCAAATTGAAAAGGGATAAATTGAACTTAAAATTGTTTAGGTTAAATTGAGACTAATTCATTCAAAATAATAGCGAAGCAAGACAGTGGCTGTTGCCTAAATAATCTGCTGGAATAACATATTGGGAATGGAGTCATTTAATTACTGTATCATAGAGGAGACAGTTACCTAAATTAAAGAAATTCTAAATAATAGCGGAGAGATAATGGCGATTGTGGTGCACACTGAAATGTTTCTCATTCTTATGGATTGACTGACATATGTTATAAATTTGGCGCTGTACGTGTTATTTTTAAAGTCTTGGACATTTCATAAGTGGGAAGAGGAAAGAGAAGAGAAAGTTGTAAAGTTTGGTTTTAATCTTACGATAGAGGTAAGGCAGAACGTTGAAAGGAGGGGTTATATTTTTGCCCACTGGAAAGAAAGAAAAAGGATATGTTAAGCTGAAAGTGATTCAGGTGTGAATAAGGAAACATTGATCAATTTCTGATAGTTATTGATTCTTAGTTTGTTTAGGTAACATGTGAATTTGAGCAGGAAGTTCATGTATTCTAACATTGTAATCCGTTTCCATTACGTGGAACAATGTCAGGTCATTAAAGTTGATTGCAGTTTGAGTAATTTTTACAGGGACAGTGCACAATAGTCACAGTTTGTGTCTATTTATTTTACCGTTATTTTACCAGGTAAGTTGACTGAGAAAACGTTCTCATTTGCAGCAACGACCTGGGGAATAGTTACAGGGGAGAGGGGGATGAATGAGCCAATTGCAAACTGGGGATTATTAGGTGACCATGATGGTTTGAGGGCCAGATTGGGAATTTAGCCAGGACACCGGGGTTAACACCCCTACTCTTACGATAAGTGCCATGGGATCTTTAATGACCTCAGAGAGTCAGGACACCCGTTTAACGTCCCATCCGAAAGACGGCACCCTACACAGGGCAGTGTCCCCAATCACTGCCCTGGGGCATTGGGATATTTTTTAGACCAGAGGAAAGAGTGCCTCCTACTGGCCCTCCAACACCACTTCCAGCAGCTTCTGGTCTCCCATCCAGGGACTGACCAGGACCAACCCTGCTTAGCTTCAGAAGCAAGCCAGCAGTGGTATGTCTAATGGCAGGGTATTCCAGACGTGGGAAGCTCTCACACTGAAAGCAGATTGACTAAAGGTGCTTTTCCTTAAGGGAACTATACAGTCATCTCTCATGGCGGATCTTGTGGATCTGCTGCCATAAGGTTTGGGGTTTGGGTTTTCTGTTCAACAAAAAGTACTGAGTAAAGGGGGAGCCTGGACATTTAAAATCTTGAATACAAGATAGGCGTCAGTGTATTGCATAAGATTTTTTCCAACTCAGGAGCTTATGCTTTCTTATAGCTATTGGGTTTCCTATCAAGTACTTTGAGAGCCTGTTTGCAGACAGACTGAATGGGTTTTAATGTTGAACAGCAAGCTTGGGCCAAACTAGTAAGGTAGTATGTTAAGTGGGAGAGTATCATAGATTTGAAGTATAGTTTTGTTACCTCTGTAGTCAAAACAATTTCATATGTTTTGGAAATGAGCTAGGTTGAATTTGGTTATTTGAGTTACCTTTATTTGCTTTTTAAAAGAGAGGTTGGAATCAAGTATGATGCCTTGGTTCTTAGAATCAGATACCACCTGGAGCTTTTCCCCTGATACATAGACATGTCTCAGGGGCATCAGTTGTTTTCTTTTTGAGGAACATGCACTTTTTTTAATTGAGATGCAAACATGAGTCTCTGATCAACTTTGTGATTACTTGTGTAGCTTGTTTGTTATTTGCATGCATTTATCATCTACATACATTGGAACTTCAGACCCTGTACAGAGAGAAGGAAGATCATTAATGTACGAGCTGAACAGTATTGACCTTTGGGGAATGCAAACCTTGTGGATATGAGTGGGAAAAAGTTCATTTAGATTTTTACGCTGATGAGACAGCACCAACTTCTGAAAGATTTTAGATTTGTTAAAAATCAGGATAGTTTTTACTAAACATAACAGGTTGAAACAATTAGATTGCTGGAAATGGGTTATGGGTTTGTTTGTTTATTTTAGGTGTTGATTTTACTTAATTAAACATTGTATTATCTGATGTGTTTGAGTAGGATTCTTTCTTCCGGGACAGATGGAAGTTACCTAAAGTATTTATGTTAAAGGGGACATGGGAGAACAGTCTACATTTTTATTAAATGCCTGGGATTAAATTTCACTGATTCCTTACGCTGGGAAATGTACTACATTTGCGACAGAGGGGGAAAAAATACAATTATCCTGGTATCATTACTATCTAAATGTATCTAAGAGTAGTGTATGTTCAAGTAAACACACATATACATTGGTGTAGGTTAAAATGTATGATTTGAGGTACAGTGGAATTATCTTTCGTTTTAGTTTAGTTGACTTTTGAGTTTGAATCGGTATAGTATAATGAATGCTAACGAAGTGTTTGTTTTTTTCTGGGAAAATGGGGGTGTCATTGTCGCTCTTTGAAATGTTTTCTGGGACTATAATCTTGGGGAGCGTGAGTGAGATTGAGGCTGTAAACTACCACAATGAAAAGGCCTGGAAATGTTTGTTTTTACCTTACGGTTTGCAAATACGTTGTGTGTGGGTGTTTTAAAAATACTGTTTAATTTGTTTTAATAATTTCCTTTGGGTTTGGTGAGTTTTTAATTTGTTTTAGAGCCAAGGTATCTTAAACTTCTTCTGGCTGCAAGCCCGAGGCCAGCCACAATATGACAACAGCCACTTCAAGTGCAGGGCGCGAAATTCAAAATATACACATTAACAAGTCCAATGCAGCAAATGAAAGGTACACATCTTGTGAATCCAGCCAACATGTCCGATTTTTAAAATGTTTTACAGCGAAAACAGCACATTTGTTAGCTCACCACCGAATACAAAAAAGGACAGACATTTTTCACAGCACAGGTAGCATGCACAAAGCCAACCTAACTAACCAAGAACCAACCAAACTAACCAACAAACAACTTCATCAGATGACAGTCTTCTAACATGTTATTCAATAAATCTATGTTTTGTTCGAAAAATTTGCATATTTCAGGTATAAATTATAGTTTACATTGCAGCTACAATCAGAAATTGCACCGAAAGCAGACAGAATAATTAGACACCAACGTCAAATACCTAAATACTCATCATAAAACATTTCTGAAAAATACATAGTGTACAGCAAATGAAAGACAGGCATCTTGTGATTCCAGCCAATATTTCCCATTTATTAAGTGTTTTACAGCGAAAACACAATATAGCGTTATATTAGCTTACCACAATAGCCAGAAACACAAGCCATTCCCCAGTGGCAAAAGTTAGCGATCGTAACAAACAAGCAAAAGATATATAATTTGACTAACCTTGATAAGCTTCAGATGACAGTCCTATAACATCAATTAATACATACACTTATGTTTTGTTCGAAAATGTGCATATTTAGAGCTGAAATAAGTGGTTATACATTGTGCTAACGTAGCATCTTTTTCCCACAACGTCCAGATATTTTTGACACTGACGAAATAGCTATTCATAAACATAACTAAAAAAATACATGTTGTATAGGAAATGATAGATACACTAGTTAATGCAATCGCCGTGTTAAAATTCTAAAAATAACTTCATTACGACATCCAGCTTAGGTATAGCGAGAGAGTACCCAAAACCTGGGCGCAAACGACTAGCACAACATGTTCGACAGATATATGAAATAGCATCATAAAAATGGGTCCTACTTTTGCTGATCTTTCATCAGAATGTTGTACAAGGGGTCCTTTGTCGGGAACAATCGTTGTTTGGATTTAAAACGGCCTTTTTCCCTCTCGATTTAGCAAGCACACTTGCCAAGTGGCGCGAATCTCTCCATGTCAACAAACGGAAGAGAACGGAACACGGCAAAACTCTCGGAAAAATTTCAATAATCTGATTAAACTATATTGAAAAAACATACTTTACGATGATATGGTCACTTGAATCAAATAAAATCAAAGCCGGAGATATTAGTCGTCCATAACGACAGCTTATCAGAAGGCAAATCCAGGTCCCTTCACGCGCTCTCCAGAAAACAGGAAACTGGTGACACGTCATACAAAGAGCTATTATACGAGCCCAGATCAAGTTACTTCATTTCTTCTCACTCCTTGTCGACATCTAGTGGAAGACGTATGAAGTGCATCTAAACGAATAAATATCAAGGACTTTAATAGGCAGCCCCTAGAAGAGAGCATCGATTTCAGATTTTCCACTTCCTATCAGGAAGTTTGCTGCAAAAGGAGTTCTGTATATCTGTGAGTAAAAATTCAAACGGTTTTAGAAACTAGAGAGTGTTTTCTATCCAATAGTAATAATAATATGCATATTGTACGAGCAAGAATTGAGTACGAGGCAGTTTGAAATGGGCACCTTTTATCCGGCTACTCAACACTGCCCCTGCAGCCCAAACAGGTTAAATGAGCATGGAATTTCAGAGTTTTTATTTGAGTTTTAATTAAACACGTGAATTCTTTTGATAAAGGAATGTTCTGGGAAACATGTAGGAAATGGGTTTTGTATGACCTATGACCTTTATCATGACTTTCCGTTGTGGCTTGATCACCCTCATTGGAAAGCCATTTGGATAATAGTTTATGGTCATTTGTAATACTGATTAAGGTAATTAGTGTAATTGATATACACTGCTCAAAAAAATAAAGGGAACACTTAAACAACACAATGTAACTCCAAGTCAATCACACTTCTGTGAAATCAAACTGTCCACTTAGGAAGCAACACTGATTGACAATAAATTTCACATGCTGTTGTGCAAATGGAATAGACAAAAGGTGGAAATTATAGGCAATTAGCAAGACACCCCCAAAAAAGGAGTGATTCTGCAGGTGGTGACCACTGACCACTTCTCAGTTCCTATGCTTCCTGGCTGATGTTTTGGTCACTTTTAAATGCTGGCGGTCCTCTCACTCTAGTGGTAGCATGAGACGGAGTCTACAACCCACACAAGTGGCTCAGGTAGTGCAGCTCATCCAGGATGGCACATCAATGCGAGCTGTGGCAAGAAGGTTTGCTGTGTCTGTCAGCGTAGTGTCCAGAGCATGGAGGCGCTACCAGGAGACAGGCCAGTACATCAGGAGACGTGGAGGAGGCCGTAGGAGGGCAACAACCCAGCAGCAGGACCGCTACCTCCGCCTTTGTGCAAGGAGGAGCACTGCCAGAGCCCTGCAAAATGACCTCCAGCAGGCCACCCAACTATAACACTTTCCGTCAAGATAGAACTGCCAAAGGGGGAGGAGTTGCAATCTACTGCAGAGATAGCCTGCAAAGTTCTGTCATACTTTCAAGGTCTATGCCCAAACAGTTCAAACTTCTAATTTTAAAAATGAATCTCTCCAGAAATAAGTCTCTCACTGTTGACGCCTACTACCGACCCCCCTCAGCTCCCAGCTGTGCCCTGGACACCATCTGTGAATTGATCGCTCCCCATCTAGCTTCAGAGTTTGTTCTGTTAGGTGACCTAAACTGGGATATGCTTAACACCCCGGCAGTCCTACAATCTAAGCTAGATGCCCTCAATCTCACACAAATCATCAAGGAACCCACCAGGTACAACCCTAATTCCGTAAACATGGGCACCCTAATAGACATCATGACCAACTTGCCCTCCAAATACACCTTTGCTGTCTTCAATCAAGATCTCAGCGATCACTGCCTCATTGCCTGTATCCGCTACGGATCCGCGGTCAAATGACCACCCCTCATCACTGTCAAACGCTCCCTAAAACACTTCTGCGAGCAGGCCTTTCTAATCGACCTGGCCCGGGTACCCTGGAAGGATATTGACCTCATCCCGTCAGTTAAGGATGCCTGGTCTTTCTTTAAAAGTTACTTCATTACCATATTAGACAAGCATGCGCCATTCAAAAAAATGCAGAACTAAGAACAGATATAGCCCTTGGTTAACCTGTTGGGGATGGGGGCGCTGTTTAGACTATTTATGCTAATTTGGCTAATTTTTTAAACGGCTTCCCACAAAATCCTTGATCGTACAATATGCATATTATTATTATTATTGGATAGAAAACAGTCTATAGTTTCTATAGGAGTTGAAATTTTGTCTCTAAGTGGAACAGAGCCCATTCTACAGCAATTTCCCTGACATGGAGTCAGATTTGAGAAATGTTGGCCACTTTTCTGAAGTCAGTTAAAAGGGCACTGTCGTTGCTATGACTATACGGACACTTCTTACGTCTTCCCCTGGATGCCTTTACGTGATGACGATTCCAACGGGGTCGATTGCGCGTTCACAGGCCCTACAAATGAAAAAAACCTTTAGCTAGCAAGTCTTTTCTTGCTGCGTAACGCGCGTGGAAGACACCGACCCTCTCCTGTTCCAAGCGTTAGTTTAGCCTGTTATATTTCTCCGGTCATCTTTTCACTCGTTATAGGAGTTACAAACATCATAAAGTAGTTAATTTAAAGCGTTTTATAGCAATTTATATCCGTTTAGTGCGATTTTGGGACATTTATTTTTGCAACGATGTGAAAAGTTGGGCACGCTTTTCAGTTCATCCCGAACGCAGTTGACATTTCCACATGGCAAGAGGACAGCTTTCCACCAAAAGACGATTTCTCCCAAGAAAGGATCCTTTGCCCAAGATACTGATGGAAGAACAGCTCAAGGTAGGACATTTTTATTATGATAAATCGTGTTTCTGTCGAAACATTTTAGTGGCTTAGGACGCCATGTTTTTTGACGTAGCTTCGCTTGGCGCAAACTGTATTGAAAAGTAAGGATAAATTAAAAAATGTAATAACGCAATTGTATTAAGAATTAAATTGTCTATCAATCCCTGTCCACCCTATATTTTTTAGTCACGTTTATGAGTATTTATGTATAAGAGTAGATCACTGTCTAAGTGGCGCAAGGACATTTTCTGACCAGCTGAGCTACATTTCACATTGTCTAACCATGATTTTGGTGGCTAAATATAAACATTTTCGATCAAACTGTATATGCATGTTGTAATGTGATGTTACAGGAGTGTCATCGGAAGAATTCTGAGAAGGTTAGTGAAAAAATTAATATCTTTTGGCGATGTTGACGTTATCGCTCACTTTGGCTAGAATCAATGCTGGGCTGCTAATTGCTATGTGCTAAGCTAATATAACGATTTATTGTGTTTTCGCTGTAAGACACTTAGAAAATCTGAAATATTGTCTGTATTCACAGGATCTGTGTCTTTCGATTCGTGTATGCTGTGTATTTTTACGAAATGTTTGATGATTAGTAGTTAGGTAAACACGTTGCTCATTGTAATTATTCTAGTCCATTTGTGATGGTGGGTGCAATTGTAAACTATGCCATATACCTGAAATATGCACTTTTTTCTAACAAAACCTATCCCATACCATAAATATGTTATCAGACTGTCATCTAATGAGTTTTTTTGTTGGTTAGGGGCTATAAATATCTTAGTTTAGCCGAATTGGTGATGGCTACTGGTGTTGGTGGACAAATAAAAGATGGTGGATTATGCTAATGTGTTTTTAGGTAATAGATGTACATCTTTACATAGTGTCTTCCCTGTAAAACATTTTAAAAATCGGAAATGTTGACTGGATTCACAAGATCTGTGTCTTTCATTAGCTGTATTGGACTTTAATGTGTGAAAGTTAAATATTTTAAAAAAATATTTTTTTTGAATTTCGCGGCACTGGTTTTTCAGTGGGGGGGGGGGGGGTGTGCCGCTAGCGCCACGCTGATCCTAGACAGGTTAACTCCAGACCTGATTGCCCTCGACCAGCACAAAACATCCTGTGGCGAACTGCAATAGCATCAAAGAGCCCCCGCGATATGCAACTGTTCAGGGAAGTCAGGAACCAATACACGCAGTCAGGAAAGCAAAGGCCAGCTTTTTCAAGCAGAAATTTGCATCCTGTAGCTCTAACTCCAAAAGGTTCTGGGATACTGTAAAGTCCATGGAGAACAAGAGCACCTCCTCCCAGCTGCCCACTGCACTGAGGCTAGGTAACACGGTCACCACCGATAAATCCGTGATAATCGAAAACTTCAAGCATTTCTCAACGGTTGGCAATGCCTTCCTCCTGGCGACTCCAACCTTGGCCAACAGCCCCGCCCCCCCCCGCTGCTACTCGCCCAAGCCTCCCCAGCTTCTCCTTTACCCAAATCCAGATAGCAGATGTTCTGAAAGAGCTGGAAAACCTGGACCCATACAAATCAGCTGGGCTTGACAATCTGGACCCCCTATTTCTGAAACTGTCCGCCGCCATTGTCGCACCCCCTATTACCAGCCTGTTCAACCTCTCCTTCGTGTCATCTGAGATCCCCAAGGATTGGAAAGCTGCCGCGGTCATCCCACTCTTCAAAGGGGGAGACACCCTGGACCCAAACTGTTACAGACCTATATCCATCCTGACCTGCCTATCTAAGGTCTTCGAAAGCCAAGTCAACAAACAGATCACTGACCATCTCGAATCCCACCGTACCTTCGCCGCTGTGCAATCCGGTTTCCGAGCCGGTCACGCGTGCACCTTAGCCACGCTCAAGGTACTAAACGATATCATAACCGCCATCGATAAAAGACATTACTGTGCAGCCGTCTTCATCGACCTGGCCAAGGCTTTCGACTCTGTCAATCACCATATTCTTATCGGCAGACTCAGCCTCGGTTTTTCTAATGACTGCCTTGCCTGGTTCACCAACTACTTTGCAGACAGAGTTCAGTGTGTCAAATCGGAGGGCATGCTGTCCGGTCCTCTGGCAGTCTCTATGGGGGTACCACAGGGTTCAATTCTCGGGCTGACTCTTTTCTCTGTATATATCAATGATGTTGCTCTTGCTGCGGGCGATTCCCTGATCCATCTCTACGCAGACGACACCATTCTGTATACTTCTGGCCCTTCCTTGGACACTGTGCTATCTAACCTCCAAACAAGCTTCAATGCCATACAACACTCCTTCAGTGGCCTCCAACTGCTCTTAAACGCTAGTAAAACCAAATGCATGCTTTTCAACCGTTCGCTGCCTGCACCCGCACACCCGACTAGCATCACCACCCTGGACGGTTCCGACCTAGAATATGTGGACATCTATAAGCACCTAGGTGTATGGCTAGACTGCAAACTCTCCTTCCAGACTCATATCAAACATCTCCAATCCAAAATCAAATCTAGTCGGCTTTCTATTTCGCAACAAAGCCTCCTTCACTCACGCCGCCAAACTTACCCTAGTAAAACTGACTATCCTACCGATCCTCGACTTCGGCGATGTCATCTACAAAATAGCTTCCAATACCCAATGTTACTAAAGCACCTTATACGACCCACCACTGCGACCTGTATGCCCTAGTCGGCTGGCCCTCGCTACATGTTCGTCGTCAGACCCACTGGCTCCAGGTCATCTACAAGGCTATGCTAGGTAAAGTGCCGCCTTATCTCAGTTTACTGGTCATGATGGCTACACCCACCCGTAGCGCGCGCTCCAGCAGGTGTATCTCACTGATCATCCCTAAAGCCAAAACCTCATTTGGACGCCTTTCCTTCCAGTTCTCTGCTGCCTGCGACTGGAACGAATTGCAAAAATCTCTGAAGTTGGAGACTTTTATCTCCCTCAACAACTTTAAAAATCTGCTATCCGAGCAGCTAACAGATCGCTGCAGCTGTACATAGTCCATCTGTAAACTACCCACCCAATTTACCTACCTCACCACCATACTGCTTTTATTTATTTACTTTTCTGCTCTTTTGCACACCAGTATCTCTACTTGCACATGATCATCTGATGATTTATCACTCGTGTTAATCTGCTAAATTGTAATTATTTGATTTATTGCCTACCTCCTCATGCCTTTTGCACACATTGTATATAGATTCTTTTTTTCTACCATGTTATTGACTTGTTTATTGTTTACTCCATGTGTAACTCTGTGTTATCTGTTCACACTGCTATGCTTTATCTTGGCCAGGTCGCAGTTGTAAATGAGAACTTGTTCTCAACTAGCCTACCTGGTTAAATAAAGGTGAAAATATATATATATATATTTTTTAAATGCTATTATCTGAGGATAGCAACCAAGCAAACAAACAGACCATCATATTTCAAACCTCCCGGCGTGACACAAAACACAGAAATAAAGATATAATTCATGCCTTACCTTTGACGAGCTTCTTCTGTTGGCACGCCAATGTGTCCCATAAACATCCCAAATGGTCCTTTTGTTCGATTAATTCCGTCGATATATATCCAAAATGTCCATTTGGCGCGTTTGATACAGAAAACACTGGTTCCAAAGTGACTACAAAATATCTCAAAAGTTACCTGTAAGCTTTGTCCAAACTACTTTTGTAATATAACTTTAGGTCTTTTTTTACATAAATAAAATTAAAGACGGGATGATCTGTGTTCAATACCGGAGGAAAACAATGTGTAGCATGCTTTCTGGTCACGCGCCTCTAACAAACAGTACACTTCACTGGAGCCTCTTTCTGAACATAGCTACTTCTTAATTTCTCAAAGGTAAAACACCTCAACCAATTTCTAAAGACTGTTGACATCCAGTGGAAGCGATAGGAACCGCAGGAAGGTCCCTTAGAAATCTGGATTTCCAATGAAAACCCATTGAAAAGAGAGTGACCTCAACAACAACAAAAATGGTTTGTCCTCGGGGTTTCGCCTGCTAAATAAGTTCTGTTATACTCACAGACATGATTCAAACCGTTTTAAAAACGTCTTGTGTTTTCTATCCAAATCTACTAATAATATGCATATATTAGCATCTGGGACTGAGTAGGAGGCAGTTTACTCCGGGCACGCTTTTCATCCAAACGTGAAAATGCTGCCCCCTATTCACAAGTTAGGTCTATTTTCCTATGACCATATGGGTAAACTCATTTTTCTTTGGAGTTTCAGAGTAGTGATTTTATTTGAAATGTTGTTTTATCTTTTGACCAGTAGTAGTGTTGTTTTTTCTCACACTCTCATGAGAGCTCTGTGTTAAATGGGGCCTTCAGTTCTTTGAGGTTTTTGGATTGAAGTTTATACACCTTGAGTGATATGTGAAGGAGTATATTGTATTGTTGTGTTTGTTCTGTTCTATTCCCGATGGGTTATAGGTCTAACTTCCTGATCTTTTGGCTCTACGATGGAGTTGACAGTGTGAAGGGGAGTATAAGCCAATTTGAAAGAATAGTTTCAATAGAATGTTATTCTCTTTAACATATGTTTAGACATGTGCATTAAGAATAATTGTTAAAAGTAATAATTTATCATGTAGTTAATGAATTGAACTAAACTGTTGTTCTGATCTGTTCTTTCGAGGTTATCATGAAAAGTGACAGACGGTATCTTAATGCATGGAAGAAATAATTGGACCGAACAGTGTGTGTACCTCAAAACCCCTTCTAACTGGCTGAAGAGACAAAAGGCGTTGAATAAGGCCCTGTCTGAACCACTTCTACCGAGAGGAGGGAGCCTAGCCAGAAATCGGTGTATAGTATTTGATCTAAGCTATCAACTGCTGAGTCCACGTGGAGTGAGCATGAAGAGAGATCTGTTCTAAACTTATGTTGTTGGTATATTGGTTGACGAATGGACAAGACATAATGGGTGGTAAAGGTGAGACATTGAAATTGGGACATTATCATGGGCCATCCACTTTGTACTGTAAAGCTATCTGAAGAAGAACGAAAAGGACGCCAGAAGAATCAGTGCCTGAAGAGGGGGGTTGATCAACTGTGCCCCAAAAAATTGTTGAGACTTTTGGGGTATCAGGTTGATTGTAGAGGTCTACACCACATAAAATTAGTGATTTAGATGAAGAATGCATTGATACTGATCTGTATTATAATCGTGATAGTCAATAGTAGAGTTATGGGTTAATTATACTGGATGTTATTATAAATGTACATTCTGCCAATGATGTGTGTTAAATTTAGTTTTTTACTTTGAGTGATAGGAACAATTTGAATCACTGAGCAATGTCATTTAAAAAAATGTTGGTTGGATAATTAACTGGGTTCTAATTATGATTTTATTTGGAAATTGAATGATTTTTAAGACTGAAGAACTGTTTTGATTGTTGTTATGAACTAAAGATGTTGACGCTATCATAAGCATGCCATGGTGAATGGAGAGGGTGAACTCTGATTTGGAGAGTGAAATTGATCCTGATCTATTGGCATTGCCTTATAAATAGTGGAATCATGACGCTTGTCTTGGGTCATGTTCATTAGGCACCAAGGGGATACATTTTATTTTAACTATGAGTCATTACCTGGATTTGTACAACAGGAAATGCTCATTTTTGTTTCTGGAATGTAAATAGTCATTTCCAACATACTATGCTGATCCATAGGAGTGTGATATAACTTAAGCTTATTTTATTAAACTCCATTGTTGCATGCACTGCATTATGCATGAACTTCTCTGGGATATGGGGGGACGCTACTGTCTCACTTGGCCAAAAGCCAGAGAAAATGCAGAGCGCCAAATTCAAAACTATAAAAACTATAAAAATCTAACTTTAATTAAATCACACATGAAAAAATACCAAATTAAAGCTACACTGGTTGTGAATCCAGCCAACATGTTAGAATTCAAATAGGCTTTTCGGCAAAAGCAAACAATGCTATTATCTGAGGAAAGCACCATAGTAAACAGAGAGAAGCATATTTCAACCCTGCAGGCGCTACACAAAATGCAGAAAAAATATATAATTCATGCCTCACCTTTGACGAGCTTCTGTTGTTGGCACTCCAATATGTCCCATAAACATCACAAATGGTCCTTTTGTTCGATTAATTCTGTCGATATATCCAAAATGTCCATTTATTTGGCGTGTTTGATCCAGAAAAACACCGGTTCCACCTTGTGAAACGCGACTACAAAATCTCAAAAGTTAACCGTAAACTTTGCTAAAACATTTCAAAGTACTTTTGGAATAAAACTTTAGGTATTTAACGTAAATAATCGATACAATTTAATACGGGATGATGTGTTCAATACAGGATTAAAACAAACTGTAGCTAGCTTTCTGGTCATGCGCCTCAAACAGCACACAACAAGTGACCCTGATTCAAAATGGCCCTCAACCAATTTCTCAAGACTGTTGACATCCAGTGGAAGCGGTAGGAACTGCAAGAAGGTCAATTATAAATCTGTATTCCCAATGAAAATCCATTGAAAAGAGTGCCGCCCCCCCCCCCCTCCTGACAGAGGAGATTTACGATGTCTTTGGCCAATAAAGCCTAAAGAGCATTCCAGATAGTGAGGTAATGTTTTTGTACTATGAAGTACCAGGAACGAGATTATAACCTCGTCTTAGAGACCAAACTGAACGATAATTTATAGCTAATGCTATCTGGCTATGGGATACTCCTTTCTCAAGTAAAAGGCCCTTTGAAGAGTTCCTATTATCTGTGGTGTGTCATGTCGACTAGGGGGGTGTATCTTGGCAATAAAATATCTTGGTATTCTTTTATAGGCACTCAGAATTCATTATAGACACTGAATTGATCCGAGAGTCAAAGGGCGATTTTAAAGCTCACATTAACTTCTTATGGCTGAAGGGGCAGTATTGAGTAGCTTGGGTGAAAGGTGCCCATTGTAAAAGGCCACCTCCTCAGTCTCAGTTGCTAATATATGCATATTATTATTAGTATTGGATAGAAAACTCAAAAGTTTCTAAAACTGTTTGAATTAAGTCTGAGTTTAACAGAACTCATATGGCTGGCAAAAACCTGAGAAGTTCCACTTCCTGTTTGGATTTTTTCTGGGGGTGCCATATTTTCAACCAAGCGCTCATTGAATATAAAGACATATGGATGGGCTTTCACTTCCTACGGCTTCCACTAGATGTCAACAGTCAATAGAACTTAGTCTGATGACTAATTTGAAGGGGATTCGAAGGAGACAGGAATGAGTAATCACTGCCATGAGGTGCCCACGCATTGAACTGGCGTGTTCACGTGAGAGTGAGCTCCGTTCCTTCTCTCAATTGAAGTCGATTTAATTCTCCGGTTGGAATGTTATTCAAGATGTATGTTAAAAACATTCTAAAGATTTATTCAGTACATCGTTTGACAGGTTTCTACTGACTGTAACGGAACGTTTGGACATTGTCACGTTATAGTGGTCGCGCTTTGAGACTTTGGTTAGGGTATTTGGTGAACAATTTGAAAGTAGCTAATTTGACATAAATAACGGACATGAACGAACAAATCAAGCATTTATTGTGGACCTGGGATTCCTAGGACTGCATTCTGATGAATTCATGAAAGGTAAGGAAACATTTATCATGTATTTTCGGGTTTCTGTTGAGTCCAACATGGTGGCTAATTTGGCTAATCTGAGCTCAGTCTCAGATTATTGCATGGTTAAAATTTACGTAAAGTTTTTTTGAAATCTGACACAGCGGTTGCATTAAGGAAAGGTATATCTATAATTCTATGTGTATTACTTGTATTATCATTTATATTGAGTATTTCTGTTGAAACGATGTGGCTATGCAAAGTCACTTGATGTTTTTGCAACTAATGAATCTAACGCCTCAATGTAAACTCAGATTTTTTTATATAAATATGAACTTATTCAAACACGCATGTATTGTGTAAAATGAAGTCCTATGAGTGTCATCTGATGAAAATAATTGAAGGTTAGTGAATAATTTTCTCTTTTCTGGTTTTTGTGAAATTTATCTTAGCTGGAAAAAATGGCTGTGGTTGTGGTTTTGTGGTGACCTAACAATCGTTTGTAGTGCTTTCGCTGAAAAGCCTATTTGAAAATTGGACACTTGGTGGGATTAACAACAAGGTTACCTTTAAAATGATATAAGACACAAGAATGTCTGAGGAATTTTAATTATGAGATTTCTGTTTTTTTGAATTTGGCGCCCTGCACTTCGACTGGCTGTTGTCATATCGATCCCGTTAACGGGACTACAGCCATAAGAATTAAAGATGAAATTTAAGTACAACTCTGACTGGTGTGGTTTGTAACTCTCCTCATTTGGTAAGACAGGAAATTGCCACGACACCCTCCAGCCTGTCAATGCCACCAGCCATACTGCTCGTTCTGTGCGTGATTTCCTGCAAGACAGGAATGTCCATGTTCTGCCATGGTCAACGAAGAACCCGGATCTCAATCCCATTGAGCACTTCTGGGACCTTTTGGATCGGAGGGTGAGAGCTAGGGCCATTCCCCCAAGACATGTCTGGGAACTTGCAGGTGCCTTGGTGGAAGAGTGGGGTAACATCTCGCAGCAAGAACTGGCAAATCTGGTGCAGTCCATGAGGAGATGCACTGCAGTACGTAATGCAGCTGGTGGCCACACCACATACGGACTTATTTTTATTTTTGTTCAGGGAGACATTCCATTTGTTAGTCACATGTCTGTGGAACTTGTTCAGTTTATGTCTCGGTTGTTAGGTTCATACAAATATTTACACAAGTTAGCTGAAAATTAGCTGAAGTTAGCTGAAAATAAAAAACGCAGACAGTGAGCGGTCGTTTCTTTTTTTGCTGAGTTTACTTTGTAAG